>NW_020175432.1:4188195-4404943 GCF_003031525.2 Neophocaena asiaeorientalis asiaeorientalis
TCTCAAGAAGCACAGGCTGGGGTTCGGGGAGGGGGCGGTTGGGGAATGAGGCTTAAGCTGAGAGCAGTCAAATATCAAAAAGTGTGGGCTCATTACAAGGACAAAGATGGGTAAGAAAAATATGCATTCGCAAATGCTTCTTTTTAGATAAAGAAACACAGGATACTCAGGAAATGATCACCACTAGTTTTTTCGGGGTGGCTGAAGCAACAAAACTGGAGGAAAACAAAATGTTCAGACACTGAGTCTAATTTACACCTTCTTATCTTACAGAATTTTGCTAACTGTTGCACGATTATTTAAAATAAGCGGAGTAATTTATATAAACCGTATTTGTCTATTCAATAGACTTTGTTTTTAATTAACTTGCTTTTGCTTTTTAAAACAATTTTTAATTCATTTAATTTTTACTTTTCTATAAGGACACCATTCTAAGATTTAATCCTTTAAACACTAACTCTTATAAAAGTTTTAACCATAAAAAAGAGAAAAATTTCAAATCTCTTTCTAACTAAGAAGCACTATAAACTACAAACTCTATAAACATTATAAACCATAAGAAGCTTTATAGTTTCTCCTTATATCTTACTCTGGGGGATTATTATTATGCATTATTATTATGAATAATATAATGTACTAAGGATTGAGACAGGCTGGGACCTGGGACCCTTTGCTGCAGTGCTTGCATCTGCAAGCAACAAAATACAAACTGTAAGGGACAAGCAACAAAATACAAAGAAACTTAAGGGACTAACATAAATGCATGTATGTGAGGTTGGGGCAAATTCTGAACAATAAGATACAAAAAGACCAAAACCCACACAGTACCACCAAAGGGGAAGGCAGACCACCTAAGCCACCCATCCAGAATGACCCCATATAAGGTACCAGCTGCCCACTCCCCCAACCCCCAGGGAGCGAGCAAGGGAAGCTGTTACTTGTTTTCGCTCCCTCCTGCTACAGCAGAGGCCCCAATAAAGCTTTGCCTGAATTTTCTGTCTGGCCTCTTATCAATTTCTATTGGTTAAGGAGGCTAAGAACCCTGGTTGGTAACAGGATTTGGGACTAATCCATAAAATGTATTAGACCTCTCAAAGATTTATATAAGTTTTAAGTAGTTTTTCTCCTAGCAATTAAAATAAAAATAAAATTCTGTTTGGTTCCAGAATTTCTTGCCTTACCTCCATTGTATCTCTCAGTCAGCCTACATTTTCAAAGCCCAACAAAGAAAAATCTCATACATTCACAGGAAATAATATCACAAATTACCAAAGGAAAACAAAGTTAAGAGCTGCAATATTCAATATATAAAGGTATACAAGGAACGAAATGCAAATGTTTGAATCAGGTGTTTCCCTATAGTTCAGAAGAAAACCCAGACTCCCAAGCTTGCAGTCCAGTCTCTGCCTGCTGGAATACAACCCCTAGAGTCAATCCCTGGTGATGGAGGATGGGGGGACACCTGACCAACCACAGGAACGAACTCTGGGAGCTCTGCACACCCTCTTCTCAGGGCATAATGAAAATACTCCCTCTCTAAGGCTTCAGTTCTCACAAGTGAGAAAACTCTTGGCCGGATTCAATTTAATGTTGTGATTCAAATGAACTCCCCACCTCATAAACCCTTTGTCTAGAAGACAGAACTCCTGACCTTCACAGACTTTCTCAATGTACTCAGATTACTAAGTGCACCTACACTGTGGATGCAAAGCTCAAGCCTACCTCTACAGCCACAGTTAGAACCTCAGAAAGGGCATCACCTCCCCATCCCCCTACCCACTATCCCATGCTCATCCCCAGCTTTCCAGGTCTCTGTAGCTTCTCTTGGTAGAAAAGTTCCTTCTGTGCTGAGTGTGAGCAGGTAGGACACGTGCAGAGGGGGGCTCCCCAGGAAGAAACTGGGCCTTGAAGTACTTCCCTTTGCAGGCTCAAGGGGGCCTTAGCTTAGAGAAACTGACCTTGAGCTTCTCTTCATACATAGTTGATCTGGACCACCACTGATACTTTAAATACAGAAACCCAGGGTTTGAACAATACAGAAAAATCATTCAATCCAGTGTTTATGTGTAAAGCATGGAAGGAAATTTTTAGGCAATTTTCTAGTTCAAAAACACCCCACAAATATCTATTCCTTTCAGAAAGTAAATGTCAGTTAATAATTATTTCTATGCTAAGAAATTGTTTGGAAACATCGTATGATTTCAATTATATGTGGGATGTAAAAAACAAAACAAACAAAACAGAAACAGATCCATGGATACAGAGAGCAAACTAGTGGTTGCCAGAGGGGAAGGGGGTGGGAAATGAGTGAAGTAGGTGAGGGAGATGAAGAGGTACAAACTTACAGTTATAAAATAAATAAGTCACGGGAATGTAATGTACAGCAGAGGGAATATAGTCGATAATGCTAGAATGATGACAGATGGTAATTAGACTTACCCTAATCATTTTGTAATGTATAAAAGTATCAAATCTCGGGGCTTCCCTGGTGGTGCAGTGGTTGAGAGTCCACCTGCCGATGCAGGGGACATGGGTTCGTGCCCCGGTCCGGGAAGATCCCACATGCCGCGGAGCGGCTAGGCCCGTGAGCCATGAATGCTGAGCCTGCGCGTCCGGAGCCTGTGCTCCGTAACGGGAGAGGCCACAACAGTGAGAGGCCCGCGTACCGCAAAAAAAAAAAAAAAAGCATCAAATCTCTATGTTGTAAACCTGAAACCAATATAACATTGTAAGTCAATTATACTTCAGTTAGAAAAAGAAAAAGGTGAAAAAAATTGTTCGGAAAACAATCACATTGAACACACTTCTAGATGTTGCAAGTCTAAGCCCTGATACTGTAATTTGAAATCACCCAAAAGAAATGGGCAGAATTCAGAATGTTTCCTACACTGCTAAAGGGGAAAAAAAAAAAGAAACAAAAGTGTAAACAAATGGAATGTAATAATAAAATATTTATTTTTTCTTATCTTCACGACTCTCTTCCTTCTTTGGAAACATTTTCTATCAAGATCTATGATTAAATATTTAAATGTTTACTTCAAAACAGAGTTTAAAAAGTGAATAAGGGGCAAACTCACGCAGGGGCAGTTCTGACCTGGAACTGTGAGGAAAGGACAGATCACCCAGGAAAGTCACCAAAGAGGAAACTCTACCCAAAGGATTCCCATAGAATGTCTGTGCCCAGGGAGATTCTGGGGACATAGACACTAGGCTTTTAAGCAACATAGTTCCAGGTGGTTAATCTCTGATTTCCTCTCATGTAAAAACATCCACAGGCAAAAAATATATCTTTAAAAAGAACCATCCACGGCTCTGTGGAGGAATGATAAACCATACTGCGTACTTCAAAATGCACCACGGAGGACAAATATTGGTAATGAAGCTATGAACTGGAGAGGGGAAGATGGCATTTGGGAACGTGGGGAAAGATCTGGAAATTTAGGCATTTACTGCCTGCTCTGGGAAGAGCTGGGGTGCAAGAACAGGGTCGTGGATTTGTGATCCTGTTCCTCAAACATTCGGAAAAGTGAGGGGAAGAAGAGTCCCCACCCCCGCCAAGGAGAAAGGAGGGACTGCGGACCCCACAGATCACAGCTCCACCTATGCATGAAGCCCTGACACCGAATCCCCGGTTGTCCAGTGATCACCCTCCCCGTGGACACCACACAATCTGGAGTAGACACGGTCGCAGCAGTGAGCGGAGAGGCCGCCCTGGGTCCCGACTGCCGGCCGCGCCCCGGGTGGACTCTGGTCTGCAGACTCCGGAGTTGACCGTGGGGAGGCCCGGGTCCCACCACGGCCAGTTCCAACTGGTCCTTCCGCCCCCGTCTTCCAACACCCGTCTTCCCAACTCACCATTTCCCATTTTCTCTGGTTCTGTGCTGTCCACCTCACGACTCTCATGGCAAGTGCAGGTCACAGCAACAGAGGCTGCCGCTGAGCCACTTGAGGACTTTAAGGGCAGAAATCACGCACCCAGGTCGAGGCCCGACTGAAGAGCAACAGAGCACGCAGACCACTCGCCCCACGTAGTCATTGGAGCGTCGCCCACACGTCTGTAACCAGTGACTCCCCTGATTGGACAGTTTGCAAGGCCCCGCCCTCCCGTGCCTGAGTGACAGCAAGCGGGAGTTCACGTCTCAGAGCGGAGCTGGTACTGGCCGTGGGCGGGAACTGTCCCCTCCACCGACACTGCATTGAACCATGAGGCCAAGAGGCCCTCACGGAACTGTGCCACTTCTTCACAAACACGGACACTTACAGGTGATCTCCCCATATGTAATAATGAGTCTGGCTCCATTTTGATCTTTGATCATTTCCTGTGGGACCTCAGGGGCACTTGGTTCTGGTGGGAGGATGAACCCCACAGTCTAGACCAGGCCCCTGGGCCTCTCAGATGCTAGGTAACATCATAGTGAATGGCGAAGAGACCTCTTCCAGAACTGTGGCATCTAGAAAGGGACTGAGGGGGAGGGTGCCCCCTCCTGCAGGTAGGCTATGCCAGAGGGCTCGGGTTGCACTCTGCTGTCATGTCTCAAATCTCAGTAGACATGCTGAGCTCATGGGGGGCTGTTTCCAGGACCCAAGCCACAATGAGCAGCTGCGTGGAGGGTCAGATGGTCACGTCCTAGGACAATTTATATTTCCAGGAGAGCCTAGTACCTGGTGGGAATTACAGCTTCAATGGCATAAAGTGTGGGCTAAGACGGGGCAGTTTCTTGAATAGAAACAAAATTGGTAAACAAGGAATATGTTGCCTTCAAACATCATAACAACCTAGGAGATGCTGTGGGTGCTGAGAAGGACGATCTTTCTTCATGGTGTCAGGGAGGGAATTTACCAAATAATTTTTAGAAACTTAACCATGGTGTCAGGGCCTCACAGTATGTGTGAGCTAATGGCCCATCCACTTTTCATGAGTTCCCTTTTTCAACATCTGTATGTCCCGAATGAATGTTCAATAAACTTCCTCAAAGAGATGTCATTAATGTAATGTTATACCTCTGCTCATGGAGCCTGGTGGATGCAGGTCAGACTATGCCTGCAGAGACTGTGTGGAGTGGCAATGGTACTGAGGTTACTGGAGGGTAACCAGTAAAGGTGTTCATGTCCCTTTAGAGGTGAAGGCTATCTGCAGCTGACAGGCTGTGGAAACAGGCACTGAACAGAAAAGACTTAGCCAACTCCATCCAATCCTATGACAGCAGGATATTTACCACTTGCTGATTGGATGGAGTTCGTACTTTCCATAATGTTGGAAACTAAAAAATAGGTGCGTATTTGATGTAACCACAGCCTCAAGTTTGCAGTAATCCATTGTGAGGTGTCATTCATTTTTCCAGGTTTAAGAATAGGTGAAGTTGGCTGTTAAAAGGAGAAGTACCTTTACTTCTCCTTTTAAGAGGGGATAATCACCTCTTCACTAAATAACTTTTGTATAATGTTTTCCAATCCTTCAAGGCTCTGTTTAATTAACCTTAGGCCATGTTACATAATTTACTTGGAGGATAAGGTCTGTGGGGTCCCATTCTGTGAAGCCAATTTGGAAGTGGCAAAGATTTAATTTTAATTTTTGAATCATTGGTTCAGAGTTTTCCTATACTTTAGGACAATGCTTGCTATGACCATGAGGAATTTAGGCAAGAGAAGAGCTGGCTGATAGTTAAGGTGAGACATGCCTATTTGTTTCCTATCTTATATTCAGTAATTCCCCTAAGATTACTAGGGTACCTTCCTTAAATTTAGTAGGATCCCAATATGACTGTAATTTGAGAACTGGTATTGATTAGTTGCATGAAGGTTTGTGAATTAGTGCATTACAGCAGATGGCAAAATTAATTCAGAACCTGCTGTAGAGGCCCCAGAAACCAAACAGTACCCCTTTATCTTTTTTGTTGTATAAATTCTTTTAGTATGTTTTGGATTTCCAATGGGTCAAATTGCAGGCCTTTCCTTTTTTTTTTTTTTTTTGATTCCCTCTCTCTTGTTTGTTTTTTGTGTCACTGGGTATACCTTGGGGGAGGGGTGTCCTCTCTACCCTGGTATTTATATATTTTTCTCCTCTAGAGGGCCTCATATCAACACCACCGGGATTAGAAGCTTTCCCCATGACAACTTGTTGCTTTATAGAATTTAAGGACCCCAGGCTTAAGTCAGGTTTGAACTAATCCCTTTGCTGTTCCACAGGGGTGCCATGAGTGTTGTCCCCAATATAACTTGGACTGTCAGGATCTTAGCTGCAGTAGAGGCAGGGGCAGTAGCAACAGAAGAACTTGGTCCTGGTGAGAAGGGTCCTGGTGAGTCTCTGTATAAGGAGTATGGACTTGGCCTGCCATCTAATGGCTGCCGTTCCCCTCCCTTCTCTTTCTCATTTTTTTTTTTAAATTTAGTTATTTTATTTATTTTTGGCTGTGTTGGGTCTTCATTGCTGTGCACGGGCTTTCTCTAGCTGCGGCAAGCGGGGGCTACTCTTTGTTGCAGTGCGCAGGCTTCTCATTGCAGTGGCTTCTCTTGTTGTGGAGCACGGGCTCTAGGCGCTCGGGCTTCAGTAGTTGTGGCGCGCGGGCTCAGTAGTTGTGGCTCGCAGGCTCTAGAGCACAGGCTCAGTAGTTGTGGTGCACGGGCTTAGTTGCTCTGCGGCATGTGGGATCTTCCCAGACCAGAGCTCAAACCCGTGTCCCCTGCATTGGCAGGCAGATTCTTAACCACTGCACCACCAGGGAAGCCCCTCTTTCTCATTTTAAATGACAGCTGTTTCGGGAACAAGGACCTGATGGGCTCACCTCTTGCACAGGGTATAGTCCCTCTCTCCCACCACCTCCAGGGTATGCTGGGACTAACCCAGACTCTGTCACAGTTTCTCTCTAACACACAGATATACACTGGCACAGACATCAACCCAGGATTCCTTCAAGAGCCCCAACCCCATATTCCTGCTCCCAAAGGCTTAGGAATTCTTGAAACTTTCAACACTGGTCAGCTGATCATAGAACTGAGTCCTGGTGGGGTTAACAATGGAACAGGGCAGCACAGGTCACAGCACAAGCTCCCTAGCACCCAGCAGCCCACAGTGCCGGCCGCCATCAGACAGCAGAGCAGGTGAGCGAGTCACAGCAAGAGAAGACAGACAGACCCATGAGTGGTGGTCATGTCTGAACATGCCGCTTACGGCACCAACTGTTATGGTTATCTGCAGAGGTGTGGTTCCCATGTTGAGACTGATGCTGGTATATCATACACATACACATACACACACACACACACACACACACACACACACACACACGGTAGGATGAGGCTTATGACACAATTGGAGTCTCAGAAGAGAGCAGGAACCGCCTCTCAAGCAGCTCTGAAATGGCTTCAGCAAGCAAGGAAAGGATCCTGGCCTGGGTTTTTATCATGGCTAGGGGGTGTTAAAGAAAAAATATTCAATGACACTTGCCAAAGAGGGTAAAGCAAATTTTACCCAGAACCACTGTGACAGGTATAGAGACCACTGCAATGGGATTTCACAGGGGGTGAAAAATGAGTTTGGGCTCAACACTGAATACAGTATGGGCGAGTGGGAATTCATGGCCAGAGGTCAAGGTGAGGACGGAATATTAAAAGAAACAGTCAGGAGTTAGGGGGTTCTGACTAAACGGACCTAACAGGATTGTACTGAAGACACGCCAGGGTGATCATACATCACTTGAGGGGTGATGAAAGTGGGGAAATGCGATCAGATAGGGGGGGTAGGGGGATTCTGGTTCAACTGACAAAGCAGGGTTCTTACTAAAAATGGATTTACAAAGGACTACACAAATAGGCCTAGGAGGTTCAGGAGCCTGTTAATCAGGCTCAAACTTTAATAGTTTGAGCAAGGAAAAAATCTTTGAGGGGGGGCGAGGGCAGGGAAAGAGTTCTGCTTGTGCAGTTGGTATCTGAAGCCAGTGCCAGAGGAGGGAGCCCCAGGACTTTCTTAACAGCTTGTCCAGGTGGGGACACAAGGGGAAGAGGGAGAGACGGGTGGGGGGGGGATTGGAGTGGTAAGCTGTCAGCAAACATCAACTCTGCAGATTCCAATTACTCATTACAAAGACAAAGGTGGGCAACAAATATATGCATTCCCAATTGCCTGTTCTTATGTAAAAAAACACAGGAGGCTCAATAAATAATCAAAAGTGTATGTTGGAGGTGGCTGGAGTAACAGTGCTGAACGAAACCAGGGTATGTTGGTGGTGAGTTACAATTTAGAAATAGAATTTCCTATCTTACAGAGTTACTTTGAAATAAACAGAAAAATTTATATATACAATGATTTACTATTTACTAATATTTCTCACCCTTTTGTATATAAAAAACCATTCTAGGATTTAATTCCTTTAAACACAATTACTAAAGTATAAACCATAAATTTTTCAGGAAAGGAAAAATTTCAAATCTCTGCTAACAAAAACGACAAGGTACATCCTGGCTTATCCTTCCACTCTTATCTTTCATGGGGGTTATTTTCAGGAATAAGTAGAATATTATAATGCAGTAGAGGCTTGGGTTTAGCTCCTTAAACGTAGCAGGATTTTCAAAGATTTACATAAGCTCTGAATAGTTTCCCTCACATCAATTAAAAAAGGAAATCAATTGCTTTAGCCTTTTAAATTTCAATGTTCTCTAGGGACATGCATATACAAACATTGATCTGAAAATCAAACATGTACCTGAAAACTTAAACATTCATCTCACATCTTGAGGTTCTCTTGCCTAAAAGGAACAAAAATTCTATTTAGTTCCACAATTTTCTTGCCTTGCTGACATCATTTCTCTCAATCAACCTAGATTTTTAAGCCCCCCCAAACCAAAAATGTTATTTCTCACACTGGGAATTAATTATATAGTACTAAGGGAAACTAGAGCCAAATGGCTGCACTATTCAATGGATAAAAGAATCCAAAGAAGGAAACACAAATATTGGAATCAGTACAGATAAGTAACCAGCAACCCACAGGACAAAAGGAGCCACGTTCAGAAAGTTTAACACACACTAGGCTCTCCTGGTTGAGACAGAACCGCTGGACCAGGTCAGTCCCTGGTGGAGGAGGGTAGGGCCCAGCAAAGCAGCAACAGGAATAAACTCTCTCCCTCCTCTCTCTGGGTAATAATGGAACCACTCCCTTTCTCAGAATTCCATTCCCACAGTGAGAAAACTCAGCAGGACTCAGTTTAAGGCTTTGACTAAAATAAGCTCCCAAATGCATAAGCTCTAACCCAGGACACAGTACTTGGAGACACTGACCTCAGGCCTCTGCTCCCAGGCACACTGCTACTGACCACCACTGATTTTTTTTTTAATTTATTATTATTATTATTTTTTTTTTTTTTGCGGTACGCGGGCCTCTCACTGTTGTGGCCTCTCCCGCTGCGGAGCACAGGCTCCCGGCGTGCAGGCTCAGCAGCCATGGCTCACGGGCCCAGCCGCTCCGCGGCATGTGGGATCTTCCCGGACCGGGGCACGAACCCGTGTCCCCTGCATACCCATGTGCCACAACTACTGAGCCTGTGCTCTAGAGCCCGCACGCCACAACTACTGAAGCCCATGCGCCTAGCAACAGGAGAAGCCACAGCAACAAGAAGTCCGCAACCAAGAGTAGTCCCCACTGGCTTCAACTAGAGAAAGCCCGCGCACATCAACGAAGACCCAATGCAGCCAAAAATAAATAAATTAAATAAATAAATTTAAAAAAAGAAAACATGCTCATTAGCACTATTGACAGAATAAGGTGTTTCCTATGCAATTAAGACTTATGTGAATATAAAGTAGAAGAGAATCGGAGAATATTCCCAAGCAGTAAAGTCTGAATAGTTTCCTGTTGGACACAAAAGGCCTTACAGAAAAATCTAAATCCCAATGGATTGTTCATATGGATCTTATAAAGACATCAGTGGAAAGCTACACCTCTATGAAAATGGAGTCAAATAAATCATTGGTGGGTTTGAGAATACTCTTTTTTTTTTTTGCGGTACGCGGGCCTCTCACTGCTGTGGCCTCTCCTGTTATGGAGCACAGGCTCCGGACACGCAGGCTCAGCGGCCATGGCTCACGGGCCCAGCTGCTCCGTGGCATGTGGGATCTTCCCGGACCGGGGCACGAACCCGTGTTCCCTGCATCGGCAGGCAGACTCTCAACCACGCGCCACCAGGTAAGCCCCTGAGAATACTGTTAATTAGGAAAGCAAAGAATCTGAAAAATAAGCTGGAAGATGGTGTCCTTGACTCCGATGTATCTGTCTCTATCTGTATGATGGCTCAGAAATCTGACTAACGCCTTCTTCACATCAGCTTTCCAAATCTCATGCAAAAGAGGCTATTGGTGAATTCTACCATGGAACCATAAAGGGGATGAATTCTGGAATACCTAGTTCCTGATTTAACCTTCAGGGAGGATATCTCCAACTCTACATTTTATGGTCCTATCACATCCCTCTTCTTATATCAAAGTCTGCCTCAGTAAATGAAGATGTCACTACTGATCACTTGTATTTCCACCACATAATACACCTTAAACATTGTTTCAGGATCTGCTTTCTTGTGTAAGTAAATAGAGGGTAGCAATATAGAAAGTCCTGCTTTCCTTGATTATTAGTAAAGATTCACCATAAAGATAAAATATGGTTCATCTTTAGTTTTGTAACCATTACAAATTATATATATATATGATGTGGGCTTGAGTATTGACATTGTTAACTGAGATTGAGACTTCCAACTGATATGGCCTACAAATATTTGTGATGCTGTGTTTTTGTGTGTTTAATGTCATTTAAGAGGATATTCATTTTCTTAAATAAATTAAAGTCTTATATCTGGCTCCACCACGGGGGTGTCAGTGGCTGCCTCACTGTCCTTGAGTTCTCAATGTTAGGAGGTGGCCGGTGGAGAGAAGCATGATGTTTGAGGCAGAGACCCTGAGGCAGCCTCGCAAGTGGCCTCCTTCATTGCTGTTAACAATGCCATCACCCTGTGGCAGTTCCTCCTTCAGCTCCTAAAGGAGCCTCAGAACGATCACATGATCTGCTGGACTTCTAATGATGGGGAGTTCAAGCATTTGCAGGCAGAAGAGGTGGCTCGTCTCTGAGGGATTCAAAAGAACAAGCCTAACATGAATTATGACAAACACAGCCGATCCCTCAGATACTATTATATGAAGAATATCATTGAAAACGTGAGGGGTCAGAAGTTTGTGTACAAGTTTGTCTCGCACCCAGAGATTTTTGAATACGGTTCCTATGCCAGTGGGCAGGCTTGAGGGAGACTGAAGCTTTACGCATCAGTGAAGTCAGCAGCGAGAGATCCATAGATGAGGAGAGTGGAGGGAAAAAGAAGCCACCGCAGCCTGGTGCCAAGACCCCTAGCTGCAGTGACTACAGACACTCTGGCTTATATTCTTCATTTACCCTTAAATCTTTGAACTCCTCCAATAGGAAGCTTTTCAAATCTATAAAGGTTGAGAATCCAGCTGAGAAATTTGCAGAGAAAAAAATCCCCTCTGTTATCAAATTTGTAACACCTTCCAAAAAGCCACCAGCAGAAACTCTTGCTGCTGTCAATTCAACTGACCCAAGTATTTCTCCATCTTCCAAGGAAACAATCCAAGCGTTGGAGAGTTTATATTCCCCCAAACTGCCTTCCCTAGAAGCACCAACTTCTGCATCCAGCACAACTGCTGCTTTTACCACCACACCTCCTATTTCGTCCGTTTGCCCTTTTCAGGAACCTCCTAGAACACCTTCACTACCGCTGAGTTCCAACCCAGACACGGACCCAGACATGGACGCAGACATGGACGCAGACAGGGAATTAGTGGCTTCTCAGCCAATGGAAATTCCAGATAACTTGTCACTGGAGCCGAAAGACCAGGATTCAGCTTTGCCAGAAAAGGACAAAATAATTCATCAAGGTCCAAGAAACCCAGAGGGTTAGAGCTGGCACCAACCCTCATGATCACAAGTGATCAAAGCCCACCGATAATATTAAGCCCATCTCTCCCTAGAGCTTTTCTTAGGCCAGCACTATTTTCACAGACACCCATCTTACTGTCTTGGAGTCCCTTGCTCTCCAGTATCTACTTTTGGAGTATTCTCAGCCCTGTTGCTCCCCTAAGTCCAGCCAGACTTCAAGGTGCTAAAACACTTTTCAAGTTTCCTTCTGTGCTGAACAGTCATGGTCTGTTCACTGTTTAGCCTGGATGGACCTTCCACCCCTGGCCCATTTTCCCCAGATCTACAGAAAAAATAACCTATGCACTTGTGGAATGAGAGAACCAAGGAATAAAGAAACAGACAGACATCGAACAAGAATACTTTTAAAGTGTGCAATTGATGCTTCCACAATGATAATAGTCTATTGTGATTTCTGCCATTTCCCATTAAAATGCTTATTTAGGAGTCCCTCAAAAAAATAAAAAGATTCACTCTCTTCCTACATTTCAATTATACTATACAGTATAAGTATATCAGGTCATCATGTTGTCATCTTTAAATGCAGTTTTATTAGTCAGTTATCCCTCAGTACAGCTGCAGGTGGGGGGCAGGAAGAGTTTCCAGGTACACTCCAATGTTAAGTACAACTTACTGTTTTTCTTCTATCAGTGAAAATGGGAATACAATTGCCTTATATATATTATAGCTGTTGACATTTCAAAGTTTTATAGGCACACAGGGAACACTAATCTAAAATAAATTTCCTTCTAGTGTAAAATGTACAGCTGAGAAGTTAATGCACACACCTCACAGCTTGTGGTTTGACTGAGATTTGTCCTGGCACCCAGCTAGGACTGAGTGATTCAGACCTCCTACCAAAGCCAAGTGCTCTGGGATTCTTTAGCTTAAGTACCTAAAGAGTGGGGATGGGGAGGGATGGGAGGAAGGCTCAGCGCTGTCAAGACGCAAAGATGAAACTGGAGCCAGCCTCTTTATTACAAACGGTGAGTTCACATCTAAGTGTCTGCCTTTCTTAACAAGAAGCACGGTGCCATGCCAGGGAATCCCAGGCCAGGGAAAAGTTCTGTTACAAACTTTAAGTGCCAGGCGAGGACAGATTCGATCCCAGCGGCGCTAAGTGATTCAGCTGTCAGGCTTCCTCCCGCAGGTTGTCACTCAGGCACGAGGGGGCGGGGTATTGGAAATCTGTCCAACCGGGAGGCCGCTGAGGCAGGTGGGTGGGGCGATGCTCTGCACCGGCGTGGACGTCATTTCTTTCTCCAATTGCGCCTAGAGCCGCTGGCTGTGTGCGGTTCACTACCCCTGGAGAGCCCTCCATGTCACGTATCTGCACGGGTCTTTGGAGTCGTTAGGAAGGACTCAGACTCAGGAAACCTCGAAATGGTGAGTGTGGCGCCCCAGGCTGCGGCCGCCGCGGAGGGACTGGTCGAAACCGGCCGAAGCCGGCCATCTTTTTGACACAGCCTCCTAGCGTTCCACGCCGGTGTCTACGGATACGCGGGGCTTGCGGCGCCGCTCCTACCTTTGTCCCCTCCGGCTCGCAGCGTGGGGATTGGCCCGGCAGCCGGGACCCCAGGCGTCCTGTTCTGTCACTTCGTGCAGGAACTTCCGCCCCGGCTTCTCTCCGCGCGGCTCTGCGCCCGCAGCCCCTCTTCTCTCCCGGATTGTGCGGTGAACTCGGGCGCCGTCTTCAGGTGACAATCGTGACTCGTTCTCCAGGATTCGGTCCTGGGATTATCTGTTCCCTGACGGGTCCCAGCCCCACCTTGCTGCCCAGGGGGCACCCGTTTTCCTCTGAGTTTTCCAAATGTTTGGGAAGCAAAGTCTCAAATCAAAGACCCCGGCCCAGCAGAGTAGCTCTTTGTAGGGCTTGTAGTAAATCATTACATTTCCATGTTATTCCCCGTCTTCACAACGTCAGTTTCCCCTCTCCGATTCACATCGTCTGTCAACTGTTCATCTTCCATGGTCCATTTCATACAAACCCAATATTTTAATTGTTTTTACTATTTGCGCAGAGTCGTGGATTGCATTGGGAAGGGGGGCTGTCTGTGTATATTTTACAGGAGCGGGAAGCCAAGAATAACTACTTGGAAGTAGGTGTATGAAATTCTTTCTCCTCCCCGTTTTTTTTCTGGGAAGAGACATCCTATGGGAAGTCCTTTTGTCGAGGTTTTTTTATGAAACTTTTCTGGACGATCTGTGCTGTGACCACTGCCCGTCCCTGGGTTAGTCCCCTTCAAAAGATTTATTCACTTATTTAAGTTTTTCTTTTCAATAGTGTAAAATGTATTTAATTAATAGAGCTTGAAAGACCATGTAAAATATTTCCAAAGAGGTAAGAGAGTTGAATTTCAGGGGGAAAAATTTTTTCAGTATTACATTCCAGTTGTTAAGAATTTTTGTTTCACTTTTTTAATTCCCTGGGTAAGGTGAGTTCTTTTGGAGTCTCCTTTACTGTTGGTTGATTTCAAATGAAATGTCAGGATTTAGACTTGGAGACAAAAAGTATTCAAGTGTGATTACTTACGTACTAATTAAACTTGCCTTGGAAATAATAAATGACTGACATATTTTTCCTGAAAGGAATAGATCACTTGGGGTTTTCTGGGTGAATTCATAAAAGTGGCTGAGAATTTTCTTCTCTCATTTCCACATACACACTGGGTTTGAGTGATTTTGCTGAATTGTCCAAACAGGGTTTCTGTATTTAAATGATCACTGGTGCTTACCGTATTTAAAGACTTGTTCTACTGTCACCACACTAATTTTAAGACATTTCCATCACTCCCAAAATGAACCTCATGTCCATTAGCAGTACCTCTCCCTTCTCATCCCGAGGCCTAGGAAATCACTAATCTATTTTCTGATTCTATATATTTGCCTTTCTGGGTATCTTACATAAAATATCAGTAGTGGTTGAGAGCGCCTGTAGTGGGGAGCAGAGCCTGAAGTCAGTATCTTCAAACTAAGCCCCCCTTTGAGCCTGCACAGGGAAGTGGATCTTCCTGGACATCCTCCTCCTGCCCAATCCTACCTGCTCACACCCACCAATGGTAGTCCTTATACTGTGAGAAGCTGCAGAGCCCTGAAATCTGGGGGTGCAAGTTCACAAGGGTGTAGGGATGTTGCCCTTTCAGGGTGGTACTTGTGATTTCCTTTAGCCTAGGCATTTTTTTTTTTTTTTTTGCGATACTCGGGCCTCTCCCTGTTGTGGCCTCTCTCGTTGCGGAGCACAGGCTCCGGACGCGCAGGCTCAGCGGCTATGGCTCACGGGCCCAGCCGCTCTGCAGCATGTGGCATCTTCCCGGACCGGGGCATGAACCCGTGTCCCCTGCATCGGCTGGCGGACTCTCAACCACTGCGCCACCAGGAAAAGCCCTAGCTAGGCATTTTAAATGTTATATTTGAGTGGTCCCTCCATGATAATAGGTGCACTCAGAGTGTAATTTGTGCCCATTGAGAAGTCTGTGAGGATGAGCTGTTCTGTCTCATGGACAAAGGGTTTATGAATATGGGAGTCCATTTGGATCAGAACCTTAACCTGAATCAGGCTTAGAGTTTCCTGACTTGTGATAATGGAAGCCTGGGGTAGGGAGAGCTTCCCTGCTTACAGGACTGGGGAGGGTTTTTGGAGCTCCCAGAGTTTATTCCTGTGGCTGCCCAGGTGTCCCTGCCCTCATTGAGGGACTGACCGTTTACAGTGGAGTTTTGTCTCAACCGGGCTTATCTAGACTCAAGTCTGTAAAGATGTTCAACTTTCTGAATATGGGCTTCCGAATTGTACGGACACAGTCTGCTTGTATGCTTTGATTCCAATATTTGTGTTTCTTTTCTTGGATTCCTTTATCCATTCAAGATTACAGCCCTTTGATTCTATTTTCCATTAACACTTGGGCTTTTAAAATCTATGTTGATTAACAAATACCATCTAAGGCAAGAAAATTGTGAGGTCAAGTAGGATTTTTGTTTCATTTAGACAAGAGAACCTCAAGACGTGAAATGGGTGCATTTAAGTTCTCAGGTGCTTTTCCATTTTTAGGTCAGTGTTTGTAAGTGCCTGTCCCTAAAGAACTTTAACAATTAAAAGTCCTCTAGTATTCCTAAAGCAAATGAATTTCTATTTTAATGGATGTGGGAGAAAAGAAGAAACAAATTCTATTTCAATTGATATGAGGAAAACACCTCAAAGTTTAAGTCAATCTTTCAAATTCCTAGTCCATTTAAGGCTTAATTGCAAACCTAAAATACAGTGTAATATGCCACTTATTTCTGAAAATATCTCCAACGTTTACTGTAATGGAGAGAAAACTTATAATATCCTGTGTGCCTTTAGTTAGAAAGGGAGTTTTCATTTTTTTGTGGTTTACACTTTTATATCCATTACTGTTTAAAGGATCAAATCTTGCAGTGGTTTTCTATATAGAATGGTTAAAATTAAATTCCTAAGGGAAGAAATTAAGGCTCCCTGCCCACATGTTGCCCCACTTCTCTGCTCTTAATGCCAGCCCCCATCAGATAACCAGTTTTGATTAAGCCTTCATCATCTTTTTAGTGTTTTTTTATATAAAACAATCCAGTACAAATGCCTGTTTTTCTTAAACTTTTTATTCTAGTAATGATTATTTGGGACCCACATATTTGTTGTTTCACTACTGAAAGTTAAGCCTCATCCCCTACCTTTCCCCTCGTGCCTCTTACTTGGACAGGCTGATAAGAAAGTGTGGAGGCTCCTGCTCTGTGAGCTGCTGTTTGCTGGGGAGATTTTCCTGTGCCCTGTGCTGCCCTGTGTTGCACTGCTGACCCCACCAAGCCTGGGCTGTATACAGGGAGGATACTGAGTTGAAAGTTTCTGGCAGTTTTTTGTACCTTGGGAGCAGGAATATGAGAATGGGGCCCTCCTTCCAGTGGTCCTGGGTTGATGTCTGAGCTGGAACCTATCTGTGTTTAGAGTGAAGGTGTGACTGAGGCTGGGTTTGCCCAGACATTAGTGTTGAGGGAAGGACTGGGGGAGTAGGAGGATGATTATATCTTGTGAATGAGGTGAGCCCAAAAGACAGTCACTACTTTCAGAAGAGCCGTTATTTCAGCGAAAGTGAAAGAGAAGAGACAGGGAAAGGCAGCCTGTAAGTGGTGAGATTCCAGAAGGCTCACCAAAACTTTTAAGTAACTCTGAGGCTGTTGCCCCTGCATCTGTTGCAACAAAGATCCTTAGCCTCTCGGTTACGGTCGACAACACTTACCGTCTCAGCTTGGCACAGCAAAGGGATTTGTTCAAACCCAACTTGAACTCGGGTTTCTTAAGCTCTATAAGGCAATCAGTGTCATGAGGAGGCCTCTAGCCCTGCGAGCATTGATGGGAGGCTCTCTGAGGAGGGCCTTAAGTTGGCCATAGGCTTCTGATGCAAGGCACTGTCCTAGGTCTCACATTAATATGCCATTAAAGCTGCAATTATCCCCCCATACTGGGATCTCTTACAAACAGAGGACTCCACTCAGGTGCCTATTATGGCTTTGGTACTGGAAACTGCACCCCAGGAGCTCAGCTCGGCCACTGACACCTACTTGTGATACGATGGAGCCAAACCTTGGCCGTTGGGCTTATGCTCCCTTGGAGAGATGACATTTCTTTCTTCAGTCCTTTGAAAGATGCTGTGGTGCTGTTGGAGCCACCCTCTCCAACACCGTGGTTCCCTGGGTAGCTGCCTGGGATTCACTGAATGCACAGCTCTGGGGAGTGAATAGACTAAAGATGACAGTATACCCTGGAACATGATGGAGCTCAGTGGAGAGTTGCTGCCCTTCATCCCTTAGTTGAGACAGCCTTGATGAAGAACCAAAACCAACTGTCGCCACACCTAACCAAACATCAGGCAGTCATCAGGATGAGTTGTAATGAGTCAGTGCTCTTTTTTTAAAATAGACTTCAGCTTTTTTTAGGTTTACTAGGAAGCTGATCAGAAATTACAGAGAGTTCCCAAATAACGCCTCGGCATCCACACAGTAGTCATTATTCTTTAAATCTTGTGTGACTGGTCCATTTGTTACAATTGCTGAACCAATACTGATGCATTAAAAGTGGGCAGGTGACATTAGCGTTGACTTTTTGTGTTGCATAATGTATGGATTTTGTAAATGTATAATAACATGTATTAATCATTTCTGCACATATAGTGTAATTTTACTTTCCTAAACTTCCTCTCTGCTTCAGAGATTGATTCATCTCTTCCTCTAATCCCGAAATCCTCCAGAACCAAAGCTCATTTTCCTGTCTCATGCTTTTATCTTTTCCAAAATGTCATTACTTGGAATCATGTAGTATATAGCTTTGTCAGATTGGGTTCTTTCACTTAGCAATATACTTTTATGCTTCCTCCATGTGTTTTCATAGCTCTACCTCATTTCTTTTCATCAGTGAACAGTATTTCATCGTATGGCTATACTGCTCATTATTTATTTGACTCTTGAAAGATATCTTGCTTACCTCTGACTTATGCCAGTTATGAATAAAGCCCCTACAGGTATTCGTGTATGGGTTTCATGTGAACCTAAGAGCTATAAGAGTTGAAGTCATTTGGACAGATAGCAAGGAGTGTGATTGCTGGATCTTACTCAGTATGTAGTGTTTTGAAAGAAAGCTCCTGTCTTCCACTGTAGGGCTACCAAATTCCATTTCCCCCAGCAATGAATGAGGATTTTCTTCACCTATTCACCAATATTTGTTGTTCTGAGTGTTTTGCATTTTAGCCATTAAATAATTGTGTAGTGATATCTCATTGTTTCATTTGCAATTTCCCATTGACATTTGACGTTGAGTACATTTTCATATTTCCTGTTTCCCTTCTGTATGTCTTCTTTGGGAAGCTGTTTGTTAGATATTCGGCCAATTTTTCATTGGTGGTTTGTCTTCTTACTTTGACAATAATACTTTAGATATTTTGAATACTAGTCATTTATCATGTATGTGTTTTGTAAGGATTTTCTCCTATTCTGTGATTTTCACTCTCTTTACACTTTCTCTTGAAAGAGGCATTTTTCATTTTAATGAAGTGAAATTATACTTTTTTTTCCTTTTATAAATCTTGTGATTGTTGTTATATTTGATAATTTGTTACCAAACCCAAGGTGACCTAGATTTTGTTCTGTGATATTTTCCAAGAGTTTATGACTTTTGCATTTTACATTTTTCTCTCTAGCTTCTTACAGTGTATTCTCTTTGTTTTTTCCCTAGTTTGAATATGATATACTTTGATCTCCATTTCTGTGTTTTCATGTTTTCTGTTCACTGAGCTTCATGAACCTATAGGTATTGTCTATCATTAATTTTAGAAAACTCTTAGTTGTTACTTACATGTTCTATTTCTTTCTTTTCCTTTAGTTAATTTCATTATGTGTATCTTAAGTTTTGTGTTAAAGAAGGTCATGCCAGGCTTCATAAATATTGTGTTGTATCTTTTAGTTCTTTTTGGTCTTTTTGTTAGACTCTTGTGAAACAGATTCTTTTGGGTATAGGCATTAAGAACTGAATATTTGGGTCATATTTAAAAAACATCTTTTCTTTTTTCCAGTTTTAGGACAGTGGTTTGCCCTTTGAAGTCAGTGCTCTTATGTCTCTGGGAGGACTTGTTTATTTCAAGCTTTTAAATTCTCTTCTTGTGAGGTTAAGAATCACAGCTTCTAAATTCATAAATCCCAGAACTAGATTTTCACCTGGCAGTAGCCAGTGTGGCTGCATGCCCAACACTTGTAGCTGAAATTGCAGAATGGAGACTTTATGTTGTGTTGGAGAAAACCACTGATGAAACCTATACATTTTTTCTAATCATGGGAAAATTCACCATCACACTATTATGGACCTCAGTGAACCCCCTTGCAAACTGTAGCTCTTAAACTGTTCCTTAAGGACAGTAAGGCCCAGGGTATACTGTTAGGGTGTGATGAGAAGAGTTTTTCTGGCATGTAATTGCACTGTGTGTTCTAAAATTTGGCTGGAAGCAGCCCTGAGGCACATGAGTATAGGGATTTTGTGGTCTAATATAATATTGCTTCTTCCTCGTGAGTGAGCTCTAAGTTTCAAATTTTCTAGCTGCATCAAATTATATATAGAGAGAAAGGAAAAATAGAGTCTTTGATAATTGTTACACAAGTAGAAGGCAATGGTTCCCCAGAAGAATATATTCAGGCGTCTGCATCTGATTTCTTTAAAGGCCTGGAGGACTTTGGGAGAATGTGGCCAGCTGGGATTTGTTAAAAGTTCGATTTCTCCAGGCACCTGGACTCTGATGTTAGATGATGGGACTAGGAAAAAGCTTCCAGTTCTTGACAGTGTTTCTATTCATTGAAGCCTCATGAGTCTTGATCCTCTCTGCCTTATGAAATGCTGTAAATGGAGCATCATAGGAAGAAGATGAAAGAATTTTTTTCACAAGAAATTGATGTTCTTAAAATGATATTTGTTTTATTTCTACAGTATTTCTGTCATTTTCCTGCATTCTCTGGGCTCTGCCATTGTGATATAAGTGATAACGTGTAAATAATTTTCATTTCTTCATGATGCTGCTAAATTATTGAGGAAGTGTGGAGAGTAAGTTTCTCATGATCAAGTCGTAGAATAACTTTGTAAATAACAGAATCATACGTAAACTTCCTATAAATGAAGTGTGGATGTCTAGTTCTGTCAATCTCATGCATCTCGGTGTACACATATTTTCGGTATTTTAGGACTCAGTGACCATAGAGGATGTGGCTGTGGACTTCACACTGGAGGAGTGGGCTTTATTGGGTCCTTCACAGAGGAAACTCTACAGAGATGTGATGCAGGAAACCTTAAGGAATCTGGCTGCAGTCGGTAAGAATGAAGAAATTCCCTAACTTTGTCAATTAGAGAAGAAGTATTTCTTACCTGTCAATATTGTTCCAAGATGTGGAACGTGACAAGGGAAGACATTGGTAAAGAAACTAGAAATGGTCAGAGCTCATCCTGGACCTAGAATCTAATAATTTTTCTATAATTTATAGTACTTTGGGATCATTTTTCTGGGTCTGCATTTCAGGAGCAAAACGGGAATATCATGACATTGAAGATCAGTACAAAAACCAGGGGAGAAAATTAAGGTGAGTCACACTTAAAATACAAAGCACTGTCTCGTGAGAATTGCAGTAGTATTATGAAAAATTTAAAAGAAGCAACATAATAAATAACCTCGCCTTCAAATTGAGGTTTTTTTTTTTTAATTTATTTTTGGCTGTGTTGGGTCTTCATTGCTATGTGCAGGCTTTCTCTAGTTGCAGCGAATAGGGGCTGCTCTTGGTTGCGCTGCGTGGGCTTCTCACTGTGGTGGCTTCTCTTGTTGCAGAGCACGGGCTCTAGGCTCACGGGCTTCAGTAGTTGTGGAACCTGGGCTTAGTTGCTGCACGGCGTGTGGGATCTTCCCAGGCCAGTGCTTGAACCTGTGTCCCCTGCATTGGGAGGTGGATTCTTAACCACTGCACCACCAGGGAAGCCCCAAATTGAGTTATTCTTAGAAAATGTTCCCCCAAAATATTTTCTTAAATAGGATATAAATATTTAGTGTTTGCAAAATAGTTCACTTGCAGTCATTAACAATAAAACCTATACTTGAATATCACTTTTTAATAGAAAGTGTGAAGTCCCATTGAGAACATTCAGTATATTCAATTTCTAACAGTTCACACATGATAGAAAACCAGTTCCTCTAATTCATAATAAATATAATAAATGTAAAATGATTAATGAAGAAGTCATTAATAATATTCTCATTTATTACAGAACTTTTATGGTAGAGAGATTCTGTAAAAGTAAAGACATTAGTTTATGTGGAGAAAATTTCAACCTTATTCCAACTATCAATCTGAACAAGAAAACTCCTGGATTAAAACCATGTGAATGCAGTGCATGTGGAACAGTCTTCATGGATCATTCATCCCTTAATAGACACATGAGATGTCACATTGAACACAAAACACGAGAGTATCAAAAATATGGTGTAAAGCCATATAAATGTAAAGAATGTGGGAAAGCATTCATTTATCCTGGTTCTCTTCGAATGCATGAAAGGAGTCACACTGGAGAGAAACCCTATGAATGTAAGCAATGTGGAAAAGCATTTCCATATCAGAAATCCTTCCGAACACATAAAAGAATTCACAGTGGAGAGAAACCCTATGAATGCAAGCAATGTGGTAAAAGATTCAGTGCTCAAAAACGTTTCCAAATACATGAAAGTAATCACACTGGGAAAAAACCATATGAATGTAAGGAATGTGGGAAGGCCTTCACGTGGGAAACAAGCTTTCGACAACACATGGTAACACACACTGGAGATGGATTTTATAAATGTAAGAAATGTGAGAAAGCATTCATTTATCCCAGTTGTCTTCGAATGCATGAAAGGAGTCACAACGGAGAGAAACCCTATCAATGTAAACAATGTGGAAAAGCCTTTAAAAGTCCTGAAACTATTCAAATACATGAAAGAATTCACAGAGGAGAGAAACCCTATGAATGTAAGCAGTGTGGTAAAGCCTTTAATTATTTCAGTTCCTTCCAAATACACAAAAGAAATCACACAGGAGAGGCACTGTATGTATGTAAAACATGTTCTAAAGTACTGAGTACTGCCAGTTCTCTTCGAAATCATGAAAGAATCCACACTGGTGAAAAGCCCTATAAGTGTAAAGAATGTGGGAAAGCCTTCACATGGCAAAAAACCTTTCGAAAACATATGATAACACACACTAGAGATGGACCTTATAAATGTAAAAAATGTGAGAGAGTATTCATTAATCCCAGTTCTCTTAAAATACATGAAAGGATTCACAGTGGAGAGAAACCGTATCAATGTAAACAATGTGGCAAAGCCTTTAGTTACTACTGTTCCTTACGAGTACACAGAAGAACTCACACTGGAGAGAAACCCTATGTATGTAAACAATGTGGAAAAGCCTTTAGTTGTAATGAAAGCCTTCAAACACATCAAAGAATTCACACAGGAGAGAAACCATATCAATGTAAACACTGTGAGAAAGCCTACAGATACCACAGTTCTCTTCGAACCCATGAAAGGAGTCACACTGGAGAGAAACCTTATCAATGTAAACAATGTGGTAAATGTTTTAGTTCAAAAAAAGGTTTCAAAGTTCATGAAAGAACCCATACTGGAGAAAAACCCTATGAATGTAAAATATGTGGGAAAACCTTCCGTTCCACTTATGTTCAACTGCATGAAAGAATTCACACTGGATAGAAAACCTATCAATGTCAGGAATGTGGGAAGGCCTTCATTTATCTCTCAACCATTTGAAGACACATGAGACTGCACACTGCATAGAAAACATATCAAGTGTGGAGAATGGGAAAGGCTTCTCTGATCACAGTAGTTTAAAAGGATGAAAGGATTCCCTAGATAAAACTGCATTTGTAAACTGCCTGGGTAACAACTTCAGTTGGCCAACATCATGTATGAGAATTCCCATGAAGACGAAGTATAAATGTAAATAACATGAGATAACTTAATGGAAAGTACTCCATGCCTAATGTTCCAGAAAACCTTCAATATGAAAGAGTTTTTTTTAAAGTTTTATAAATATGTTGTGTTTAGTAAGGCTCTTTCTTCAAGTGTATCCTTGAACAGTGGATTTCTCCTAATTTTAGAAATGAATATTAATGTGAGGTAATTGTGTACATTGTCTTTCAACAATAGTATGTAAGATTTAAAGGTAGTGATTTTTCCTTTAATCAGATAATGATTATTTTTCTTTCCATTTTAACCCTGTTGGATCCATGGGTGAACTTAAGTGTATTTCTTTTTTTTCCTTTTTTTTTTTTTTTTTTTTTTTGGCTGTGCCATGCGTCATGTGGGATCTTAGTCCCCTTACCAGTGATCAAACCTGCACCCCCTGCAGTGGGAGCACAGAGTCTTAACCACTGGATTGCCAGGGAAGTCCACAAGTGCATTTCTAATATGCAGTTAGCCTTAAAATTTTATAATGTTCTATTCATTCTCAGTTAATGAGCTATTGCAAAATGGCAGTTTGGTATTTGTTGGGTTATGCCTAGTAGCTTTGTGTGGCAGTTCCTGGATATTCATAATCTATTATATATAGTACTCTTTTCACTGAGAAAGATACTTTTTGGTGGTGGTGAGTATAGGAACCTTTTTTTATTTTCCATTATACTAAACACTTGGAATAAATTTTATGTATGGGAAGGATGTCAAAAAGTATAGTTTCATGTAAATTATGCTTTGTATTTCCTTCTGACTGGTATTTGGTGAATAAACTATGAGACTTGTGATAATACAAAAAAATCTATAGAGTTGGAGATATCTTGCCTGTGAGTAATATTAAGATCTAGACTTTCCATAATCCATCCCCTTTTTCGTTCCATATCAGCATTCACCAATAGCTCACCTGTGTGTGATTTAAAAGCAGGTACAAAGAAGATATTCTTCAGATACTGGAATCCCCACGCTGGGAGAGAGGCAGATTCATAGGAGCTTCAATGACACCATCTTCCAGCTTATTTTCCAGACTCTGTCCTTATAGTCAAGAGTATCGTTAACACCACCAACAAATGTTTGATTTCCATTTTTATGGATATATAGTTTCCCCTGCTGTCTTCATACCTTCCACATCAGAGATGCATCAGAGTTTGAATTTTTTCTGTAAGGCCTCTTGTGTCCACTGTCAAAGTATTCCAGTGTTTTATGGTTGGGAATATTCTCTGATTCCACTCTTCTCTGGATTATATCTTCATAATGTCTAATTTGTGTAGGAAACACTTTGTGCTGTTAATAGTGCTAGTGAGTATGTGTTCCTGACTCACCATAGCATTCACAATGGTGCCACCAAAAAGAATGACATGGGAGTTTGTTTCTCTGCTGCGTTGTACAGTGGCTTCCTTGACCCATTGTTTACATGTGAGAATAAGCACCTTCCGTCAGGAAGATGGTGGGTTTTTCCTGTTAATTGTAGCTGAATATAACCCCTCAATATGTTTTTTATTTTATTTTATATAATTAAAACTGAATTTTTTTGTAAAAGTTTTTGTAGTTTCAAATATTTTACCAACTCTTTGATGCTTTCGTTAGCTAACACATGTTGTTTTTCATTTCCTCAAAGAATATATTGAAGTACCCATTTTATAAATATTCAGAAAAACTTTCAGTTTTCTTCATTTGATCATTATACAATATGAGTCTGTGAATTTTTATCCTGTGAATAGAAGGTCAACTACTTTATCCTCAGGCCATTTTCTTATTTTTAGTTACAGTTTTGTCATGGATCTAATTTCTTACTCATCTGCAAAAGTTTAATCTTGGGTTTTTTTCAGTGCTGTCTTGCCAGTGACCACAAGATCATACCTGTAGTCAAATACTGGGGCAAAATGAATTCAGTTAAGAATTATTACAGGCAGGCTTCCCTGGTGGGGCAGTGGTTAAGAATCCGCCTGCCAATTCAGGGGACATGGGTTCGAGCCCTGGCCTGGGAAGATCCAACATCCCGTGGAGCACCTAAGCCTGTGCACCACAACTACTGAGCCTGTGCTCTAGAGCCCATGAGCCACAACTACTGAGCCCACACGCCTAGAGCCCTGCTCAGCAACAAGAGAAGCCCGCACACCACAATGAAGAGTAGCCCTGCTTGCCGCAACTAGAGAAAGCCTGCACGCAGCAAGGAGGACCCAACGCAGCCAAAAATAAATTAAAAAAAAAAAAAGAATATGTACATATACAACTGAATCACTTTGCTGTACAGCAGAAATTAACACAATATTGTAAATCAACTATACAATAAAAATTATAAAAAAGATATTACAAATCCTATAAGACTGTGGTGTGTAACAGTAACGGTGTTCAAAAGGACTTCTTATAGGAATTTTACTTGTGTTAGAGGATTTGATTGCTGTTCAAGGTAGCAAGAAGTATTGAATGCTTTTAGGCGGTTAACTTTATTTTATCATTGGTGATCATAAATCATTTTCTTGAAAGCAAGAACATTCTCGTGGAGCTAAACTTAATTGCTAAGAAACTTTATTCAATTATGTTAGAAGGGGGGGCTGTTGGTCATATATGATTTTTTATTTTATCTTTTATCACTATTAGAGACAGGTTATAAAATACATAGATTCACTTCTTAGTATGCTAGGTAATATTTTTATAATCTCTTCTGTGATATAACCAAGGCCTATAAATTTAGGCAAATTGTGAGACAATAAAAAGCTAGCAAGAGAGAAAGATAGGACTGCTATGCCAGTGAACCCTTCTGAAGGACTATACTCTTTTCTTTAGACATTAATTTTATTGAACTACAGTTGATTTACAATGTTGTATTAACTTCTGCTGTACAGCAGTGATTCAGTTATATATACATATATATATTTATTTATATTTATATTTTTTTCAGTTTATTACAGTTTATAATAGGATGTTGAATACAGTACCCTGTGCTATAAAGTAAGACCTTGTTGTTTATCTGTTCTATGTATAATACTTTGCATCTGCTAATTCCAAACTCCCAGTTCATCCCTCCACCATTTCCTCTCCCCCTTGGCAACCATAAGTCTATTCTCTGTGTGAGTCTGTTTCTGTTCCATAGATAAGTTCATTTGTGTCATATTTTAGATTCCGCATGTAAGTGATAGCATTTGGTATTTGTCTTTCTCTCCCTGACTTAACTTCACTTAGTGTGATAATCTCTAGGTTCATCCATGTTGTGCAAATGGCATTATTTCATTCTTTTTTATGGCCAAGTAGTAGTCCATTGTATATATTAACCACATCTTCTTTATCCATTCACCTGTCGATGGACATTTAAGCTGATTCCATCTCTTGGCTATTGTGAATAGTGCTGCTGTGAGCATAGGGATAGATGTATCTTTTTAATTTATTTATTTTTGGCTGCATTGGGTCTTTGTTGCTGAGTGCAGGCTTTCTCTAGTTGTGGCGAGTGGGGGCTACTCTTCATGGTGATGCACAGGCTTCTCATCGCAGTGGCTTCTCTTGTTGCGGAGCACGGGCTCTAGGTGCACAGGCTTCAGTAGTTGTGGCACGTGGGCTCAGTAGTTGTGGCTCATGGGCTTAGTTGCTCCGCAGCATGTGGGATCTTCCCAGACCAGGGTTTGAATCCATGTCCCCTGCATTGGCAGGCGGATTCTTAACCACTGTGCCACCAGGGAAGCCC
The DNA here is from genome assembly GCF_003031525.2 of Neophocaena asiaeorientalis asiaeorientalis. Classification (NCBI taxonomy): domain Eukaryota; kingdom Metazoa; phylum Chordata; class Mammalia; order Artiodactyla; family Phocoenidae; genus Neophocaena; species Neophocaena asiaeorientalis. The sequence continues at coordinate 4,215,375 of NW_020175432.1, forward strand.
CAGATGTATCTTTTAGAATTGTAGTTTTCTCCAGATATTAGCCTAGGAGTGGGATTGCAGGATCATATAATCTGCATGTTCTTTTTTTAAAATATATTTACTTGGTTGTGCCAGGTTTTAGTTGTGGCAGGCGGGCTCCTTAGTTGTGCTCACAGACTCCTTAGTTGTGGCATGCATGTGGGATATAGTTCCCTGACCAGGGATCGAACCTGGGCCCCCTGCATTGGGAGCATGGAGTCTTTATCCACTGCGCCACCAGGGAAGTCACTCATCTACATATTCTTAATTCAATACACCAGCTCTGGCTTCTCACTACAGGGGGAACAGGTTTTATTAAACTAATGCAAGCACTTGAGATTTCCCTGGTGGCACAATGGTTGGGACTCTGCACTTCCAATTCAATGGGCCTGAGTCCAATCCCTGGTCAGGGAACTAGATCCCACGTGCATGCCACAACTAAGAGTTCGCATGCCACAACTAAGGATCCCATGAGCTGCAACTAAGGAGCCCGCCTGCCACAACTAAGAACCAGCACAACCAAATAAATATTGAAAAAATAAAGTAATAAAATAATGCAGGCACTCACTGAACAAGCACATAACAATAAAAATCTCCAGAAGGAATGGGTCTAGTTCCCAAAGTTGCTACATTATATTTCCTAAACTATCTAGTTTATATCAAAAATATGAGACATGTAAACAAACAGGAAGGTAAACCATACAGTGAGAATAAAGAGCAATTGAAAAGTGACCCAACTCTTAATAAGGAGACCGCAGTAAAATTGCCAGGTGATGTCTCAGCAGAAAACAGGGAAGCCAGAAGGCAGAGGGAAACATTCGAAGTGCGCTAGGAAAAAAGGCTGTCAACCAACAATCCTATATTCAAAACTACCTTCTGAAAAAAGATGGCAAAATAAGGACTCTCTCAGATCAACAAAAAGTGAAAGAATATATTGATAGCCAATTGCCTCACGGGAATTACTGGAGTTCTTCAGGCTGATAGCAAGGGACTCCAGAAGATAATTCATATCAACATAAAGAAACAAAAACACCTGTACAGGTAATTCTGTAACCAGAAAAGGCAGAATCAATACATATTTTCTCTTTTAGCAGATGTCAAAAGTACTGTGTAAAATCCTATGTATGTAATGTGTTACTAGGCCATTATATATAGCAGTGTAATATCTATGTAGTATGTTTGCCATTAAGAAGCACAAAGGTGGGAGTAACTGTACTAGGCTAAGGAGATGACCACTGATTGTACATAAGTGTGAGAAAATATTTCCGGGTTATATCATAAGTTGATATAATTTGCATAACAATAATAACAAAAATGGCAAAAGGGAATAGAGCTTTATATGAGTAATGTTTCCATATATCACTGGAATTATGCTAGCATAAATCTGAGTCTCATTTTTTAAATTAATGCATATATGTTAAATGAGCAACCTCTAAAAAAAATTTAAATGTATACTGGAGATGTCATTTAAAAATGAAAGTGGATGGGCTTTCCTGGTGGCGCAGTGGTTGAGAGTCCGCCTGCTGATGCAGGGGACACGGGTTCATGCCCCCGTCCGGGAAGATCCCACATGCGGCGGAGCGGCTGGGCTCATAAGCCATGGCCGTTGAGCCTACGCGTCCGGAGCCTGTGCTCCACAACGGGAGAGGCCACAGCAGTGAGAGGCCCGCGTACCACAATTAAAAAAAAAAAAAAAAAGAAAGTGGAAACTTGAAAATATTCAACTTAATGTAAAAGAAGTTTATAAAGGAGGCCTTAAGAACTAAAAACAACATGAGAATTGTAGGATACAGAAAGTAAAATGGCAGGTATAATTGCCACTGTGTATTACTACTAAATGTGAGTGGTTTACATAGCTCAAACAGGAGGAAGAGATTGTCATCTCAGATTAAACAAAGAAACCATGATCTAAATATGTGCTATGTAGAGGAAGCACACTTTAGATTCAAAGACACCAACAAATTGAAAATAAAAGCCTGTGATAGATATATCGATATATCTGCCAACAACACCAACATGAAGACTGGAGAGATTATACAAATATTAGGCAAAATTGACTTGAATACAAAAGATATCATTAGGCATATTGAGGGACATTACATCATTCCAACAGGGTCGAACTTTATGGCTTGTATCTAAAACAGAACCTTGAAAAAATTATTATAGCCATTAATAGCTCTACTAGCAGAGAAGGAAGACCTCAAATCAGTACCCTGTATGTACTTCAAGAGACTGAAAAGATGAGGTCTTAAACACAAGGAGAAAAGGAATTAATACAAATTAAAGTAGAAATGAGTGAAACAGGGAATAGTAAAACTGTAGAGAAAACCAATGAAACCAAAAGTGAGTTTGTTACCCAAAAGCTGGGTTTGCCTCTTGGTGGGTGTTCAGCAAAAGACATCCAAGCCAAAGGTGTGGAGAGGAAAGGATTTATTTGCAGCAAGTAAGGAGAACACAGGGATCTTTCCCAAAGCAGTGTCACTCAGAACAGCAAAACTGGAGAACTTCTAAGCTATGGGTACATGCATATTCTGAAGGGGCTTGAGAAGAGGAGAATTCAGCCAGGAATTTGAGCAAAGGTTCACAGAGTCCAAGCTTTAGTTGACTGAAGTCAGGAGGGTCAACACCATCATTCCATCCTTCACTTGGGGGCCTTAGGTCCTGCAGAACTCAAAGACAGGTATCAGATTTTTATGTGTACCCTTGAGGAACTAGGACGCTGTTTTATCCCTGACCTATGGTTACTTGATCCTTTTCTTTTGTTCTTACATTCCCTTATTTTGGTTAATTACTGAGATCTATTCAAGGGCAAGCATTCCGGCCAAGCTTAGATGACAAAATGGCTTAGGCCAGAAATGACTTCTTGTCTGTCAAGAAAGTCATGCCTGGTTCTCTTTCTCTAGGGACCCCTTACCCTGTCTTCTTACAAGTTCTTACAAATTGACAAATCTTTAGCTAGATAGATCTAGAGAGAAAGAGGGTATATTCACATTCATAGAATCACAAAGAATGAGGGGTATGACTATGGACATTACAGAAATAAAAAGGATTATAAAGGAATTCAATGAACAACTGTATGCCAAAATATAAGATAACTTAGAAGAAATGCATAAATTCCACAGGAGAAACAAGCAACTGAGACTAACTCGAGACAAAAAGCAAAATCAGAATAGAACTATGAAGTGGTTGAGTTGGTAAACAAAAAACACCCATAAAATAAATCTAGGCTCTACTTTTGTGTAAGTGGCTTCTACAGTAAGTTCTCCAAAAATTTTAAAGAAGATTTGTTACTGCATTAGACTGGAGACTCCCCTCCTGGGCCCCTAGCTGAACCAACACACCCCTGCCCCCGAACCCTCACTGGGTCAGGGAGTTCTTTCCCGCTCAGGTTTGAGCTGCCAATAAGGAAACTGAGTTTGGTGCAAGCAAGACAGGCTTTTATTCAATGGCCAGAGAAAGAGAAGGGGGGGGCTAATGCTCTAAAGACACCTTCTCTCTGATTACAAGTGAGGACGAGCTTTTTATAGAAGTGGGTGGTGACTTCCCTGGCAGCCCAGTGGTTAAGACTTCACCTCCAAGGTAGGGGATGTGGGTTCAGTCCCTGATCCAGGAGCTGAGATCCCACATGCCTCACAGCCAAAAACCAAAACATAAAACAGAAGCAATACTGTAACAAATTCAATAAAGACTTAAAAAATGGTCCACATCAAAAAAAAAAAAAAAAAAGAAATGGGTGAAGGTGCTTATATGAGGCAGGAGTCTTTTGTCTTCCTGATTCATGGAAATGGGTGGAGATTTCCCAGGATGCAATTCATGCCTCTATTCTGACAGTCTGTGGTGCAGGGGGAGGGTGATATTATTATTACAATGATATGGTAAAGAGCTGTAAAGTGACATTTGTCCCAATTTTGAAGTTCAGTCAGATTATTCTGGATTCTCATCATTAATGTTTCCTGGGTCTGAGTCCCTACTAACGATTCCATGACCAGCACAGATCACAGGGCGACAGATGATATGTGACAGTCTCCAGAGCAAGTGAACCATACACAGCGTTCGACCTGTGCCAGGCCTTGGGAGAAAAAAAGGACATTCACGTGGGTGCGGAGCAACGCCCCACCAACCTGCCTCAGGGGACTCCGGGTTGGACAGATCGCAATACCCCGCCCCCTTGTCCTGAGTGACAACCTGCGAGAGGAAGCCTGACTCGGCAAAACCACGCTTAGGCGCTGGGATTGAACCTACACTCGCCTGGCACAATGTGGGGAAGAAGAGGGGCTACGGGTGCAGAGCTGCGGGGAGAGGCTCCAGGGTGGAAATTCCTGTGAGAAGTAACGGGACAGGACGCCCGGGGTCTGGGCTTCGGGGGCCAACCCCCTTCCCCCAGCCGGAGGGGACAAAGGTCCGAGCGGTACCCCAAACCCACAAGTATCCACTGATTCCAACGGTGACCATGAAGAGGCCAGTTCAAAAGATGTCCAGTTCCGACCAGCCCCTCTCCGCGTCTCGGCACCCCAGGGCACCACACTCACCATTTCGAGGTTTCCTAGGTCAGAGTCCCTCCTAACGACTCCAATGACTAGTGCATATATGTGAGGGTCTCCAGAGCCTGGGAAGCTTACACAGCGTGCTACCTTATGTGTGGTGGGAGAAAGGACTTCTAAGCTGGTCTGAGGGTCGCCCCACCCACCTGCCTGAGAGGCCTCCTGGTTGGACAGATTCCAATACTGAATTAAGGATATGCAGATTACGACCTGCTGAATAAGGTGGCACACCCCGTTATTGACCTTAAAAATAAAATGGTCATCTATTTTACCAGTAAAAATAGGTTTATGGGGAAATAGAAAAGGACTGCAGCTCCTGAGTTGCAAGCAAGCTACAACAGAAGCCATAGTCAAGACCAACAAACAAAGCAGAGGAACATTATTTCACTGAGAAAAAGAAGGAAGTTGGGAAGGGTTATTTTAATGGAAACTCCATTGGAGAAAAACAAGAGTTCAGGGTGATGACAGTTTCTCACTGGGTGAGTAGTTGAAGGGGTCGACTTATTGTAGGAGATATAATGTGCATTCTTTTTCTATGTGGCGTATAATGGGTCATTCTTTTGTGATGCAGATTCTATTGCTGGGGTGTGTAATTAAACTGACAATTCCTCCTGTAACTGAGGTGGAGAAGATCTGGGTTAGAGCTCCCCTGATTAACAGATTGAAGAATAAAAACCACACGATCATTTCAATAGATGTAGGAAAAGATTTTGAAAACATTCAACATCCGTCTATGAAAAAAACTTTTCAAAATGGGTGTGCACAGGGAACGTACATCAACATAATACAGACCATACATGACAAACTCACAGCTAATATACTCAATGGTGAAAAGCTGAAAGCATATCCTCTAAGACCAGGAAAAATACAAGGATGCCCACTCTCATCACATTTATTGAAAATAGCATTGGAAGTTGTAGCCACAGCAATCAGACACAAAAAAGAAATTAAAAGAATCCAAACAGAAAAGGAAGAAGTGGGCTTCCCTGGTGGCGTAGTGGTTGAGAGTCCGCCTGCCGATGTGGGGGACACGGGTTTGTGCCCCGGTCCGGGAGGATCCCACATGCCGCGGAGCGGCTGGGCCTGTGAGCCCTGGCCGCTGAGCCTGCGTGTCCGGAGCCTGTGCTCCGCAACGGGAGAGGCCACAACAGTGAGAGGGCACGTACCGCAAAAAAAAAAAAAAAAAAAAAAAAAAAAAAAGAAAAGAAGTAAAAATGTTGCTGCTTTCAGATGACATGATACTATACATACCAAATCTAAAGATGCCACCTAAACACTACCAGAGCTCAACAATGAATTCAGTAAAGTTGCAGTATAAGAAAATAATATGCAGAAATCTGTTGCATTTCTATACAGTAAAAACAAACTATCAGAAAGAGAAATGTAGGAAACAATCCAATTTACCATCCCATGAAAAAGAATAAAATACCTAGGAATAAACCTATGTTGTAGGTAAGAAGACCTGTACTTGGAAAACTGTAAGACACTGATGAAAGAAACTGAAGACAACACAAACAGATGTTAAGATATACTGTGTTCATGGACTGGAAGAATTAATACTGTTAAAATGACCATAACACACAAGGCAATGTACAGATTCAATGCAATTCCTTTCAAAATATCAATGACATTTATCACAGAACAGAAACAAATAATTCTAAAATTTGTTTGGAAACTCTGAATAGCTGAAACAATCTTGAGAAAGAAGAACAGAGCTGGAGGAATCATGCTTCATGACTTCAGACCAAACTACAAATGTACCGTAATCAAACATTATAGCATTGGCACCAAAACATCCACAAAGATCAATGGAAGAGAATAAGAGTCAGAAAAAAATCCACCCAATTATGGTCAGTTAATCTACAAAAAGGAACAAGAATATACAATGGAGAAAAGAAACTCCCTTCAATAAGTGGTGCCGGGAAAACTGGACAGCTACATGTAAAACAATGAAATTAGAACATTCTCTAACACCATGTACAAAAATAAACTCAAACTGGATTAAAGATCTAAATATAGTGCTTCCCTGGTTGCACAGTGGTTAAGAATCTGCCCACCAGTGCAGGGGACACGGGATCAAGCCCTGGTCCAGGAAGATCCCACATGCCATGGAGCAACTACACTACTGAGCCTGCGCTCTAGATCCCGCCAGCCACAACTACTGAGCCTGTATGCCACAATTACTGAATCCCGTGTGCCTAGAGCCCATGCTCCACAAAAGAAGCCACCGCAATGAAAAGCCTGCGCATTACAACGAAGAGTAGCCCCCGCTTACCGCGACTAGAGAAAGCTGGCACGCAGCAATGAAGACCCAAAAGCAGCCAAGAATAAAATTAATTAATTAATTATAAAAATAAATAAATATAAGACAAGAAACCAGAAATCTTCTAGAGGAAAAGACAGGCAGACTTGCACCTAAATCATAGCAATATTTTTTTGGATATGTCTTTGAAATCAAAGGAAATAAAAGCAAAAATAAACAAATTGAACCAAATTAAACTTAAAAGCTGTGACACAGCAAAGGAAACCATGGGCAAAACACAAAGAACACCTACTGAATAGGAGAAAATATTTCCAAATCGTGTGACTGATAAGGGGTTAATAATATCCAAAACACGTAAAAAGTTCACATGACTGGACAATCGATTTAAAACTAGACAAAAGACCTGAATAGACATTTTTCCAAAGAGGGCATTCAGATGGCCAACAGGCACATGAGAAGTTGCTCAATGTCATTAATCATCAGAGAAATGCAAATTAAAACCACAATTAGATGTCACCTCACATCTGTCAGGATGGTTATCACCAAAAAGAAAACAAATAACAAGTGTTGGTGAGGAAGTGGAGAAAGTGAACCCTCCTACACTGTTGGTGGAAATGTAAAGTGTTGCAGGCACTCTGAAAAACAGTATGGAGAGTTCTCAGAAAACTAAGAATAAAACTGCCATATGACCCAGCAATTCCACTCCTGGGTATGTATATCCAGAAAAAACTGGAAACACTAATTCAAAAACATACATGCACCCCAATGTTCACAGCAGCATTATTTACAACTGCCAAGATATGGAAGCAACCTAAGTGTCCATTAACAGGAGAATGGACAAAGAAGATGGGGTATATATATGTAATGAAATACTACTCAGCCATAAAGAAAGAATGTATTTTGTGATTTGAAACAACATAGATGGACTTAGAAGGTATTAAGTGAAATAAGTCACACAGAGAAAGACAAATACTGTATGATATCACTTATATGTGGAATCTAAAAAATAAAAAAAAAAAACCAAGAGGATATAACAAAAAAGACAAAGACTCATCGATACAGAAAGCAAACTAGTGCATACTTGTAAGGACAGGGTAAGGGGGCGAGGCAAGACAGGGGTAGGGAATTAAGAGGTACAAACTATTATGTATAAGATAAATAAGCTACAAGCATATATTGTCCAACATAGGGAATATATTCAGTATTTTATGACTGTAAAATTGTGAATCACTATGTTGTACACCTGTAACTTACATAATACTATATATCAAGTATACTTCAGTAAAATAAACTTCAAGTAAATAAATAAAAATAATGTCAAACACCACCCAGTTCTACAAAAAGTAAACCATTAGTTGATACAGTTGCTGACTTCCAACACACTATGACATGAATTCAGGGATGAGATCAGAAATGAGGCACCCTGTGCTCTGGGAAAAGTGGAAAAACCGGACGTTAGATAGTTAGACATTGTCAGTAAAAACTTTATGAACCCCAATTTTGCATTTTCCTATACTTAGAAAAGCGCTGAAATCATCAATGAAGGTATCTCTTCCTCATGACTAAAAGTAACCTTCGATTACAAAAATGTGTGCTTGAGTGCACGTACCCCTTCTCTAAATCACTGGTATATGGAACTTCAAACTTACTGTTTGGAGCAGTTCCTCAAAGCTACCTGAGAAGCTGTCTCCTGGGCTACAGTCCTCAGTAAGTCCATAAATAAAACAAAGTCACAGATCTCACATCATGTGTTTTTCTTTCAGTTAACACATGTAATCTCCAATCTGTCATGGATCTAAGAAGAGATATTCCTCTTCTGGTTGTTCAGTTTTTTTCCAGTTGTGAGAATGAGAATAATCACTCAGAGCTGTTTACATACTGGAAGAAAAACCATCCATTCGGTTTTTTTTTTTTCTATTTTTCCTTTCTAAGACTATACCACTTTCAATTGATTCTACTGCTAGTGCCCATGGAGTTGGTTTCAGAGTTTTTCTTTTGTGACCAATGTACCTAAATACATCATCCTGGGATTTCTACTTTTGAATTTCTTATCCTCATCTTCTAAAAATTTCCTATGCTGAATACCTGTCCAATACCCAAAAGGTATTTTCCATGGGTTATCTTCCATTTTATCATTGCCCTTTGAAGACAGGATTAACACCCAACCTAAAATAAATATGATCAGGTGTTAAGACTGTTGTTGACACATGCATTAAGTTAATAGAAGTAGTATTATACCACAAAAATACTTTTGAAGGAGAGTAGGGCAAGGTTAAGTGGGTTAAGCTGGCTTGTCAAAAGTTAATGTGTTGCCCCTTTAAGGTGTATAGGGGTAGAGCCTACAGGTTTTAAAGGTTTGACCCTCTTACACACTGGCACAGAAAAAGGAACATGAGTAAACCTTCCTAACTTGTTTATCCATTGTGGGCCAGGAAGGGTGACTAGGTATGTAAAGCCAATTAAAAGTCAAATATCAAACTCCCATGTAATTCTTTTTGGCTGCACCATTGTAAATATCATGGTGAATCAGGAAAACATACTCACTAGCACTGTGAACAGCATCAAGTGTTTCCCACACAAATTAGACATTATAAAGGTATAATCTAGAGAACAGTGGAATCAGAAAATACTCCCAATCGTAAAACTCTGAAATACTTTCTCGGTGGAGACATGAAGCCTTCCAGAAAAAAATCAGACTCTCATGGATCTTCATGTGGGACACCAGGGGAAAATCACTTCTATGAAAATGAAAATCAAAAAGTTGATGGTGGTTTGGGGGATGCTCTTGACTTCAAGGGCACCGAATCTGGAAAATAAGCTGGAAGATGGTGTCCTTGAAGTTTCTATGTATGTGTCTCTCTCCCAGTGTGGTGGCTCCAAAATCGGAAGAATGCCTTCTCTGCGTCTGCTTTAAAATCACACACAGATGAGCTGTTGGTAAATTCTAACAAGGAACCACAAAGAGGATTGATTCTGGAAAATCTAGGCCCTAACGTTACCCACAGGCAAGGTATCTCCAACTCTAGATTTTTTTTGTCCTATCGCAAGTCTCTCTTCTTAATTCAAATTCTATTCAACAAATACCAGTCAGAAGGAAAGACAAAAAGCAAACAGGAAAATCATAATTTACATAAAAGTGTAGTCTTTGACAACCTTGCCATGCATTAAAATTTATTCCAAGTGTTTAATAGAATGGAAAACTGAAAAAAGCTCCTGTATCCACAAGCCCCCCAGAAAGGACATTTCTCAGTATTTATTTATTTATTTTGGCTGCGTTGGGTCTTCGTGGCTGCGCACGGGCTTTCTCTAGTTGCGGTGAGCAGGGGCTACTCTTCGTTGCAGTGCACAGGCTTCTTATTGCGGTGGCTTCTCTTGCTGCGGAGCCCGGGCTCTAGGTGTGCAGGCTTCAGTAATTGTGGCACGCGGGCTCAGTAGTTGTGCTCGTGGGCTCTAGAGCACAGGCTCAGTAGTTGTGGTGCACGGGCTTCGTTGCCCCGCGGCATGTGGGATTTTCCTGGACCAGGGCTTGAACCCATGTCCCCTGCATTGGCAGATGGATTCTTAACCACTACACCACCACGGAAGCCTGTGAAATAAAAATTCTTAACAACTGGAATGTAACACTGGATTTTTGTTTTCCCCTGAAATTTACCCCTCTTGCCTCTTTGAAAATATTTTATACGGTCTTTCAAGCTCTATTAATTAAGTACATTTTACACTATTGAAAAAAGAAATTTAAATAAGTGAGTAAATCTTTTGAAGGGCACTAACCCAGAGATGGGCAGTTGTCACAGGTTAGCTCGTCCAGAAAAGTTTGAAAAAAAAAAAACCCTCCACAAAATGATTCCCCATAGGATGTCTCTTCCAAGAAAAAAAATTGGGAGAAGGGATTTCATACACCTACTTCCAAGTGGTTATTCTCGGCTTTCCCCTCGTGTAAAACATCCACAGACCGCCCCCCTCCCCAGTGCAATCCACGACTCTGCGCAAATAGGATACATAATTAAAATACTGGGTGTGTTTAAAATACACCACGGGAGACGAATAGTTGATAGATGATGTGAATCGGAGAGGGGAAACTGACTTTGGGAAGGCGGGGAGCGCTTTGGAAATTTCATGAGTTCTTGCCAGCCCTACTAAGAGCTATTCTGCAGGTCGGTTCCATGCCTGGCCACACAGCCTTACACCAAGCCCTTGACCCCTGGAGGACATAAGACCCTCTTGTTCCAGGCAGGACTGGCCTGTACTTGCTGCATCTGTACTTGCTGCATCTTGAAACAGAATCAGGAATCCCAGTGCAGGAGGAGCTGCGGAAGACAACTGAGACAATCCCAGGCCAGGAAATGTTGTTTTACCAAGCAAACGTGCCAGGCGGGGACAGGTCCCATCCCACCTCCCACAGGTTGTCACTCAGGCACTAGGGGGCGGGGTATTGAGATCTGTCCAACCAGGCGGCCGCTGAGGCAGGTGGGCGGAGCGGTCCCCCACTCAGGCGTGGACTTCATTACCTTCTACAGTGGAGGGGTCGCGTGTCTTTCTCGGTTCACTAACATGTTAACTCTCGCGTACCTTCTGTTGCCCTGTGTTCTGCACTAGTCCTTGCAGTCGTTAGGAGGGACTCAGACAGACCCAGGAAACCTCGAAATGGTGAGTGTGCTAAGCCGGGCTGTGGACGCTGCGAAGGGACTGGTCGCAACCGGCCGAAACCGGCCATCTTTCTTGACCCGGTCACTTCGCGGTCAACTCCGGAGTTTGTGGATACGCGGGGGGCGCTGCTCGGACCTCAGTCCCCTCCGGGTCTCAGTGGCGGGGTTGGCCCGGCAGCTCGGACCCCGGGCGTCCTGTCCGGTCACTTCGCTGCAGGAACTTTTGCCCCGGAGCCTCACCCGGCTGCTCTGCAGCCGCTCTTCTCCCCCCAGATTGTGTGGTGACCTCAGGCACAGTCTTCAGGTGACAATTGGGACTCGTTCTCCAGGGTTCGGTCGTGGGATTAGCTGTGGTCTGAGGGGTCTCAGCCTTTCCTTTCTGCCCCAGGGGCACCCGTTTTGATAGGGATAGAATAGAATAGTTACACTGGTAGTTGTAGAAGTCCCAGTAGGGGATTGTAAATAGAGAGGGAAACCTAGGGAACTTTGGGAGACCACTGTAACTTATTGATCTCTCAAGAAAGCTATCGGAAATGTGGAACCAAGCAGTCCTCCTTAAGTATAAAGCCATAAATAAAAGCATGAGATATGCCCCAGATCATTAAGTGAAAGAAAAAATGAGGCCTGCATTCCGCTGGTCGAGTTCAGCAAGGTAATGATCCTTAACACCAAGGACAGGAATTTTAAGAGAAACGTGACATTCCAAAGTAGGAGACCCTCATTATATGGAGACTTGAGACGATACAACATACTTTAGTGTATGTTACCACCTTTCTCCTGATTTGAATAAGCTCTATGACAGTCCTAGTTTGACCTCATAGGGTCAGACACTCTCCTATGTCATAGGAAGGAGGAGCTAGTGACCTAAGCCTGACTTCTACCCGAAGAATGAGGAAGAAGGCAGTCTTTTTCCCCTTCCCCACTTTCCTTTGACTATAAAAATATAGCCCGGTTAATCCTCAGGGCAGAGCCCCCCTGCCTGCTTGCGTCTCTTGCAAGCGTCCTATATTAATAAATCTACCTCTTGCCTATCTCTTTGCCTCTTGCTGAATCCCTTCTGCACTGTGACACAAAGAACTCGAGCCTCAGTAAGTCCAACACCAGGTGAGTGATTCTAATTAAAAGACCATAGGTTCAAGTCCCAATCTGGGTTTAGGCAGGGTTCGAGTCCCGGCACGTGGGTTCAAGTCCCCTCTGACTTACACGGTTTCATTTTTTCTCTGAGTTTTCCAAACGTTTGGGAAGCAGAATTTCAAAGACCTTAGCCCTCCAGAGGAGCTCTTTGTAGGGCTGGCAATAAATCATTAAATTTCCAGATCGCTTCCCTCATTCCCAAAGTCAGTTTCGCCTCTCCGATTCAAATTACCTATCATCTATTCGTCTCCGCAGTGCATTTCAAACAAATATTTTAATTGTTTATCCTATTTCCTTAGTGACGTGGATGGTATTTTTTGGGGGGGCGGGGGGTGGTCTGTGGATATTTTACAAGAGCAGAAGCCGACAATGACCATTTGGAAGTGGGTTGTATGAAGTCCTTTCTTCTGATTTTTTTACTGGAAACAGATATCCTATAGGAAGTCCTTTCGTGGAGGTTTTTTTTGAACTTTTATGGACGATCTACCCTGCCCATTCCTAGGTTAGTCCCCTTCAAAAGATTTACTCGCTTATTTAAGTTTCTTTCTTCAGTAGTGTAAAATAGAGCTTCAAGGTCCATATAAAATATTTCCAAAGAGGTAAATGAGGTGAATTTCAGGGGGAAAAAAATTCCAGTATTACATTCCATTTGTTAAGAATTTTTTGCTTTTATTAAGTCCCTGAGGAAGTGTGGTTAAGTTTTTGTGGCCTCTCCTTTACTTTTGGTGGATTTCAAATGAAGTTCCAAGATTTAGACTTGTAGAGAAGAAGTATTCAAGCGTGATTAATTATGTAGTAAATGAAATTGCCTTGGGAGTAATTGACTGACTTTTTTTTCTGGAAAGGAATAGATATTTGGGGTTTCCTGGTGAACTAGTAGAAGTGGCTTATAATTTTCTTCTCTCATTTCCACATAAACACTGGATTTGAGTGATTTTGCTGAATTGTTCAAACAGGGTTTGTGTATTTAAAGTATCAGTGGTGGTGGAGAGCACCTGTAGCTGGGAGCAGAGCCTGAGGTCAGTGTCTTCAGGCCAAGGCCCCCTTTGAGCCTGCGAGGGGAAGTACTTGAAGGCCCTCCTATACTTGGAATCATACAGTATATAGCTCTGCCAGATTGGCTTCTTTCCGGTAGCAATATACTTTTGAGCTTTGCTTCATGTGTTTTCATAGCTTGATACTTTATTCCTTTTTATTCATCATATGGATATACCACTGACTATTTGACTCTTGCAAGATATCTTGCTTACCTGTTGACTCATGCCAGTTATGAATAAAGCCCCTACAGGTATTTGTGTATGAGTTTTGTGTGAATATGAGTTGATCTCATTTGGACAAATAACAAGGAGTGTGATTGCTGGGTCTTAATATACATACTAAGAGTATATTTTGTTTTGAAAGAGAGCTCCTGTCTTCCTTTGTAGGGGTACCAAGTTCCATTCCCCCCAGCAATGAATGAGGATTACCTTCACATCCATTTGGTGTTTTGCATTTTGGTTATTAAATAGGTGTGTAGTGATAGCTCGTTTTATTTGCAATTTCCCACTGACATTTGACATTGAGCATGTTTTCATATTTCCAGTTTCCCTTCTATATATCTTTTTTGGGGAGCTGTTTGTTCAGATCTTTTGCCCATTTTCAATTGGATTATTTATCTTCTTACTATTGAGTTTTAATAGTTCCTGGATATTTTGAATACCAGTTATTTATCACATAAGTGGTTTGCAAATATTAATATTTTTTCATATCCTGTGACTTGGCTTTTCATTCCCTTAACACTGCCTTTCTGAGAGGAGACGTTTTTTATTTTAATGAAGTGAAATTATCCTTTTTCTCTTTTACAGACCTTGTGTTTGTTGTTATATTTGAAAATTCATCACCAAACCCAAAGTGACCTAGATTTCCTTCCATGATATTTTCGAGGAGTTTATTACTTTTGCATTTTACATTTAGATCTGTGATGTGTTTTGAGGCTTTTTTTGTAAAACGTGTAAGTGTTTACATTTGCTTTGTGTGTGTGTGTGTGTGTGTTTGTGAATATCCATTATTTACAGCACTATTTGTTTAAAAGATATTCTTTTCATTTGAATTGCCTTTCCTTCTTTGTCCAAGTTCAGTGTGGGTCTACAGGAAAACAGTTGATTATCTTTCAATCTTGAGATATGTCTTCTATTTTTTTAATAAATTTATTTATGTTATTTATTTATTTGGCTGCTTTGGGTTTTCGTTGCTGCGCGTGGGCTTCTCCCTAGTTGTGGCGAGCGAGGGCTACTCTGCGTTGCGGTGCGTGGTCTTCTCATTGCGGTGACTTCTCTTGTTGTGGAGCACGGGCTCTAGACGTGCAGGTTTCAGTAGTTGTGGCACGTTGGCTCAGTAGTTGTGGCTCACAGGCTCTAGAGCGCAGGCTCAGTAGTTGTGGCACACGGGCTTAGCTGCTCCACGACATGTGGGATCTTCCCAGACCTGGGCTCAAACCCGTGTCCCCTGCACTGGCAGGTACCTTCTTAACCACTGCGCCACCAGGGAAGCCCAGGATATGCCCTCTTAATTCCAAGAGTTATCTGTTGTTGGAGAATCTTTAAGATGTTTCACAGAGATAATTATGTCCTAGAGACCAAATATTTGAATTTACCTACAGGATACATGAATATGTTCTTTTTCAGGAAGTAGAAGTTCCCTCTATTACTTGTTTGTGATTAAAAATGGATGCTGTATTTTACCAAATCCTTTGAAATTTTCATTTCCCCCTTTGTTCTTTTCTGATATTTCCTTTTACCCTCTGTCTTCCCTTATAGGCATATTGATTAGATGTTTATCAGTGTTATTAATCTTGTCAAAGAACTAGCTTAAAAGTTTTTTTCTCCTTCAATTACCCACAATTACATTAATTTCCTTTCTGATTTTTATAACTTTATTTTGCTTATTTTGTGATTATATCGTCTTCTCTTTATTGTTTTTTTTTTTTTTTGTGGTACGCGGGCCTCTCACTGTTGTGGCCTCTCCCGTTGCGGAGCACAGGCTCCGGACACGCAGGCTCAGTGGCCATGGCTCACGGGCCCAGCCACTCCATGGCATGTGGGATCTTCCCGGACCGGGGCATGAACCCATGTCCCCTGCATTGGCAGGTGGATTCTCAACCACTGCGCCACCAGGGAAGCCCTCTTTATTGTTTCTTAAGGTAGATGCTTGTGTTGTTGTTTACAGACCTTTTTTCCCAGTTGATGATGACATAAATTTCTCTGTAGGCACTGCTTTTGCTGCATGCCACAATTTACCTCAAAACAAATCTTAATTTCTCTTGAGACTTCTTCTTTGATCCCATGTATTACTTAGAAATATGTTGTTGAACCTTTGTGTGTTAGGGGTTTTTCCAAATCTCTTGCTTGTATTGATTGCTAGATGAATGCCTTTGAGTTCTAGGAGCATGGTTTGTATGATTTTTCTTCTTTCAGATTTGTTAAGGTATGCTTTATGTCCCAGAAAGTGTTCGGTCTGGTTGAATGTTTCATATGAATTTTAGAAGAATGCGTTTTCAGCTCTTGTTGCATGAAGTGCAATTACATTTAGTTATTTCATAGTATTCTTCAAAGCAAGTCTGTCCTTCCTGATTTTCTGCCTGCTGTTGTATACAGCTTATGAGAAGGGGGTGTTGATGTATGACTATAATAATGGATTTATGTATTCCTCCCTGCATTCTTCATGTCTTGCCTTATGTATTTTGCCGCTTTGTTGCTATGTATGTACACATGAAGGACTGTTATGCCTTCTTGCAGAATGGACCTTTTTGTCATTATGTAAAGTCCTTTCTACCCCTGAGTTTTCCTTGGTCTGAAATCTGCATTCTCTAAAGTTCATATACGAGTGCCAGCATTCTTTTGGTTAGTTTTGGCATGGTGTATTTATCCCCATTGCTTTATTTCTCATCTACCAGTGCCTTCATATTTAAAATGAGTTTTTGGTAGACTACATATAATTGTAATTTTAAAAATCACATATTACGATATCAGAAAGGGAAAGTAAAAAAAAACAGTATGCACTGAAAAAAATAAAGTACTTTGGAATAAACCTGACCAAGGAGGTGAAAGAGATATGTTGAGCACCATAAAACATTGATAAAGGAAATTGAACTGAATCAAAAAATAGAAAGCTGGGCTTCCCTGGTGGTACAATGGTTAAGAATCAGCCTGCCGATGCAGGGGACACGGGTTTGAGCCCTGGTCTGGGAAGATCCCACATGCCATGGAGCAACTTAGTCCATGTGCCACAACTACTGAGCCTGCAGTCTACAGCCTGCACGCCTAGAGCCCGTGCTCCTCAACAAGAGAAGCAACCACACTGAGAAGCCTGCACACCACAACAAAGAGTAGCCCCCGCTCGACACAACTAAAGAAAGCCCGCGTGCAGCAATGAAGACCCAATACAGCCAAAAATAAATAAATAAGTTTATTTTTAAAAAAATGGAAAGCAAACCCATACTCTTGGATTGGAGGAATTATTTTTGTTAAAATGGACATAGTACCCAAAGTAATCTACAGATTTAATGTGATCCCTATCAAATTACTCATGACATTTTTCACAGAACTAGAACAAATAATCCTAAAAGGTATATGGAACTGTAAAAGACCCAGAATTGCCAAAGCAATTCTGAGGAAAAAGAAAAAAGCTAAAGGCATAACCCTCCCAGACTTCAGACAATAATACAAAGTTAAAGTTGTCAAAACAGTGTGATACTGCCACAAAACGAGAAATATAGACTCAATGGAACAGAATAGAGAGGCCAGAAATAGACCCACACACCAATGGTCAATTAATCTTTGACAAAGGAGACAAGAATATACAATGGGGAAAAGAAGGTCTCTTCAGCAAGTGGTGTTGGGAAAGTTGGACTGCCTCATGTAAATCAATGAAGTTAGAACACACCCTCACACCATATACAAAAATATACTCGAAATGGCTTAAAGACTTAAATGTAAGGCATGACATCATAAAATTCATAGAAGAGAACATAGACAAAACATTCTCTGATATAAATTATACCAATGTTTTCTCAGGTCGGTCTCTCAAGACAATAGAAATAAAAGTAAAAATAAACAAATGGGTCCCAAACAACGTATAAGCTTTTGTACAGCAAAGGAAACCATAAACAAAATGAAAACACAACCTACGTACTAGGAGAAAATATTTGTCAATGATGCCACCAACAGGGGCTTAATTTCTAAAATATACAAATAGCACATACTATCCAATAACAAAAAAGACAACCCAATAAAAAATGGGCAGAAGACCTAAATAGACATATCTCCAAAGAAGACATACATATGGCCAATAGGCACATGAAAAGATGTTCAGCATTGCTAATTGTTAGAGAAATGCAAATCAAAACTGCAGTGAGGTGCCCACCTCACATTGGTCAGAATGGCCATCATTAAAAGTCTGCAAATAACAAATGCTAGAGAGGGAGTGGAGAAAACGGAGCCCTTTTGTACTGTTGGAAGGAATGTAGATTGGTGCATCTTCTTTGGAAAACAGTATGGAGGTTCCCCAAAACACTAGAGTTGCCATATCATCCAGAAATCCCAGTCCTGGGTATATATCCAGAGAAAACGAATTCAAAATGATACAGGCACCCAAATGTTCATAGCAGCACTATTTACAGCAACCAAGACATGGAAACAACCTACATGTCCATTGGCAGATGAATGGATAAAGAAGATGTAGTATATATATTCAGTGGAATACTACTCAGCCATTAAAGGTGAAATAATGCCATTTGCAGCAACATGGATAGATGTACAGATTATCATACTACATGAAGTAAGTCAGATGGAGAAAGAGAAATACCATATGATATCACTTATATGTGATATCTAAAATATGTCACAAATGAACTTATTTTCAAAACAAAAACAGACAGACATCAAAATGAAAGTTATGGTTACCAAAGGGGAAAGGGGGTAGGGGGGAGATAAATTAGGAGTTTGGAATTAGCAGAAACAAGCTATTATATATAAAATAGATAAACAACAAGGTCCTATTGTATAGCACAAGGTACTGTAAAATCCTGTAGAAAACCTTAATGGAAAAGAATATGAAAAAGAATATATATATATGAATATATATATATATCTGAATCACTTTTCTGTACACCAGAACCTAACACAACTTTGTAAATCATCTATACTTCAATAAAAGTGAATAAGTAAATCTGATATTACTGTAATTTTCTTTCATTTGTATTGAGACCATTGTTGACTGAAATGGTGACTAATATGGTTGGATTAATATCTAACACTTTTTACTCTATTTGTTGCCCTTATTTTTTCATTTGTCTTTTCTCTTTTTTCTACCTTCTCTGGATTTAACTGAGCATTTTGTCTGATTCTTCCTTTTTTCCATTCTTAACCTATACCTTTGTAAAGAACTTTTTTAGTGGTTGCCCTTGAGTTTTCAGTATACATTTAGAACTAACCCACATCAGTCTGCAACTTAATGCAGTACCTCTTCAGTGGCTGTTCAGGTACCTCATACCACACTATTCCCATTTCCCCTCCTCTGTCCCTATTGATATAGCTGTCATTTATTTCACTTATCCACAAGGTTATCATTATCAATGTCATTCTTGCTAATATGATTTTAGACAAAGTGTCATCTATTATAAAAGAAATATAAAAGATGTTTACCTTTATTTATTCCTCTTTTAATTCCCCTACGTAATTTACATTCTTTCTGATGAATTTTAATGTCTTTCAAAGTTGCCATACTACTGACAAGTTCCATCAATTTTTGTCTCAAAATGGCCTTCTATTTTTTAAGGATAATTGTGCTTCCTAACAGAATTCTAGGACACTGTTTTTTTTTTTTAATTTCAAAACTTTAAATGTTTCAATCCACTTAGTTCTTTCATATATACGTATGTATATAATTATTATTATTGGTTTTTTTTCCTGAAAAGAAGTCCAGTTTGATTCTAATCTTTATTTCTCTATACCTAAAGTGTACCTCTGGCTTCTTACAATATATATTCTCTTTGCCTTTGTTTTTCTCTCTACTTTAAATATAATATACTTTGGTCTCCATTTTAGGTGTTTTCATTTTTATTGTTCACTGAGCCTCATGGATCTATGGGTGTTGTCTATCATTAATATTAGGAACATCTCAGTGGTCGTTACTTATTTCTGTCTCTCTTTTCCTTCAATTATTTTCATTATATGTATCTTAAATCTTCTGTTAAAGAAGGTCATGCCAGAGTTCATGGATACTGTGTTCTATCTTTTTTGATCCTTTTTGTCTTTGTGTTAGACTACAGTGAAGCAGTTTTTTTGGGTACCGGCCTTAAGAACAGAATCTTTGGGGCATATTTAAAAAATGTCTTTCTGGGCTTCCGTGGTGGCGCAGTCGTTGAAAGTCCGCCTGCCGATGCAGGGGACGCGGGTTTGTGCCCTGGTCAGGGAGGATCCCACATGCTGCGGAGTGGCTGGGCCTGTGAGCCATGGCCGCTGAGCCTGCGCGTCCGGAGCCTGTGCTCCGCAACGGGAGAGGCCACAAAAGTGAGAGGCCTGCGTACCGCAAAAAAAAAAAAAAAAAAAAAAGTCTTTTCTCTTTCTCAGTTTTAGGGCACCAGTTTACCCTTTGAAGTCAGTGCTTTCATGGCTCTGGGAGGACATCTTTATTTCAAGCTTTTTCATTCTCTTCTTGTGAGATGGAGAATCACAACTTCTAATTTCATAAATCCCAGACTAGATTTTCACTTAGCAGTTGCAATACTGGCTGCTTGGAAAACTCCTGTTCCTGAAATATCAGGATGGAGACTTTATGTTCTTTTGGAGGAAGCCAATGATGAAACCCGTACATAATTTATAATCATGGGAAAATTCACCATCAAAGTGTTACAGACTTTGGTGAGCTCCCTTGTAAACGGTAGCTCTTAACATGTTCCTTGAGGGCAGTAAGACCCAGAGTATACTGTTATGGTGTGAAGAGAAAGAGTTTTTTTGGGCATGTAATTGCACTGTGTGTTCTAAAATTTGGCTGGAAGCGCCTTGAGGCACCTGAGTATAGGGATTTTGTGATCTAACATTAATGCTTCTTCCCCATGTCTGAGCTCTAAATTTGAAGTAACTTTCTACCTGCATCAAATTATATGTAGAGAGGAAGGAAAAACAGTCTGTGCTAATCATTATACAACTTAAAAGCAGTGCATCTGCAGAAGAATATTTATATTCAGGCAACTGTGTGTGATTGTGATTTCTTCTAAAGGCCTGGAGGACTTTGGGACAGTGTGGCCAGCTGGGCTTTGTTAAAAGTTTGATTTCTACAGGTCACCTGGCCTCTGATGATAGGTGATAGGATTAGAAAAAAGCTTCCAGTTCTTCACTGTGTGCCTATTTATTAAAACCTCATGCAATCTTGATCCTCTGCCTCATGGAGTACTGTAACTGGTGGATCATAAGAAGACGAAAGAATTTTTTCAGCAGAAATCGTTGTTCTTAAAATGATGTTTCTTTCATTTGTAAAGTATTTCTCATTCTCTGGGCTCTGCCATTATTGTGATATAAGCGATACTGTGACCCCAGAAGTTATGTGTAAAGAATTTCCATTTGTTCATGATGCTGTTAAATTATTGAGGAAGTGTGGAGAATAAGTTTATCATGACCAAGTCATAGAATAACTCTTTGTAAACAACAGAATTGTATGTAAACTTCCTATAAATCGAGTGTGGGTGTCTAGTTCTGTCGGTCTCATGCATCTCAGTGTGCCCCTATTTTGGGTGTTTTAGGACTCATTGGCCTTTGAGGATGTGGCTGTGAACTTCACCCTGGAGGAGTGGGTTTTACTGGATTCCTCACAGAGGAAACTCTACAGAGATGTGATGTGGGAAAACTTCCAGAACCTGGTCTCAGTAGGTAAGAATGAAAAATTCCCTCCCTTTGTCAATTAGAGAACAAGTGTTTCTTACCTGTCAATATTGTTCAAAGATGTGGAATGTGGAAAGGGAAAACTTTGGTAAAGAAGCTAGGGGAGGTGGGGATCAAAGGGAAATCCCCAGCGGTGCAGTGGTTAGGACTCGGCACTTTCACCACTGCTGTGGCCTCAGTTCAGTCTCTAGTCAGGAAACTAAGATCCTGTAGGCCATACTGCACAGCACCCGCTCCCCCAAAATAAAGAGAAGAAGAAAGAAAGGAAACTAGACATGGTCAGAGCTCATCATGGGCCTAAAGTCCAATAATTTTTCTATCATTTTTAGTACTTTGGGATCATTTTTCTGGTTCTGCATTTCAGAAACAAAACAGGAAGATCATGACATTGAAGATCAGTACAAAAACCAGGGGAGAAAATTAAGGTGAGTCACACCCGCAATTCAAAGCATTGTCTTGTGAGAATCATGGTATATTCTGAAAATTTTAAAGAAGTCAACAAAAACAAATAGCCCAGTCTTCAAATTTAGTTATTCTATTCTCAGAAAATGTCTCCGAAAAAGTATTTTCTTAAATGTGATATAAATGTTCTTTGCTTCCAATATAGTTCATGTGCAGTCAATAAACCCTATATTTGAATATCACTTTTTAATAGAAGAGGTGAAGTCCTGTTGCAGAGCATTCAGTTTATTCAACTTCTTTTTTTTTTTTTTTTTTTTTTTTTTTTTTCAATTTTTAAAATTTACAACAAAAAAAAAAAGGTTAGCTATCTGATGAACCTGTCTGTCATTAGCACTTTCATTTTTTTCTAATTTTTTTTTTTTTTTTTTTTTTTTTAGTTTATTCAACTTCTAACAATTCACACAAGATAGAAAACCTCACTGTTCCTATAAATCATAATAAATACAATAAATAAATGATTTCTTAATAAAGAAATCATTAATAATCTTCTCATTGTTTACAGAAGTTCTATGGTAGAGAGACTCTATGAAAGTAAAGGCAGTAGTTTCTGTGGAGAAAACTTCACCCTTATTCCAACTCTCAATCTGAAGAAGAAAACTCCTGGTTTAAAACCATGGGAATGCAGTGCATCTGCAAAAGTCTTCATGCATCATTCATCCTTTAATAGACACATGAAATGTCACATTGAAAACAAACGAAGAGAGTATCAAAAGTACCATGAGAAGGTATATAAATGTAAAGAATGTGGGAAAGCATTCATTTCTCCTAGTTCTCTTAGAACACATGAAAGGAGTCACACTGGAGAGAAGCCCTATGAATGTGAACAATGTGGAAAAGTCTTTCGATATCAAAAATCCTTCCGAATACACAAAAGAACTCACACAGGAGAGAAGCCCTATGAATGTAAGGAATGTGGGAAAGCCTTCATGTGGGAAACAACTTTTCGAAAACACATGGTAACTCACGCTGGGGATTTACCTTATAAATGTCAGAAATGTGAGAAAGCATTCATTTATCCCAGTTGTCTTCAAATGCATGAAAACAGTCACAATGGAGAGAAACCCTATCAATGTAAACAATGTGGAAAAGCCTTTAAAAGTCCTGAAACTATTCAAATCCATGAAAGAATTCACAGGGGAGAGAAACTCTATGAATGTAAGCAGTGTGGTAAAGCCTTCAATCATTTCAGTTCCTTACAGCTACACAAAAGACATCACACAGGAGAGACACCATATGTGTGTAAAACATGTTCTAAAGTATTGAATACTGCCCGGTCTCTTCGAAATCATGAAAGAATCCACACTGGAGAAAAACCCTATGAATGTAAGGAATGTGGGAAAGCCTTCACATGGAAAATAACCCTTCAGAAACACATGATAACACACACTGGGGATGGACCTTATAAATGTAAAGAATGTGAGAGAGTATTCATTAATCCCAGTTCTCTTAAAACACATGAAAGGAGTCACACTGGAGAGAAACCATATCAATGTGAACAATGTGGTAAAAGTTATAGCTATCTAGCGGTTTTGAAAATACATCGAAGGACCCATACTTGAGAAAAACCCTATGAATGTAAAAATGAAGGGAAAACCTTCACTTCTGCATATGTTCAAGTGCATGAAAGAATTCACACTGGACAGAAACCCTACCAATGACAGGAATGTGGGAAATCCTTCATTTGCCTCTCAGTCGTTCAAAGACCTGAGACTGCCCACTGGACAGAAATCATATAAAATATGACGAATGTGGGAATAGCTTTTCTGATCTTTGTAGTTTATGAAACCATAAAAGGATTTACTAGATAAAACCTTATTTGTAAACAGCCTGGGAAACACTTCAATTGATCGATATCATTACATGTAAAAACTCCCATGGAAAAGAAGTATAAATGTGAGTAACATGAGATAACTTGATGGAAAGTAATCTATGCCTAATGTTCCAAAAAACCTTCAATATGAAAGTTTTTAAAATTTTTGTTTATTATTATTATTTTTTTCCCAGGCTGTGCAGCATGTGGGGCATCTTAGTTCCCCAATCAGGGATCAAACCTGTGCCCCGTGCAATGGAAGTGTGGAGTCTTAACCACTGGACTGCCAGTGAAGTCCAGAAAGAGTTGTTTTAAAAGTTTATAGGACTTCCCTGGTGGTGCAGTGGTTAAGAATCTGCCTGCCAATACAGGGTACATGGGTTCGAGCCCTAGTCCTGGAAGATCCCACATGCCACAGAGCAACTAAGCCCATGTGCCACAACTACTGAGCCTGGGCTCTAGAGCCCATGAGCCACAACTACTGAGCCCACGTGCCACAACTACTGAAGCCTATGCACCTAGAGCCCATTCTCCACAACAAGGGAAGCTGCCACAATGAGAAGCCCGTGCACTGCAATGAAAAGCAGCCCCTGCTCACCACAACTAGAGAAAGCCCATGTACAGCAGCGAAGACCCAATGCAGCCAAACAAACAAACAAACAAAAATTTATAAATATGTTGTGTTTACTCAGGATCTTTCTTCAAGTGTATCCTTCAATGGTGGATTTCTACAAATTTCACAAACAAATATTAATGTGAATTCATTCTGTAATTCGTCTTTCAACAATAGTACATAACGTTTAAAGGTAGTGATTTTTCCTTTATTTGGATAGTTACTTTGTTCTATTTACTTCTGAAGCCTGTTGGATTCATGGATGAATTTAAGTGTATTTCGAGTATGCAGTGAGACTTAAATTTTTATAATGTTCTATTCATCCTCTGTTAATGGGCCATTGAAAAATGGCAGTTAGGTATTTGTTGGGATTTCCTAGTAGTTTTGTGTGGCAGTTCCTAGGTATATAATATATTGTATATATTGTATCCTTTTTACTGAGAAAGATCCTTTCTGGTGGTGGTGTGTATAGGAGACTTTTCCCATTTTCCATTCCATTAAATACTTGGAATAAATTTTATGTATGACTGATATGTCAAAGAGTATACTGTTATGTAAATTATGATTTTTCTTATTTGCTTTTTGTGTTTCCTTCTGACTGGTATTTGTTGAATAGACTGTGAGACTTGTGATAATACAGAAAATCTGGAGTTGGAGTTATCTTGCCTGTGAGTCATATTAGGACCTAGACTTTCCAGAATCTATCCCTTTTGTGGTTCCATGTTAGCATTCACCAACAGCTCACCTGTGTGCGATTTTAAAGCAGATGCGGAGAAGACATTCTTCAGATAGTGGATTCCCCACACTGGGAGAGAGGCAGATACGTAGGAGCTTCAAGGACACCATCTCCCAGCTTATTTTCCAGATTCTGTGTCCTTGTAGTCAAGAGTGTCCTCAACACCATCAAAAAATGTTTGATTTCCATTTTTATAGACATGTAGGTTCCCCTGATATCTTCACAGCTTACACATCAAAGATCCATCAGAGTTTGAATTTTTTCTGTAAGACCTCTTGTGTCCACTTTGAAAGTTATTTCAGTATTTTATGGTTGGTAATAGTCTCTGATTACACTCCTCTCTGGATTATATCTTTATAGTGTCTAATATGTGTAGGAAACACTTTATGTTGTTAATAATACTAGTAATACTAGTATGTGTTCCTGACTCACCACAACATTCACAATGGTGCCACCAAAACGAATGACATGGGAGTTTGTTTCTCTACTGCATTGCACAGGGGCATTGGTGACCCATTGTTTCCATGTGAGAATAAGCACCTCCTTCTGTCAAGATGGCTATGGGTGTTTCCTGTTACTTGTAGCTGAATATAATCCCCCAAAATGTTTTTTATTGCCTTTTATTTTACATGATTGAAACTGTTTGAATTTTTTGTGAAGCAGTAGTTTTTGTAGTCTTTTCAAATATTTTACCAACTCTTTTTGAAGCTTTCATTAGCTAATAAATGTTACTTTTCATTTCCTCAAAGAATATATTAAAATACCCTTTTTATGTATGAATATTCAGAAAAACCTTGCAGCTTTCTTCATTTAATCATTATGCAATGTGAGTAAGTTTTTAAAAAATATTAGGTTGGCCAAAAGGTTTGTTTGTTTTTTTTCTGTAAGATGGTCTAGCAGAGCTTCCCTGGTGGCACAGTGGGTAAGAATCTGCCTGCCAATGCAGGGGACAAGGGTTCAATCCCTGGTCTGGGAAGATCCCACATGCCGTGGAGCAACTAAGCCCATGTGTCACAACTACTGAGCTTGAGCTCTAGAGTCTGCAAGCCACAACTACTGAGCCCACATGCCTAGAGCTTGTGCTCTGCAACAAAAGAAGCCACTGCAATGAGAAGACCACGCACCACAATGAAGAGTAACCCCTGCTGGCTGCAATTAGAGAAAGCCTGTGTGCAGCAACAAATACCTAATGCAGCCAAAAATAAATAAATTTAAAAAAAATTTTTTTAATTAAAAAAATGGTCTAGTAGCACTAAGTTGTCTTTAACTTCATTTGAAACAATTTTGTTAGATTGTATTGTGGCAGTTCTCATATCAGTAAGCATTAAAAAAAATCAAAATTGGTGAATTTTTGTGTAGCCATTTTAATATTGGTGATGTAAGAAAAAAAGTAACATTTTCGGCATATTATGCTTTATTATTTCAAGAAAGGCAAAAACGCAACTGAAAAGCAAAAACAAATTGTGCAGTTTATGGAGAAGGTGCTGTAACTGACCAAACGTGTCAAAATTCATTTACCAAGTTTCATGCTAGAGATTTCTTGCTGGACGATGCTCCACATTGGGGTAGACCAGTTGAAGTTGATAGTGATCAAATGGAGACATTAATTGAGAGCAATCGACATTATACCACTTGGGAGATAGCCTACATACTCAAAATATCCAAATCAAATGCTGAAAATCATTTGCACCAGCTTGGTTATGTCAATCGCTTTGATGTTTGAGTTCCACATAAGTTAAGCGAAAAAAACCTTCTTGATCGTACTTCTGCGTGCGATTCTCTACTGAAATGTAATGAAAACGTTCCGTTTTTAAAACAAATTGTGATGGGTGATGAAAAGTGGATACTGTACAATAATGTGGAACAGAAAAAATCGTGGGGCAAGTGAAACAAGCCACCACAAACCACACCAAAGCCTGGTCTTCATCCAAAAAAGGTGATGTTGTGTATATGGTGGGATTGGAAGGGAGTTCTCTATTATGAGCTCCTTCTGGAAAACCAAACGACCAATTCCAACAAGTACTGCTCACAGTTAGACCAACTGAAAGCAGCACTCAACATAAAGCATCCGGAATTAGTCAACAGAAAATGCATAATCTTCCATCAGGATGACGCAAGACCACATATTTCTTTGATGACCAGGCAAAAACTGTTACAGCTTGGCTGGGAAGTTCTGATTCATCTGTCGTATTCACCAGACATTGCACCTTCGGATTTCCATTTATTTTGGTCTTTACAAAATTCTCTTACTGGAAAAAATTTCAATTCCCTGGAAGACTGTAAAAGGCACCTTGAACAGTTCTTTACTCAAAAAGATAAAAAGTTTTGGAAAGATGGAATTATGAAGTTGCCAGAAAAATGGCAGAAGGTAATGGAACAAAATGGTGAATATGCTGTTCAATAAAGTTTTTGGTGAAAATGAAAAATGTGTCTTTCAGTTTTACTTAAAAACCGAAGGAACTTTTTGGCCAACCCAATATTTATTTATTTATTTTGCTATGCTGGGTCTTAGTTGCGGCACGCAGGATCTTCGATCTTCATTGCGGCATGCTGGATCTTTGGTTGCAGTATGCAAACTCGTAGTTGCCACATCTCATAGTTCCCTGACCAGACAGAGAGAATGGACTTGAGGACACGGGGAGGGGGAAGGGTAAGCTGAGACGAAGTGAGAGAGTGACATTAACATATATACACTACCAAATATAAAATAAATAGCTAGTGGGAAGCAGCCGCATAGTACAGGGAGGTCAGCTTGGTGCTCTGTGACCACTTAGAGGCGTGGGATACAAAGGGTGGGAGGGAGACGGAAGAGGGAGGGGATATGGAGATATATGTATACGTATAGCTGATTCACGTTGTTATATAGCAGCAACTAACACACAGTGTAAAGCAATTATACCTCAATAAATATGTTAATTAAAAAAAAACCTGAGAAACACTTTGACCCATATCATTACATGTGAAAACTCCCATGGAAAAGAAGTATAAATAGTAGTAACATGAGATAAGTAGATAGAAAGTACTCCGTGCCTAATGTTCCAGAAAACCTTCAATATGAAAAAGTTGTTTTAAAAGTTTATAAATATTTTGTTTTTACTAAGGGTATTTCTTCATGTGTATCCTTGAACGATGGATTTATACTAATTTCAGAAATGAATATTAATGTGAGTTAATTCCATAAGTTGTCTTTCAACAATAATACATAAGGTTCAAAGGTACTTATTTTTCCTTTAATCAGACAATGATTTTTTTCTCTTTACATTTGAAGCCTGTTGGATCCATGGGTGAATTTACGTGTATTTCTAATATGCAATTAGGCTTAAATTTTTATAATGTTCTATTCATTCTCTGTTAATGGGACACTGAAAAATGGCAGTTTGGTATTTGTTGGAATTTTCCTAGTAGTATTGTGTGGCAGTTCCTGGATATTCATAATCCATTATATATGTTTCACCCTTTTTAGAAATATTTATTTATTTATTTTTGGCTGCGTTGGGTCTTTGTTGCTGCACGTGGGCTTTCTCTAGTTGTGGCGAGTGGGGGCTACTCTTCATTGAGGTGCGCAGGCTTCTCGTTGCAGTGGCTTCTCTTTGTTGCAGAGCCCGGGCTCTAGGCACGTGGGCTTCAGTAGTTGTGGCTCGCGGGCTCTAGAGCGCAGGCTCAGTAGTTGTGGTGCACGGGCTTAGTTGCTCTGCGGCATGTGGGATCTTTCCAGACCAGGGCTCGAACCTGTGCTCCCTGCTTTGGCAGGCGGATTCTTAACCACTGCACCAGCTGCACCACCAGGGAAATCCCTATTTCACCCTTTTTACTGAGAAAGATCCTTTTTTGTGGTGGTGCGTATAGGAGCCTTTTTCTATTTTCCATTCTATTGAACACTTGGAATAAATTTTATGTATGGCTAGGATGTCAAAGAGCATACTGTTATGTAAATTATGATTTTTCCTATTTGCTTTTTGTGTTTCCTTCTCACTCATATTAGTTGAATAGACTATGAGACTTGTGATAATACAAAAAATCTGGAGTTGGAGATATCTTGCCTGTGAGTAATATTAAGACCTAGACTTTCCAGAATCCATCCTCTTTTTGGTTCCATATCATCATTCACCAATAATTCACCTGTGTGTGATTTTAAAGCAGGTGCAAAGAAGACATTCTTTAGATGTTGGAGTCCCCAGACTGGGAGAGAGGCAGACACATAGGAGCTTCAAGGACACCATCTTCCAGCTTATTTTCCAGATTCTGTGTCTTTATAGTCAAGAGTATTGTCAACACCACCAACAAGTGTTTGATTACCATTTTTATAGATGTGTAGTTTCCCCTGATGTCTTCACACCTTCCACATAAAAGATCCATCAGAGTTTGAATTTTTTCTGTAAGTCTTCTTATATCTACTGTGAAAGTATTTCAGTGTTTTATGGTTGGGAATATTCTCTGATTCCACTCTTCTCTGAATTATATCTTTATAATGTCTAATTTGTGTTGAAAACAGTTTATGCTGTTAACAGTGCTAGTGAGTATGTGTTCCTGACTCACCACGGCATTCACAATGGTGCCGCCAGAAACAATGACATGGGAGTTTGTTTCTCTGCTTCATTGTGCAGTGGCTTCCTTGACCCATTGTTTCCATGTGAGAATAAGCACCTTCCTTCTGTCAGGATGGCTATGCATGTTTCGTATTACTTTTAGCTCAATATAATACCTCAATGTGTTTATTTTATTGTATGTGATTAAAACTATTCTATTCAGAATGATTATAGACAAACAACAAGGTCCCAGTGTATAGCACAGGGAACTGTATTCAGTATCCTTTAATAAACTATAATGGAAAAAATACTAAAAGGAATATCTATGTGTATAACTGAATCACTTTGCTGTACAGCAGAAGTTAACACAAAATTGTAAAGCAACTATACTTCAATTTAAAAAAATGATTACAAACCCTATACGACTGTGGTGTATAATAGTAACAGTGTGCTTGAGAGGACTTCTTATAGCATTTTCACTTGTGTTAGAGGATTTGATTGCTATTCAAGATAGCAAGACATTTTTCTTTATTGAATGCTTTCAGGCAGTTTATTTTATCGTTGGTGTTCATAATCATTTTCCTGAAGGCAAAAACAGTGTTGTGGAGCTAAACTTAATTAGTAAGAAGCTTCGTTCAATTATATTAGTAAGAAGAGGGGACTATTGGTCATTTTTATGGTTTTGCATTTTATCTTTTATCATTGTTAGAGATAGGGTTATAAAATACATAAATTCACTTCTTAGTATACTAGGTAATATTTTTTAAATCATTTTAATGACTTAACTGAGGTCTATAAATTTAGGTAAATTGTGAGGCAATACAAAGCTGGCAAGGGAGAAAGATAGGACTACTTTGCCAGTGATCCCTTTCTGAAAGACTATACTCTTTTTTTTTTATGTTTATCTTATTGAAGTATAGTTGATTTACAATGTTGTGTTAATTTCTGCTGTGCAGCAGGGTGGTTCAGTTATACATATACACATTCTTTTTCATATTGTTTTCCATTATTGTTTATCACAGATATTGAATATAGTTCCCTTTGCTATACAGTAGGACCTTATTGTTTATCTAATCTATGTATAATAGTTGGCCTCCGCTAATCCCAATCTCCCAATCTATCCCTCCCCCCCACCCCCTCTCCCCCTTGGCAACCACAAGTCTGTTCTCTATGTCTGTAAGTCTATTTCTGTTTCCTAAATACATTCAGTTGTGTCATTTTTTTTACACGTTCTCCATCCCTTTAATGTGCATAGAGTAACCAGTGTATGTAAATAGGCATAGCGCCTTGTCCCCTATTCCTGTTTTTTTTTTTAATTTTAAAAAAATTTGATTGAATAGTTGATTTACAATGTTTTGTTAATTTCTGCCATATAGCAAAGTGACGCAGTTATATATATGTATATATTCTTTTCCATATTGTTTTCCATTATGGTTTATCACAGGATATTGAATATAGTTCCCTGTGCTATACAGTAGGACTTTTTTTATCTGTCCTATATATATAATATTTTGTAGATATGTTGATTTGTGTGATATTTTAGATTTCACATATAAGTGATATCATATAGTATTTGTCTCTCTTTCTGACTTACTCCACTTAGTATGATAATCTCTAGGTCCATCCATGTTGCTGCAAATGGCATTATTTCCTTCTTTTTTCTGGCTGAGTAGTATTCCCTTGTTTATATGTACCACATTTTCTTTGTCCATTCATCTGTCGATGGACATTTAGGTTGTTTCCATGTCTTGGCTATTGTAAATAGCACTGCTCTGAATATAGGGATGCATGTATCTATTGAATTATAGTTTTGTCTGGATATACGCCCAGGAGTAGAATTGCTGGATCATATGGCAACTTTATTTTTAGTTTTTTGAGGAACCTCCATACTGTGTTCCAAAGTGGATGCACCAATTTACATTCCTACCAACAATGTAGGAAGGTTCCGTTTTCTCCACACCTTCTCCAGCATTTGTTATTTGTAGACTTTTTAATGATGGACAATCTGACTGCTGTGAGGTGGTACCTTATTGCAGTTTTGATTTGCATTTCCCTGATAATTAGCAATTTTTTTTTCTGTTTCTTCCTGATTAAATCTTGGGTGTTTGTACATTTCTAAGAATTTGTTCATTTCTTCCAGGTTGTCCATTTTATGGGCATGTAATTGTTCATACTAGTATCTTATGTTATTTTGTATTTCTGTGGTATTGGTTGTAACTTTTTTCCATTCTGATTTTATTGATTTAGGCCCTCTTTTTTTCTTGATGAGTCTGGCTAAAGGTTTATCGAAGAACCAGCTCTTAGTTTCATTGATCTTTTCTGTCTTTTTAGTCCCTATTTCACTTATTTCTGCTCTGATGTTTTTTTTTTTTTTGGCTACATTGGGTCTTCATTGCTGTGAGCGGGCCTTCTACAGTTGTGGCAAGCAGGGGCTACTCTTTTTTTTTTTTTGTGGGACGCAGGCCTCTCACTGTTGTGACCTCTCCCATTGCAGAGCACAGGCTCCAGGCACGCAGGCTCAGCGGCCATGGCTCACGGGCCTAGCCACTCCACGGCATGTGGGATCTTCCCAGACCGGGGCACGAACCCACGTTCCCTGCATCGGCAGGCGGACTCTCAACCACTGCGCCACCAGGGAAGCCCGAAGGGGTTACTCTTCATTGCTGTGCGCAGACTTCTCATTGTGGTGGCTTCTCTTGCCGTGGAGCATGGGCTCTAGGCACGCGGGCTTCAGTAGTTGTGGCACGCAGGCTCAGTAGTTGTTGCTCGTGGGCTCTAGAGTGGAGGCTCAGTAGTTGTGGTGCACAGGCTTAGTTGCTCTGCCACATGTGGGATCTTCCCGGACCAGGGCTCGAACCCGTGTCCCCTGCATTGGCAGGCAGATTCTTAACCACTGCACCACCAGGGAAGCCCCTGTAGTTCTTAACAGAACAAAAACTGATCTTCCCTGAACCAGAAGTATTCTGCCACTATACTGCGTTTGGACTTCGACTACAATTCTTCCCTTAGGTTTCCAACGTGCCCATTTAGATTGATTTTTTTTTTTTTTTTTAGCTGCGCCACATGGCTTGTGGGAACTTAGTTCCCTGACCAGTGTTTGAATCTGGGCCCTCAACTGTGAAAGCGCAGAGTCCTAATCACTGGACTTCCAGGGAATTCCCTCGATTGCATATTTTTTATTTAGCCAATCCTCCATAAGAACATGAGCCACTTTCTTAAAGAGGAAAAAAAAGGAAAAGGAAAATTAATATATGTGTATAAACACATACACTTACACACATCATGATGGTTCTGTTTATGTGAAGGATCATGACTAACATTGTATTTTAATTTTTATCTATTAGAAATCAAATTGTGCCTTATAATTGAGGAGTCATTTTTTTCTGTGTAATCTCCTAAACAGTAAATTTTGTGAAGTGTTCAGTATCGTTTTGGAAATCATAAAAAATAAAATTTCTCAATTTTGATCACATGTAAAATGACAAGTGATTTTAGAGCTATCACTTTCATTCTCTATTGACTGGAATGGGCTTCATACTAAATGTATTAGGATGTCCTTACAGTATGAGGAGGTCTTCAGACTCACTCCTCAATAAAACTGGTGAAAATTATTTTAATAACAAGTATTTCAAGCTGCCGGAAATAGTCTTAAAGGCAAACAGCAGATGAAGAACAATTTGTTCAAGTAAATCTAGGAAGAGTCAATAACCATGTAGTATCTTTGTAAGGTGGCATATTGTAACTAGATTTATCACAGTGATCATTTTGAAATGTATAGAAATATTGAATCACAGTGTTGTGTAAGAGGAACTAACATAGTGTTGTAGGTCAATTATATTTCAAAAGCAAACAAACTCATAGGAATAGAGAGCAGATTTGTGGTTACCAGAGGTGGGGGAGGGGAATTCAATAAATGCAGTCAAAAGGTCAAAACTTCCAGTTCAAAGATAAATAAGTACTAGGGATGTAATGTACAACATGGTAAATATAATTTGCACTGCTGTATGTGGTATATGGAAGTAGCTGAGAGAGTAAATTCTAAGAGTTCTCACCACAAGGAAAAACTTTATTTTCTATTTCTATTTCTTATTTTTGTATCTATAGATGACGGATGCTCACTAAATTTAGTGTGATAAGTTTGCATTGCATTGATGTATGTGGGTCAAATTATTATGTGGTACACCTTAAATGTATACAGTGATGTATGCAATTATATCTCAATAAAACTTGAAGAAGAGAAAAACTCATAGATTTGTATGAAATATGAGTCTGTATTATTTGAACCAAGAGCACTCCCTGTCAATGAAAAATTAATCAGTCAATCTAAGAAAGAATTGGAAAATTTCATTTGAGCCAAATTTGAGGATTGTAACCTGGGAAGAGCATCTCAGAAAGCTCTGAGAACTGTTTCGCTCGTTAGAAGTCACGGCACAGGCTGGAGGGTTGTGAGGATGCTTGGTGCCCAGACGAAGTATCGGCACAGGCCGGAGGTCTGTGAGGATGCTTGGTGCCCAGACCAAGTATCTGAAAGACCTGGTTGAAGAGGAAGCCAAGGAGGCTGGGGTGGCCCTGAAAAGCACCCAGACCACACTCCAAGCAGGTCTGGCTGCAGGTGCCTGGGCGGCCCCGATCTCCACCCAGATCTACAAGAAACACCTGGACCCCAGGCCCGGGCCATGCCCACCAGAGCTGGGCCTGGCCCTGGGCCATCTGGCTTGCTGCTGCCTGCACCACCGGACCAAGAGGAGACCGCCCCACCCCCTCACCCCACCACGAGCCAGGTGTACCAGAGGCTGGAGAAGCTGCAGGCAGCAGTGGCAGGGCCGTCTCTGGAGCCAGAAGCCACCAACCGCCGACCCCTTCCCTGCAGGAGAACTCCTACGTGTCCACCACCAGCAGTGCCCTGAGCGGTGCCAGCCCATGGCCCAGGCTACAGAGTGGCTGGAGAAAGGTGCCAGCCAGCCTGTGGAGAGAGACAAGAGCATGTCCAGCCTATCTGCTGCCCTGCATTGCTGACCCCAAGCTGCCCCCTGGGCCCAGCCCAGCCAGACAGCCCTGGCCCAGGGACCGCGTGTGTGCACCAGCACCCCTCAGGCAGGCTGGCTGTACTCAAGGGGGTGCCACCTGAGAGTCGAGCTGGGGGAGCGGCCCGGGGCTCCAGCCCACAGCTATGGAAGGACCACTCCTGGGCGGCTCGATGTCGTCACAGCCCCGCAGATCGTCGTCACGCCGGCACAACAGAAGATGCTGCAGAAGCTGGCCTTGCACGAGGATGGGGTCCTAGACAGCCTGCAGCTGCTGTCGTCCAGCTCCCTCCCAGACTTGGGCCTGGAATACCAGAACAGGCAGGGCCCCGAAGAGAGTGATGAGTTTCAGAGCTGAACTGTCCACCTGGTCAGATCCCTAAACCCGGAGGTCAAAATTCTCATGGTTGGAAGTTCTCACAGCTCGCGAGCCCTCTGCAGTCTGCGGGCAGGGAGGTGGGGGCTCCGTCCTCACGGAGGAGGGCAGGTAGTGGCCCTGCTGCTCTTGGGGTGTGGGCACAGGCAGGGCTCAGAGCCCCCCGGGCTGACTGCTGCTGGCTGTCAGTAGGGCAGGACTTCTCAACAGCCCGCCTTGAGGCCAGCATTCACGGGAGAGGAAAGCCGATGTCGTTGGAGGGGCCGGTGGCGGGGAGGAGGGCAGGTCTGAAGGCTGCTGGCTACACAGGCCAAGGAGGAGAGGTGAGTGGTCCAGTGGGACTAGCGGGGTGCCAGCTCCCCTGAGAGTTGGGCAGGGTTTCTGCAGCCCAGGCCTACAGCAGCAGCCCTTAGCCGTCCTTTTCGGACTTTGCTGAAGCCCTGGGGAAAAGCAGCCACTCTGATGACAGAGCTGATGAGGCCAGGGGCCCTCCCAGCTGCTTGTAATTGGGAAAAGGAAAAGTGACGTGTGGCTGTCCCGTGTTTCGGTCCACTAACTAGAAGTGGGAGTTCTGAGAGGCCCCAGGGAGTGCAGTAGCGCCTCCCATCAGGCCAGTGTCCTCAGGCTTCCCCAGGGAGCCGGGAGCTAGTCTAACAGGCCACCCCTTGGTGCTGCACCAAGCCAGGTTGGGCTCCAGAGGCCACAGGCTCAGCCTCAGGCCCAGGCACTGCTTGTGACAGAGGGGTCTCACTACCCCAGGTTTGGCTAGGCCCAAGCTTTGTTACCCAGACAGTGAGAAGCCCCAAGAAGGTGGGAAGTAGGGAGCAAGACAGAGAGGAAGGAAAATAAAAATGGGACTCACATTTTTAGAAGCAAGTCACAGTGCGTGTAACTGAATGTCTTTGAAAGTAGCCCAGAGCTGTAGCACAGGCTTCAAATGATTTTGTGTCTGCAATCATGAGTCACACTACATGCCCCACGAAGGTAGGCATTGGTGAAGTCCAAGCTGTGCTGGAGTAGTAAAAGCTTACACTTCGAAAAAAAAAGAAATCAAGGCACCGTTATATAAGGTTTTTGAGGTAGAGGGCTGTACATCAAATGACATATTATTGACAGTTTACATAATCCAGATCTAAGCAGGATCATGGTGGGTCATGTGACCCCTTACAAGATCAAGAAGAAATGTTATCTTTTAAGGAGTTGTCTTGATGCTAGAAAAATGTTACTCTTTATGGTTGAGCAGACATTCCTGCTGATGGGGGAGGTCTAGCTGAGGCATAATGCAGATATACAATGCACAGTGGGAGGAGGGAGGAAGCCAAAGGGCAGAGAAGAATTTATGTTTAAATTTTTCTTGACTTGCCATAAAATACGCATCTTATTTCACTCCCTCTCTAGGTCCTCTCAGCTTAAGTTGCTGAAGATTCCGCTTTAGACTACTGTGACCTAGAAAACATGGCACACCGTTACCCCAGCTCCCACTCAAGAGGACTGTTTTCCTAGAAAGGACAGACTTCAACTTTTCAAACCGGCCCCCACTGCCTGTTGCTGGGGGTTAATACTTGCTGGATGACTCTTCTTACAAACTTGGGACACGATTCTTTTATTCCCTACACATGGAACAGAGGTGATGCCTTTGTGTGCACTGACAGTACAGGGTGTTGATTGCCCTTTTCCCAGCAGGTGAGGTGGCTGTATCATAAGTCATTCCTGAGGTGCCTGAAGATACAATCAAGAGGACCACTGGCTGCTGTCTCCCCTCCACTGAGCGCTCAGCTCTTAGGATGGGATTGTCATTCAGAGAGGCTTCCTATTACCCCCAAACAGCTCCAGGATTGGCACAGAGGTTTTTTCCTGAGTACGGGGTGGTGGGGTGTAGGTGGGTGGGTGGGAAGCGAGCTCTGACTACCTTTCCAAAGAATTAAAGTGCCTGGCAAAAGATTATGAAAAGTGGAAGTCAAAGGACCCTAGCAAAAAAGTGGAAAATGAGGTGAAAATCAGTTAGGAGTAGATTCTGTATTTAATGAAAGTAGCCTACCTGTACACTGCCTAGTTTTCTGGGTAGAGTTGGGAACTTAGAGTGCTGACAGGAGGATTCCAAAGGTTAAACAAATATCACGTACTGATTTTGGGAGATATTTCTACAAAGGAACCAGAATTGCATTGAATAAATTGGAGAGTAAATTATGCCCTTTCCTGCTCTCCTCCCCCTCTCTGCTCCATGTCGGTGAAAACAGTCAAGTCATCAGCCACAGATTGATTTAATTTCACCACTGGGTGAGGTCTGTGAAAGAGCAAGAGAGCCTCACCAATGGTCCTGTCATCCCAGGATACAGCGGGTTTACCCAAAGCTGCGTCCAACCTGAGGACCTGTGTTAGAGGTTTCACTCTGTCTGGGGTGTGGTGAGAAAAAGCACTTTTCAAAAAAACTGCTTTTGTCTTTCCTAGTTACTGCCTAGGCATTTTGCAGTATGATAACCCTGCTCACACCCAGAATCTGGACATTTAGATAAAGACTTGAGTTTAGGATTCCACTCTTGGTTCCTGCTAAGGTTTTCTCAGGACATTTATTAAAATAACCACTTAGGGGGACTTCCCTGGCGGTCCAGTGGTTGAGACTCCTCGCTTCCAATGCAGGGGGCGCAGGTTCCATCCCTGGTTGTGAAAGTAAGATCCCACCTGCTGCCAGGTGTGGCCAAAAACAAACAAACAAACAACATAAACAAACAAACAATAAAACCACTTAGAGTTATGCTTGTGAAAAGTTAGTGACCTTTGCACTGTGGATGAAGACTGTTATCTGCCATATCAGTAAACAAAGGATGTTGGGGCCATCTAGCCAGCAAGCGCTGCTGCCACCCCCAAGGGTGCTCCCTGAGGGGATTCAGGATGGAGAAGAGCAGGATACTGGTCCTAGATAGTAAGGACCATCAAGGATAGTAAGTTAAGGTGCATATCAAAGGAACGATTTCAGTGAGCCAGACTATTGCATCTTCCTGGACATGGAAACGTGCTAAATTCGTTAACCTGAGATATCTGGTTTTCTTTAACCAGACTACCTGATTTTCGTGTTCCAACTACCTGGTTTTTATTGTAAAAATTCCTATGTATTCTGTCTCCTCCCTAACCTCTTCAGAGCAGTCCCTCAGAGTTATCTGAGAGGCTGTCTCCAGGGCTTGAATCCTCAGAAGTTCTGCCAAATAAAACATATTTCTCGGGCTTCCCTGGTGGCGCAGTGGTTAAGAATCCGCCTGCCAATGCAGGGGACATAGGTTCGAGCACTGGTCTGGGAAGATCCCACATGCCGTGGAGCAACTAAGCCCGTTCGCCACAACTACCGAGCCTGCGTTCTAGAGCCCGCAAGCCTCAACTACTGAAGCCCATGCGCCTAGAACAATGAGAAGCCCACGTACTGCAACGAAGAGTAACCCCCACTCGCCACAACTAGAGAAAGCCTGTGCGCAGCAACGAAGACCCAACGCAGCCAAAAATATAATTAATTAATTAATTGAAAAAAACATATTTGTCAACTTTTAGATTGTGCACTGTTTTATTTTTTTTTGCGGGACGCGGGCCTCTCACTGTTGTGGCCTCTCCTGTTGTGGAGCACAGGCTCCGGACGCGCAGGCTCAGCGGCCATGGCTCACGGGCCCAGCCGCTCCGCGGCATGTGGGATCTTCCCGGACCGGGGCACGAACCCGTGTCCCCTGCATTGGCAGGCGGACTCTCAACCACTGTGCCACCAGGGAAGCCCTATGCACTGTTTTTTTACTTGACAGCGCCATCCGTCTTATAATTGGTAGGTGCCTACTCTCTCTCCTGCTTGCTCCTGACCTGGGACTGAGGACTGCCCTTTTCCCAGGGTCATTGTAAACCCCCCCTCAGCCCCCAACTTCTGGGATGTGTAAGTAATAGATCTCCTGGCTGTACTTGCTTTCTCTGGGTTTATTGAAACTGCACCTTCAATCAAAACAACCCCATGGGTTTCACTTACCCAAAGTGGGAACTCATTTGCTGAGGGAGATACCCGCCCACCCCATGTGGATGGTTATGAGGACTTATAAAAGAGAACCTCACTAAAATGGAGTTGGGAGCCTATGATGGGGACCTGTAGCCCAGTACCTCTCCACATCAGTTGTAGGAGGAATTGTCATTTACACACCTCAACAGTAGAATCTTCATCAGGAAAGAATCATCCTTTATAGGTCACAAAGAGAAGAATGTACATTGCATTTCCTACAAAAAATTGAGTTGCCCAGCAGTTCAGCCAATGAGAAACTGTCATCACCCTGAACTCTCACTTTTCTCCAGTGGACTTTCCATCAAAGCAACTTCTCCCGACTTCCCTGGTGGTCCAGTGGTTAAGACTCTGTGCTTCCGATGCAGGGGGTGCAGGTTTGATCCCTGGTCAGGGAACTGGGATCCCGCATGCTGTGCGGCACAGCCAAAAAAAAAAAAAAGCTCCTCCCAACTTCCCCCTTTATCTCAATAAAACAACATTCCTCTCCTTTCTTTGTTGGTCTTGACTATGGCTTTTGTTATAGCTTGCTTGTCCAGAGTCACAATCCTTTGCTGTTTCTGCATAAACTCATTTTTACTGGTAAAATAACTTTTATTTTTAAGGTCAAGAACAGGATGTGCCCGTTATTCAGCAGGTCATAATCTGCATATTCTTAATTCAATACACCAGCTCCGACTTCTCAGTACAGTGGGAACGGGCTTCATTCATATAATCCAGGCAGTCACTGAACAAATAAATAGGCACATAACCATAAGAATCCCCAGAAGGAATGGGTCCAGAACCCAGAGTTGCTGCAATATATTACCTAAAATGTCTAGTTTACAACAAAATATGAGACATGTAAAGAAATAGGAAGGTAGGAACCAGATGGTGGGAATAAAGAGCAATTGAAAAATGACCCAACTCTTACAAGGAGACCCCAGTAAAACCAGGTGATGTCTGAGCAAAAAACAGGGAGGCCAGAGGCAGAGGGAAACATTCAAAGCGCACTAGGAAAAAAAAACCTGTCAACCAACAATCCTATATTCACCAAAACTGCCTTCTGAAAAAAATGAAGGCTGCCCTTCGTTTTTCAGATCAACAAAAGCTAAAAGAATATATTGACTGTCAATTGCCCCACAGGAATTACTGGAGGAGTTCTTCAGGCTGATAGCAAGGGACTCCAGAAGGTAATTCATATCAACATAAAGAAACAAAAACACCCATACAGGTAATTCTGTAAGTAGAAGAGGCAGAATCAATACCTATTTTCTCTTTTCTTCTTTTAACTGACGTCAGAGGAACTGTATAAATCCTATGTATGTAATGTGTTACTAGACCGTGTGTAGTAACACACGGTCTAGTAACTGTAACAGTAACAGTCTAATGCGTAACATAGAGCGAATATCTGCGTAGTGAGTGCGTTTGCCATTAACGAGCACAAAGATGGGAGTAAAGCTGTACTGGGCTAAGGAGATGACTACAGATGGTAGATAAGTGTAAGAAAATACTCTGGGGGTTATTTCATAAGTTGAAGTAATCTGCGTAACACTAATAACACAAAAATGGCAAAAGGGAATAGAGCTTTATATGAGCAATGTTTCCATGTATCACTGGAATTAAGCTAGTATAAATCTGAGTCTCATTTTAGTAATTTAATACATCAATGTTAAAACGGCAACCTCTGAAATGTTTTTAAATATATAATGGAGAAGTCATTTGAAAATGAAAGTGTTACACTTGAAAATATTCACTTAATGCAAAAGAAACTTGTAAAGGAGGACTAAGAACTAAAAACAACATGAGAATTGTAGAAA
Organism: Neophocaena asiaeorientalis asiaeorientalis; assembly: GCF_003031525.2. Taxonomy (NCBI): domain Eukaryota; kingdom Metazoa; phylum Chordata; class Mammalia; order Artiodactyla; family Phocoenidae; genus Neophocaena; species Neophocaena asiaeorientalis. Next base: position 4,256,256 of record NW_020175432.1, read on the forward strand.
ACAAAAATGGCAGGTATAATTGCAACTATGTCAAAAATACTAAATGTGAATGGATTACATGATCCAGACAGGAGGAAGAGATTGTCACCCCAGATTAAACAAACAAACTATGATCTAAATTTATATTCTGTGTAGAGGTGATCTCAGAGAGACAACAGCAAGTGGTCTTGAAGCTAGGTTTTAGTTCCCTGCCCGGGAATTGAACCTGGGTAGCCTGGATGAAAAACCAGGAATCCTAGCTGCTAGACCACCAGGCTAGAAGCAAAGTTCCCCTGGCTCTTGCCCCATTTGAAAAATGGATTTCTCAAAGAGGCAAAAACTGTAAAAACAGGTACAGAGTTTATTATCCGAGACACAGCATATCATGTGGGAGAGCACACAGAGAAACAGTTTGTTTAAGACAGAAGCAAGGCAGAAATACACACCTGGAGAGAAGGGGTGTGGGGTCCTCCCTAATGAGGAGCACAGTAAAGAGGTGGTTACATCATTTATACAGGGCAGTTCTTCTGGATCTTTGTTTACGTTTGGCCAGTTATCTCATTTGTTTTCCACACTTGACCTGTCCTAGAGCTCGCCCCAATATGCATGCGCAACTTTTTGCCAAAATGGATTCCAACACAGAGGACTTCAGGAGTATGTCCACACTTTTTGTGGGGTGGTGCCCCCTCCCTTTTTGACCTCCAAGGAGCCTTCCTGCACATGTGCAGATAGGGAGGTTTCCTTGACCTCAGGATTGATAGATGTGGTCCTCTTATCTCATTACTCCAGCAGAGCTCAGCTCCTGCCATTAACTTTGTCCTTGGTGTGTCTAAGGAAAACAAAGCTCCAATCTACTCTGCTTGACACACTCCCAGCTGCTCAGCCCAGGGACCCAACTACCTTCTACCTGAGAGGAAGCACACGTTAGATGCAAAGATACCAACAGATTGAAAGTAAAAGCGTATGATAGGTACATCTGTGAACAGCACCAACATGAAAACGGGAGAGATTATATAAATACCAGGCAAAATAGACTAGAAAACAAAACATATTAGTAGAGAATTAGCAGATGCAAACTATTATATATAGAATGGATAAACAATAAGGTCCTACTGTATAGCACAGGGAACTAGATTCAATATCGTGTGATAAATCATAAAGGAAAAGAATATAAAAAAGAATGTATATGTATAACTGAATCACTTTGCTGTACAGCAGAAACTAACACAACCGTGTAAATCAGCTATATTTCAATAATAAGTTTAAAAAATACATATTAGTAAAAAGAAAAAAATAACGGAAAAAGAAAAAACCCCAGAAAATCAGAATAGAACTATAAAAAGTGAAGTGGTTGAGTTAGTAAACAAAATCCACCCGTAAAATAAACCTAGACTCTACCTTTGCGTAGCTGGCTTCTACACAAAGTTCTCCAAAAATTTTAAAGAAGATTTGTCACTGAATTAGACTGGAGACTGTCATGTAAACACAACTAGTAGATACAGTTAGTTCTGGTTTTCTGCAAGTTTGCCAGGAGGGAGGTTTTTATTAGAATGGGAGGGTGGGGCGGTTGGCTTCCTTGCCTCCTTGCCTAAGACAGGTGTACTTGTTTATAGAGACAATTTAGGCATGGTGGGTTAGGGACGGTCGGGTTGCTCCCCTGGGTGACAGGTTTATTGCTGATTTTCACAAAGTCTTGTAAATAATAGAATGAAGACAATACTTCACACTCATTTTGTGAGGCCAGAACTACTCTAATACCAAAGCCAATACATGAAGTACCAAAAAAAAAAAAAAGACACACCAATTTCTTTTGTGAATATGGGTGGAAAAACACCCAACAAATACTAGCAAACCCAATACAGCCACCGATAAAAAGAATTATACATCATGATCAAGTGGGATTTGTTCCTGGGATGAAAGTTTGGATTAACATCTAAAAATCATTAATGTAATGAGTGAGGTCAATAGATGCAAGGTCTTCTAAATAGACTCAAAGAAATAATTGACAAAAGAAATAATACCCCTTCATGATTAAAACACTCACCAAAAATAGGAGGGCTTCCCTGGTGGCGCAGTGGTTAAGAATCTGCCTGCCAACGCAGGGGACACATGTTCCAGCCCTGGTCCGGGAAGATCCCACATGCTGCGGAGCAGCTAAGTCCGTGCACCACAACTACTGAGCCTGTGCTCTAGAGCCTGCGAGCCACAACTACTGAGCCCACATACCATAACTACTGAAGCCCAGGTGCCTAGAGCCCGTGCTCCACAACAAGAGAAGCCACGGCAATGAGAAGCCTGTGCACCGCAACGAAGAGTAACTCCTGCTCACGGCAACTAGAGAAAGCCCTCGCGCAGCAATGAAGACCCAACGCGGCCAAAAATAAAAAAATAAGATAAAATAGAAGGAAATGTCCTAACCTCATATTGAGCATCTATGGAAAACCCACAGCTAATATTATATTTAATTGTGAAAAAGTGAATGCTTACCTCCAGCCATAACTAACCAAAGATGTCTACTCTTGTCACTTCTGTTTGACAGTTTATTGGAGATTTTAGCCAAGAACTCATTAGGCAAGAAAAGGATTAAAATGCGTGCATATTGGTTAGGAAGATGTCAAACTGTCTCTACTTCCAGTCAGGTATCTTATATATAATAAACTATAGGGTCTGCTAAAAAAAACTATAGGAACTAGTAATTGAATTTAACAAGGTTAAAATCAAAATAAAATAAAAATAAAAATAAAAACAACTGCATTTTTATACACTTGCAATGAACATTCTGATAATGCAATTCAGAAAAGAAATGTATTTACAATAGAATCAAAGGCAATAAAACAGAATAAATATAACAAAAGAAGTATAAAACAAATACTCTGAAAACTACAAACATGTTTGAAAGAAATTAATTAATGTATAAACAAATGGGAAAACATCCCAGTTTCATGGATCAGAAGACTTAACATTGTTGAAATGGCCCTTCTCTGCAAAATGATCTAAGGTTCAATAATCATAATCTGAACAGTAATTTGATTGGCAATCTGTTTCATAAATTTATAGGGAATTGTAAGGAAACCAGAATAGTCACACCATTCTTGAAAAGAAAAAAAAATTGTAGGATTAACATTTCTTGATTTCAAAACTTTGTACTAAACAAAGGTAATCAAGATATTGTGGTAGTAACAGAAGGATAGACAATTTTGTTAGTCAATGATACCTCAAGAAAGCTGTGGGGGAAGAGTTTCCGGGATGATTTATTGTTTTTCTTGTAACAGAGATAATAGGAATCAATTGCCTTAGGGATGTCATAGTCGTTTACATTTCAAAGTTCACTAGGGTTTGAAGCAAAAACTGATGTAAAATACATTTCCTTTCAGTGTAAAGGTAGACATGAGAACTTAATGAACACATCTCACACCCTATGGTTAGACTGAGCAGAGTCCTTGCACCCAGCTAGGACGGCGGGCTTCAAATTTCTCACCAGGGCCAAGTGTTCTGGGATTCTTTACCTTAAGTACCAAAAGAGTGGGGGTTGAAAAGGGATGAGGGAAATCTCAGTGCTCGCTAAGATCAAAGACTAAAATGGACCAGCCTCTGTTACAGACGGTGAGGTCACACTTAAGTGTGTTCCTTATGAAAAGAACTGTGTCAGGAACGAGTGAGATGTGACCAAAGGACCCCCATCTTTGCTTCCCGCGTTGGAATTTTGCTGAGCTCTCTAAATAAAATGGCTGAATAGTTGCTGAGTTGCCAAATAATGATGTTGATGATGATAACTGGACTTATTCTGGACTAAAGAAAACATACCTCTCCCTAGAAACGGATGAGATGTGTTCCGTAACCCAATGGTATGTATAGACGAATTTTACCCTCCAATCCAAATTCTTGGTAAAGAAGTTTTTAAGCCTGAATGAACAACCCCTTTTTCCTAGAAAAACTTTTACCCATTTTCTTCGGGTCGGACACCATTCTGGGTCTCTCCAGAATCTGTGACCCCTTGAATTGCAATTCTAAGATCCCTCAATAGACTGCCATTTTGCCTCTTTATAATTGGTGGTCCTTATGGTTGACATTCTAAACAAGGGTCATAGTTCCATGAGTGGTTCGCCGCAGCCTTACGCCAAGCTCTTGACCTGCAGAGGACAGATGGCCCATTTGTTACAAGCAGACCTGGCCTGGGCCATCCTCTTGCTCTGTATTTCTCCAACCTGAGACTGAATCGGGAATTCCCGGCGCACATCTGAGCCCACACTTTCACAAAAAGCTGGGTGAAAACACCATAGGCAGCCTCAGGCCAGGAAAACTTTCTGTTTAAATGCAAATGGAGCTGGCTGGCGAGGTTACCACCTAGAGGAGAAGATGTTTGGGCGGAGCCCAGCCCTCCTGCTCTGCAGTCACTCAGGCACGAAGTGGCGGGACTTTCGAACTGTCCAATCAGGGGCGCCGCTGGTGGAGGTGGGCGGGGCGACGCACAGCACCCGCAAGAAAGTCGCCACGGACTCCGATGTCCCAGGGAAGATATCTGGCGCTCCCCGCCCATAATGGTCCCAGTCGTTTCTGCAGTGGTCGTAGGAGGCGTAGGAGGGACTCGAGGAGACCCGGAAAAGCTGGATATGGTGAGTGTGCCTCCCCGGCGTGTGGAGTCGGAGCGGAGAAATTGGTAGCAACCGGCGGGAACAGGCCGAGGCGGGACCCGGGCCTCCCTGCGTTCAACTCCGGAGTCTGCGAACCCGTGTCCACTTGGACAGCCACTGGGACCTCATTCCCTCCGGCTCGCAGCGTGGGGACGGGGCCTGCAGTCGGGACCCCGGGCGTCCGGTCCCGTCACTGCGCGCCACGACTTCGGCCCCGCCTCCTAGCCTCTCTGGGCAGCTCTGCGCCCGCAGCCCGCGTCTCCCCAGGGTGTGCGGTAACCGCGAGGAGGATCATCAGGGAACAATACTGACTCGGTCCCCGGGGTACCTGTGTATGAGGAGCTGTGTGGGGTCCCCAGTCCCTCCTTTCTCCCCAGGGCGGGACCTGTTTTCTCCTGAGTTTTCCAAATGGTTGGGGAGCAGGGTCTCAAATCCACGACCCTGTCCCTCTAGCCTAGCTCTTCCTAGAGTGGCAATAAATGCCTCAATTTCCAGATTCCTTCCCGAATTCTAAAACTCCAGCTTCTCCTCTTCGATTCACAGCATCATTATCAACTATTTGTCTTTCGTGGTGCATTTCAAGCAGACCCAATTTTTTTTTGTTTTAATTTTTTCCCCCACAGAGTCATGGATGACTCCTTTTTATAGATTTATATTCGTTGTGGATATTGGACATGAGAGGACAGCCATGAATAACTACGTGGAACTACTGTTTGAATCCTCATGCCTCTCCCTCAGAATCTTTTCTGGGTACAGACATCCTATCCGAAATCCTGCCAGTGATGGTCCTCTTTGGAAGATTTCCTGGTTGATCTGTCAGCCTTGCCCCTCTCTGGCTTTGTCATAGGACATTTTTCTTCATCCTTTTAACATTCGTCTGTCTGTGTCTTTAGGTTTAAAGTGGATTTCTTGTGGACAACATACGATTAAGTGTGATTTTTAAAATCTGTCATTACTGTATTTGTCTTTCAGTTGTATTGGGACCTTGATTAAAGTGGTGGCTAATACAGTTAGATTAATACCTACCACACCTTTTATTGCTTTTATTTGTTACCCTTGTACTTCGTTTCTTTTTGTCTTCCCACTTTTTCTGCCGTCTCTGGCTTTAACTGAGCATTTTACCTGATTGTTTTTCTTTTCTTTTTTTTTTTTTTTTCTGATTGTTTTTCTTAATCCTCTGTTAGTATATCAATTACACATATGTTTTCACTTTTTTAGTGCTTGCCCTTGAGTTTTCAGTATACATTTACAACTAAGCCACATTTGTCAAGTGCCACTATACCACTTCATTGGGCATGCAGGTACCTCATATGAAGTTATTCCCATTTCCCCCATCTCTGGTCCCTTGTCACATGGCTCTCATTTATTTCACTTATCCATAAGTTTATAATTGCCATACATTCTTGTTCATATTTGAAACAAAATGGTTATCTGCCATATTAATTATAAGAACTACAGTAGATATTTTACCTTCATATATTGTTCTTCTAATGCTGCATCTTCATCATTTACATTCTTTCTGATGAGTTTCTGAATGTTTCTTTCAAAGTAGGTCTATTAAGACAAAGTCTCAATTTTTTTCTGAGAAAGTCTTTATTCCTCCTTTATTCTTGGAAGATAATTTCGCTTGACACAAAATTCTAGGAGAGTTGTTTTTTGTTTCAAAACGTTAAATATTTCACTCCACTCTTGTTTCTTGCGTGGTTTCTGAAAAGAAGTCTGATTTAATTCTAATCTTTGTTTCTGTATAACTAAGGTGTTTTCCCCTCTGGCTTCTTTCCATATATATTCACGTTGTCTTTGGTTTTTGTGTAGTTTGAATACGAGCTACTTGGTTGTGCATTTTTATTGTTTATGTGTTTAGTGTCCTCTGAGCTTCCTGGATCTACAGTGTGTCGTGTATCATTAATTTTAGGAAAATCTCAATGATTGTTACTACACTAATTTCTTCTGCTCTTTTCTGTCTTTTCCTTTCGTAATCCCATGATGGTTATAAATCTTCTATTTAAGACAGTTTATGTTAGGGTTCATAGATATTGTTCTGTCATTTTGTGTTTCCATTAAACTCTGCTGAAATAGAATTTTTTGACAGGCCATGGTAAGAACAGAATATTTGGGGAATATTAATAATGTTGTATTTATTTTCTCTTTCCCAATTTTAAAGATCGTGGGTTGCCCTGTGGCCTAAATGCTGTGAAGAATCTAAGAAGAGAAGTTTATTTCAAGTTATTTTGCTTTTCTCTTGCAAGGTTGGGAATGATAGCTTCTACGTTATTAAATGCCAGAGCTGGAAGTAGAAGCTTCTGACTCCAATTTTTTTTTAGAGAATATGTTGGGTGTAGGAGTTTATTAATTAATTAATTTATTTTTGGCTGTGTTGGGTCTTCGTTTCTGTGCGAGGGCTTTCTCTAGTTGTGGCAAGCGGGGGCCACTCTTCATCGCGGTGCGCGGGCCTCTCACTGTCGCGGCCTCTCTCGTTGCAGAGCACAGTCTCCAGACAGGATCCTCCCAGACCAGGGCTCGAACCCGTGTCCCCTGCATTAGCAGGCAGATTCCTGTGCCACCAAGGAAGCCCTGACTCCATTTTTTTTTTTTTTTTTTTTTTTTTTTGCGGTACGTGGGCCTCTCACTGTTGTGGCCTCTCCCCTTGCGGAGCGGAGGCTCAGCGGTCATGGCTCACAGGCCGAGCCGCTCTGCGGCATGTGGGATCTTCCCAGACCAGGGCACGAACCCGTGCCCCCTGCATCGGCAGGCAGATTCTCAACCGCTGCGCCACCAGGGAAGCCCCCAATTTTTTGACAGTTGGCTGTGGACAGCTTTAGAGCTTCATCCCTCCTTCTTCCCCTTGTGACCCACATGTATCCAAGGCAGTGAGAAAGGCTTTCCTCCTACCTTTGGCTTAGGAAAAGATTGAATCCACACATGCTCTGCCCTTGTGTATAAACTCTCACTTTATCCCACCACAAAACCAAAATAAAAAAGTCCACACACGTTTCCTTGCTCTCTCAAGCTGTTTCACGCCTGCTTGAGAGCCCTGCCTTACACTCGCCAGAGATCTCAATTATGGAGGAATATACCCTTTTATAGCCTACTGGCAGTGTGTGCTGTCTTCAGCTAAGGGATTCTTATGCTTAGGGGTTAAACTGCATGTTCCTTTTCTCCCTAGATGAGCTTGACAATGGCAGAGGAAGGAAGGACACCTCTACAGTGGCTGGTCACAGAGGACTTCCTTCTGATTAGAGGATGGTGATTTTACGTTCTTTGGGAGGAAAGCACTGTGAACAGATTTATGTATTCTATAATCATGGGAATATCCACCATGAAAACATCATGGACTTCAGTGAGCTCCCTTACAATCTGCAGCTCTTAAATTTTTTTTTTCAGTTTATAAATTCCTTATACTATACGCAAATCCTTGTTGTTTATCTATTTAATATGTAGTAAACTGCATGTGTTAATCCCATACTCCCCATTTATCCCTTTTCCCCCCTTCCCTTTCGGTAACCATAAGCTTGTTTTCTATGTCTGGGAGCCTGTCTGTTTTGTAAATAAGTTCATTTGTACTCTTTTTTAGATTCCACATATAGGAGATATCATATATTTGTCTATCAATATCTGATTTACTTAGTCTAATAATCTCTAGGTGCATCCATGTTGCTGCAAATGGCATTATTTCCTTCTCTTTTATGGCCGAGTAATAATACATTGCATATATAAACCACATCTTTGGAATCCGTTCATTTGTTGATGGACACATAGGTTGTTTCCATGTCTTGGCTATTGTAAATTGTGCCGCTGTGAACATTGGGATGCATGTATCTTTTCAAATTAGAGCTTTCCTCTTTTCTTGATAAAAGCCCAGGAGTGGGATTGCTGGATCATATGGTAACTCTTTTTAGTTTTTTAAGGACCCTGCATACTGTACCAATTTACATTCCTACCAGCAGTGTAGGAGGGTTCCCTTTTCTCCACATCTTTTCCAGCATTTATTATTTGTAGACTGATGATGGCCATTCTGACTGGTGTGAGGTGTTACCTCAATGTAGTTTTGATTTGCATTTCACTAATAATTTGTGATGTTGAGCATCTTTTCCTGTGCTTATTGGTCATCTGTATGTCTTCTTTGGAGGAATGTCTATTTAGATCTCCTGCCCATTTTAAATTGGGTTATTTGTCTTTTAGATGTTAAACTGTATACGTTGTTTGTATAATTTGGAAATTAAGAGCTTGTCGGTTGCATCATGTGCATATTTTCTCCCAGTTCCTAAGGAGGAATGTCTATTTAGGTCCCTTTTTTAAAAATAATTAATTAATTAATTTATGGCTGCGTCGGGTCTTCGTTGCTGTGCGTGGGCTTTTTTCTAGTTGCAGTGAGCGGGGGCTACTCTTCATTGCAGTGCGCGGGCTTATTGCGGTGGCTTCTCTTTGTTGCAGAGCACGGGCTCTACGTGCACGGGCTTCAGTAGTTGTGGCACACGGACTCAGTAATTGTGGCTCGCCGGCTGTAGAGCGCAGGCTCAGGAGGTGTGGCCCACAGGCTTAATTGCTCCATGGCATGTGGGATCTTCCTGGACCAGGGCTCAAACCTGTGTCCCCTGCATTGTTGGGCAGATTCTTAACCACTGTGCCACCAGGGAAGCCCTGTTTGTATATTTTAGAAATTAAGCCCTTGTCACTCACATCATTTGCAAATATTTTCTCCCGGTCCATAGGTTGTCATCTTGTTTTGTGTATGGTTTCCTTTGCTGTGCAAAAGCTCATAAGTTTGATTAGGTCCCATTTGTTTATTTTTGCTTTTATTTCTATTGCCTCGGTAGGTTGACCTGAGAAAACACTGCTACAATTTATGCAAAAGAATGTTTTGCCTATATTTTCTTCTAGGGGTTTTATGGTATTAGGTGTTATATTTAAGTCTTTAAGCCATTTTGAGTTTATTTCTGTGTATAGTATGTGGGAATGTTCTAACTTCATTGATTTACATGCGGCTGTCCTGTTTTCCCAACACCAGTTGCTGAGGAGAATATTTCTCCATTGTTTATTCTTGCCTCCTTTGTCAAAGATTAATTGATCATAGGGTTTATTTCTGGGCTCTCTATTCTGTTGCATTGATCTCTATGTCTGTTTTTGTTCAGTACCACACTGTTTTAATTACTGTAGCTTTGTAGTATTGTCCAAAGGCTGGGAGGGTTATTCCTCCAACTTTGTTCTTTTTCCTCAGAATTGCTTTGACAATTCTGGGTCTTTTATGGTTCCATATAAATTTTAGGATTATTTGTTCTAGTTCTTTGAAAAATGTCATGAGTAATTTGATGGGGATTGCATTAAATCTGTAGATTGCTTTGGGTAGTGTGGCCATTTTAACAATATAATTCTTTCAATCCTAGAACATAGGATATCTTTCCATTTCCTTGAATCATCTTTGGTTTCCTTTATCAATATTTTATAGTTCTCAGCATACAAGTCTTTCACCTCCTTGGTTAGGCATATTCCTAGGTATTTCATTTTTTGGTGATTTTATTTTATTTATTTTTAAAAATTAATTAATTAATTAATTTTTGGCTGCATTGGGTCTCTGTTGCTGTGCACGGGCTTTCTCTAGTTGCGGTGAGCAGGGGCTGCTCTTCGTTACAGTGCATGGACTTCTCATTGCGGTGGCTTCTCTTGTTGCGGAGCACAGGTTCTAGGTGAGTGGGCTTCAGTGTTTGTGGCAAGCGGGCTTCAGTAGTTGTGGCTTGTAGGCTCTAGAGTGCAGGCTTAGTAGTTCTGGTGCACGGACTTAGTTGCTCTGTGGCATGTGAGGTCTTCCCAGGCCAGGGATCGAACCTGTGTCCCCTGCATTGGCAGGTGGACTCTTAACCACAGCACCACCAAGGAAGTCCTGATGTAATTTTTTTTAAATAAATTTATTTATTTATTTTTGGCTGCATTGGGTCTTCATTGCTGTGCAGGCTTTCTCTAGTTGTGGCGAGTGAGGGCTACTCTTCGTTGCAATACGTGGGCTTCTCATTGTGGTGGCTTCTCTTGTTGTGGAGCCCAGGCTCTAGGCACATGGGCTTCAGTAGTTGTGGCATGTGGGCTCAGTAGTTTTGGCTTGCAGGCTCTAGAGTGCAGGCTCAGTAGTTGTGGCACACAGGCTTAGTTGCTCTGCAACATGTGGGATCTTCCTGGACCAGAGTTTGAACATGTGTGCCCTGCGTTGGCAGACGGATTCTTTTTTTTTTTTTTTTTTTTTTTTGCGGTACGCGGGCCTCTCACTGTTGTGGCCTCCCGCTATTGTGGCCTCTCGCGTTGCGGAGGACAGGCTCCGGACGAGCAGGCTCAGCGGCCATGGCCCACGGGCCCACGGGCCCAGCCGCTCCGCGGCATGTGGGATCCTCCCAGACCGGGGCACGAACCTGCGTCCCCTGCACGGCAGGCGGACTCCCAATCACTGCGCCACCAGGGAAGCCCCGGCAGACGGATTCTTAACCACTGCACCACCAGGGAAGTCCCTGATGTGATTTTAAATGGGATTGTCTTTTTACTTTCTCTTTTTTATATTTCTTTTTTGGTGTAAAGAAATGCAACAGATTTCTGTATGTTTATCTCATATTCTGCTGCCTTGCTGAATTCATTTGTCAGTTCTAGTAGTTTTTGTGTGGAGTCTTTAGGGTTTTATGTCGTCTTCATATAATGACAATTTTACCTTTTCCCTTCTGATTTGGATTTCATTTCTTTTTCTTCTGTGATTCCTGTGGCTAGGACTTCCAATACTCTGTTGAGTAGAAGTAGTGGAAGTGGGCATCCTTGTCTCATTCCAGAATTTACTGGGAATGCTTTCAGCTTTTCACCATTGAGTGTTATGTTGGCTGTGGGTTTGCCAAAAATGGCTTTTATTATGTTGAGATATGTTCTTTCTGTAACCAGTTTGGTGAGAGTTTTTATCATGAATGTGTGTTAAATTTTATCAGACACTTTGTCTTCACCTGTTGAGATGATCATGTGGTTTTTGTCTTTTCTTTTGTTGATGTCATGTATCACATTGATTGATTTGTGTGTGTTGAACCATCCTTGTGAGCCTGGGATGAATCCAACCTGATCATGTTGTGTGGTCCTTTTTGTGTATAGTTGGATTTGATTTGATCACATTTTGTTGAGAATTTTTGCATCTGTATTCATCAAAGGTATTGGCCAGTAATTTTCTTGTTTATGTAGTGTCTTTGGTTTTGGCATCAGGGTGATTGTTGCTTCATAGAATGACTTTGGGAGTGTACCCACCTCTTCAGTCTTTTGGAATAATTTGATAAGGATCAGTATAAGTTCTTCTTTGTATGTTTGGTAGAATTCCCCAGGGAAGCTCTCTGGTCCTGGACTTCTGTTTGCAGGGAATTTTTTGTTTTTGTTTTTATATTGCAGCTTCAATTTTTTTTAATTAAATTTATTTATTTATTTTTGGCCACACCACATGGCTTGTGGGATCTTAGTTCCCCGACCAGAGGTTGAACCCAGACCACAGCAGTGAAAGTGTTGAACCCTAACCACTGGACCACCAGGGGATTCGCACAGTTTCCATTTAACTCCTAGTGCTTGGTCTGTTCAAATTATCTCTTTCTTCTTGACTCAATTTGGGTAGGCTGTATATTTCTAGGAACTTGTACATTTCTTCTAGGTTGTCCATTTTGTGGGCATATACTTGTTTATAGTATTCTCTTATGATTTTTTTGTATTGCTGTGGTATTGGTTGTTGTTTTTCCTCTTTCATTTCTCATTTTGTTTCTTTGGGTCCTCTCTCTTTTCTTTTTGATGAGCTTGGCTAGAGGTTTGTTGATTTTTTTTTTTACCTTTTCAAAAAACCAGGTCTCAGTTTTATTGATCTTTTCTAATTTTTTTTAAAATCTCTATTTACTTCCTCTCTGATCTTTATTATTTTCCTCTTTCTGTGACTTTAGGTTTTGTTTGTTCTTTTTCTAATCTTTGTAATGGTAGGTTAGGTTATTTATTTGGGATTTGTTGTTTTTGTTTAAAGAAGCCGTGTATCACTATGAAATTCCCTCGTAGAACTGCTTTTGCTTCATCTCATAGATTATGTATGGCTGTGTTTTCATTTTCATTTTTCTTGAGGTATTCTTTAATTTCCTCTTGGATTTCATTGTTGACCCATTGGTTTTTTTAGGGACATGTTGTTTTTAGTCTCCATGTAATCATTTTTTTCTCGTTTTTCTTTCTGTGCTTCATTTCTGGTTTCATGCTGTTGTGGTCAGAAAAGATGCTTGAAATAATTTCTGTCCTCTTAAATTTGTTGAGCCTTGTTTTTTGTTCTACTATGTGGTTTATCCCAGAGAATGTTCCATGTGCACTTGAAAAGAATGTGTATTCTGGTTTCTTTGGATGTAGTGTCCTATATATAGCTATTAAGTCTAACTATTGTGTCATTCAGAATCTCTGTTGCCTTACTGATTTTCTGTCTGGAAGATCTGTCCATTGATGCCACTGGGGTGTTAAACTCTCCTACTATTACTGTATTCCCATCAATTTCTCCTTTTATGTCTGCTCATATTTGTTTTATGTATTTAGATGCTCCTACATTGGGTGCATGTATGTTAATGAGTGCAATATCCTCTTCTTGTATTGATCCTTTTATCATTATCCAGTGTCCTTCTTTGTCTTTCTTTATTGCCTTTGTTTTAAAGTCTATTTTGTCTGATATGAGTATTGCTACCCCTACTTTCTTGTAATTTCCATTTGTATGAAATATCTTTTTCCATTCCCTTACTTTCAATGTTTATGTTTCTTTTGCCGTAAATCGGGTCTCTTGTAGGCAGCATATTGAATGTTCTTGTTTTATTGTCCAATTTACCACTCTGTCTTTTGATCGGAGCATTTATTCCATTGACACATAAAGTAGTTATTGATAAGTATGTACTTATTGACATTTAAAACCTTGTTTTCCAGTTGATTTTATATTTCTTATTTGTTCCTTTCTTCTTTTTGTTTTTCCCTTTGTAGTTTGATGGTTTTCTTCGTATTATGCTTGAGTTTCTTTCATTTTGGGTTTTGTGAATCTATTGTATGTTTTTGGTTTGTGGTTAGCCTGATTTTTAAGTTTGTTAACCTGTAAATGTATGTACTTGCTTTAGACTGGTAGTCATATAAGCTCAAACACATTGTAAAAGATCTACATTCTTACTCCCCTCCCACACGTTTTGTGATTTTGATGTCTTATTTTACATCTTCGTGTTTATTACCCTTTTGCTGTTCCTTATAATTGCTTTCACAGTATTCTTTTGATTCTTTTTTAATCTATGTACTGGTTTATTTAAGTGATCTTCAGTCCTCTTATATATTTACCTTTACTATTTTGGTTTTCCCATTCATATAGATTCTTGCTTTTCCATTTAGAGGGGACCTTTCTATATTTCTTGTAAGATAGGCTTAGTACTGCTATATTCTTTTAGTTTTTGCTTTTCTGAGAAATTCTATATCTCTCCTTCTAGTTTAAATGATAATCTTGCTGGGTGGAGTATCCTAGGTTGCAGGTTTTTCCCTTTCAGGACTTTCAGTGTATCTTGCCACTCCTTCTGCCCTGCAAAGCTTCTGTAGAGAAATCAGCTGATAGCCTTATGTGGATTCCCTTGTGATTGACTCTTTGGTTTTCTCTTGTTGCCTTTAGAATCCTCTCTTTATCTTTACTTCTTCCCATTTTATTTATGATATATCTTAGAGCAGGTCTGTTTGGGTTCATCTTGTTTGGGACCCTCTGTGCTTCCTGTACCTGGATCTCTGTTTCCTTCTTTAGGTTTGGGATGTTTTCAGCCATAATTTATTCAATACTTTTTCAATCCCCTTTTCTCTTTCTTCTCCTTCTTGGATTTTATTATGCATAAATTGGCATGTTTTATATTGTTCCATACATCTGATATGTTGCTTTCATATTTTTCATTTGTTTTTCTGTCTGCTGTTCTGATTGGGTGATTTCCATTATTCTTTCTTCCAGGTCACTTGTTCATTGTTCTGCATTATTAAGTTTGCTATTTATTATGTTTAACTCAGTATTCATATTGGCAGTGGAGTTGTCTAATGTTGATTGGCTCATCTTTATAGTTTCTAGTTCCTTGTTGCAGTGATCCATATTTTTATTGGTAGCCTTTCTTAATACCTTAAGCATTTTTATTACCTCCTTTTTGAACTTGGGGTTTGGTAGACTGGAGAGGTCTGTTTTATTGTTTGTTCTTTAAGGGGATTTCTCTTGTTCTTTTAATTGGGAGTAGTTCCTCTGCTATTTCATTTTTCTTATATTTCTCTGATTCTGTCAGTTTAGGAGAAACAGTTATCTACTGTGGTCTTGCAGTGCTGATGTTTTGTGGGAGTGTCACTGTGTAGACTGCTTGAGTCCAATATTCATGGTGCAAGGGCTGTTTTTAGTATGTATGCTTGCCATGTGTCTCATCAGGTTCTGCTGGCCCTTGTTGGTGTGTTTGGCCTTGTGGTGACCAGAGACTGCACTGGATGTTTGGCGGGGCCTCCTCTTTGCTCTGTGGTTGTCACAGGTCTGTTGGGGGCAGGGTCTGCTCTCTAGTTGTTGGAATAGAAGCTCCTAGATCCGGTTCTAAGCTGTGGTGTGAGGTAGGTGACACTGGAGGCCTCCCACTGGGAGAGGAGCTGCTTCATCTTCATCCCCAGGAGATGTCTGTGGGGTGTGTGATTCAGTGGTGCTACTTGCCACCTGGTGTGCGTACCCACAAAGATCACTGCTGCTGGCACTGCCCTTGATGGCCACCTTCCCTTGGGGGCTCTGGTAATCAGGTTAGAGATTCCTTAGATGTGTATGTGTGCCCAAAGGGCCACCAATGTTTAAACCCGCAGAGTCATGTCCCCTTGAGCCAGCAGATAGTCGGCTCAGGTGGTTCTCAGGCAAGCACAAGCAGTCCCGGTCCCAAAATCTGTTGGAACAAGAACCCGCTGGAGCTGCATCCCAGCACCCGCAGTAGGACTGCCTGCAATTGGCTCAGATTTCAGCCCTGCCTCTGCTTGTGCAGGCCCAGAAAGTTCAAAGAACCCACTGCAGCTAGATCCCTTCTATGAGCATGCTGACAATGATGCTGCTATGGCAGACCTGTTCCCCTCCTGCCCGTGTTGACAATGGGGCTCCTATGGCAGACCCACTCTCCGTCCTGCTCATGCCCCCAGTTGCGACCCAGACCACAGTCCAGGCCCTGTGGGCTGTCTCTGTGCAGGCAAGCTGAGTCCTCTCCCTGGGTCTGTCCGTTGAAGCCACGTTTCTGCACCCAGTCATTGCACACACCAGCAGGCACGTGTCTTGGGCTGAGAAGTGCGGGCACGTTACCAGGTCCTTCAGTTCCGATCTCTCTCTACCCTGCCACGCTACAGGCCAGCTGCCACACTCTCCTTTTCAGCCTTTGAAACTCCCTATCTATCCTGGTGGACCTCCCAGCTGGTGAAGGAGGTTCCCTGGCTTAGGGGACCTTGCCTTTTTTACAGCTCCCTCCCAGGGGCACAGGTCCCATCTCAGTTCCTCTTCTCTCTTCTCCCTTCATCCTACCCAGTTATGTAGGGATCTTTCTTGCAGCTTTGGTTATATGAGATCTTCTGCAAGCTTTAAATAAGTATTCTAAAAAAACTGTTCCATATGTAGATGTACTGGCGGGAGGAGGTGAGTTCCATGTCCCTCTATTCCTCCATCTTGTTCTCCTCTCCTTAAATTGTTTTTTAATGTCAGCAGGGATGAGGATCGACTGTCATGGTGTGCCACATGGGCTCTTCTGACATTATTATCTCAGTGTGTATGCCCGTGTGTTCCCAGAATTGGCAGGAAGCTGCCCTGAGGTGCAGGAATGTAGGGATTTTGTGGTTTAAGTTGTCATGCCTTCTTTGTCATGTCTGAATTCTGTTCCAAATAACTTTCTAGTCCATTAAATTGGACAGAGAGACAAAGGAGGTACTGAATCTGTAATACATATGACACAGGGCAAAAGCAGTGCTTCTCCCCAAGAATATTTTCATTCAGCCAGTTGTATCTTGTCACTTTTAATGTCCTAGAGGACTGTAGGATCTGTGACTAGCTGGACCTTGTTAAATGTTACATGCCAGAGGCCTCCTGGACTCTCATGCCTGGTAATGGGAAGAGAAGAAAAAGCTTGTAGTTATTCACAGTGGTTTATGCATTGAAACCTCACACAGATTTGACCCCTTGTCTCTTGGAGTGCTGGAATTGGTGGGTAATAAGGAAGGAAATGAAATAATTTTTCTCATAAGGAATTGATGGCCTTAAAATGATAATATTGGTTTCATTTGTATAGCATTTCTGTCATTTCCCAGTATTCTCTGAGCCCTGCCATTAGAGAGAAATAAAATGTAATGTGATCACAGTAAAAATGTGTAAATAATTTTCATGTCTTTATGGTACTGATAAATTAATGAGGAAGAAGGTATGGACAGAGGGTGAGTAAATGTTTGGAAAGGACAGAATCACACATAACCTTCCCATAAATGGAATATAGGTGTCCAGTGCTGTCACTCATCCTACTGTACACATACTTGGGATGTTTTAGGACTCAGTGACCTGTGAGGATGTGGCTGTGAACTTCACCCTGGAGGAGTGGGCTCTACTGAATCCTACACAGAAGAAACTCTACAGAGATGTGATGCAGGAAACCTTTAGGAATCTGGCCTCAGTAGGTAAGGATGGGGACTTTCCATCAGTTACTCAGATAGAGATCAAATGCTTCTTGCTCATTGATGTTCTAAGTTGTGTAATGTGAGAAGGGAGGATGTTGGTATATAAACCAGGCATGATCACAGCTAACAGTGTACATAGAGTCAAATAATATTTCTTTAATTTCCAATCTTTGGAATCATTTTACTGGGTCTGCATTTTAGGAACAAAATGGGATGATGATGACATTGAAGAGCAGTACAAAAACCAGGGGGGAAAACCAAGGTAAGTCACACTGACAATAGAAAGCTTTGACTCACGTGAGAATCCTGGTATATTATGAAATTTTAAAAACGTGCAAACGAAACAAATAGCCCTTTCTTCTAATTTAATTATTCTTAGAAAGTTTCTTTCAAAAATATTTTCTTAAATGTTATATAAATGTCCAGTATTTGCAAAATAATTCACTTGCAAGCAGTATTAATAAACCCTGTATTTGAATATTACTTTTCAATAGAAAGGGTGCAGTCCGTTGCGGAGCATTCAGTATATTCAATTCCTAACAATTCACACAAATTAGAAAACCACACTATTCCTATCAATTGTAATAAATGCAATACATATAAAATGATTAATAAATCATTAATAATGTGCTTCTCACATTTTCAGAAATCATACGGTAGTGAGATTCTCTGAGCATAAAGACCATAATCCATGTGGAGGAAATTTCAGCCTTATTCCACCTCTTGATCAGAACAAGAAAACTCCTGGATTAAAACCATGTGAATGCAGTGAATGTGGACAAGTCTTCATGCATCATTCATCTCTTAATAGGCACATGAAATGTCACATTGAACACAAACCTCAAGATTTTAAAAAATATGATCAGGGACTGTATAATACATATAAATGTAAGGAATGTGGGAAAGTTTACAAATATTACAGTTCCTTACAGAGGCACAAAAGAACTCACACAGGAGAGAAACTGTATGAATTCCAGCAATGTGGAAAAAGCTTCAGTAATCATCAAGGTTTCCAAACACATGAAAGAATTCACTCTGGAGAGAAGACCTATGAATGTAAGCAATGGGGTAAAGGTTTACGTTCTCAAAAAGGTTTCCAAAAACATGGAAGAGATCACACTGGAGAAAAACCCTGTGAATGTAAGGCATGTGAGGAAGCATTGATTAAGCCCAGTTCTCTTCAAATACATGAAAGGAGTCACAGTGGAGAGAAACCATATGTGTGTAAAACATGTTGTAAAGCATTTAGTATTCCCAGATACCTTCGAGAACATGAAAGAACCCATACTGGAGAAAAACCCTATGAATGTAAAGTATGTGGGAAATCCTTCGCTTCCACTTACGTTCAAGTGCATGAAAGAGCTCACACTGGACAGAAACCCTATCAATGTCAGGAATGTGGGAAAGCCTTCGTTTGTCCGTCAGGCATTCGAAGGCACATGAGACTGCACACTGGAGAGAAACTATATAAATGTGAAGAATGTGGGAAAGCATTCAATAATCCCAGTTCTCTTCACATACACAAAAGGACTCACACTGGAGAGAAACCGTATATGTGTAAAACGTGTTCTAAAGCATTTAGTATTCCCAGATATCTTCGAAAACATGAGAAAACCCATACTGGAGAAAAACCCTATGAATGTAAAATATGTGGGAAAACCTTCAGTTCCACCTATGTTCAAGTGCATGAAAGAATTCACACTGGAGAGAGACCCTATAAATGTAAGGAATGTGGGAAAGCCTACATATCTCTCTCAGGCATTCAAAGACACATGAGCCTGCACACTGGAGAGAAACCATATAAATGTGTAGAATGTGGGAAAGCATTTATTATTCCCAGTTTTCTTCAAACACATGAAAGGACTCACACTGGCGAGAAACCGTGTGTGTGTAAAATATGTTCTAAAGCATTTCGTTTTTCCAGTTCTCTTCAAAAACATGAAAGAACTCATACTAGAAAAACCCTATGACTGTAAAATATGTGGGAAAACTTTGCTTCCACTAATGTTCAAGTGCATGAAAGAACTCACCCTGGAGAGAAGCCTTATGAACGTAGGAATGTGGGAAAGCCTACATTTCTGTCTTAGGCATTCAGAGACACATGCATACTACAGAGAAACCATGTAAATATGAAGAATATGGGAAAACCTTTTCTGATCTCTCTACTTTGCAAAAGCATGAAAGGGTTCACTAGATAATAAATATAGTTTTTAAAGCGCCTAGGAAAGACTTCAGTGGGCCCACATACTTATATGTGAAAACTCCCATGAAAAACAAATATAAATGTCAGTAACATGAGGTAACTTGTTGGAAAGTAATCCAAGAATAATGTTTCAGAAAATCTTCAATATAAAAGACTTGTTATAAAAATTTATAAATATATGTGTTTACTAAGGATCTTTATGAAAGTGCCTTTCTTGATGTTGGATTTGTACAAGTTACCCTCAGAAATGAATATTTAGGTGAGGTAATTCTGGAAGTCATCTTTTAATAATAATTCATAAGGTTACAAGGTAGTGATTTTTCCTTTAATCAGGTAATGATATTTTCTTTTTCCATTTTTAAGTCTGTTGGACCTATGGGTGATTAAAGTGTAGTTGTTGTGTTTTTTTTAACATCTTTATTGGAGTATAATTGCTTTACAATGGTGTGTTAGTTTCTGCTTTATAACAAAGTGAATCAGCTATACGTATACATATACCCCATAAGGTGTAGTTCTAATAGGCAATTAGGCTTGGTATTTGTTGAGATTTTCCTACTGGCCTTGGGTGGAAGTTCTTGGATATCCTTGATCTGTTATATATACTGTACCTTTATTACAGGAAGATCTTTTCTGGGTGGTGGTGAGTATAGGAACCTTTTTCCATTTTCTATACTGTTAAACACTTGGAATAATTTTTTCTGTATGGCAAGGTTGTCAAAGGGTGTACATTCGCGTAAATTATGTTTTTCCATTTGCTTCTTCATTCCTTCTGACTGGTATTTGGTGAATAGACTTTGAAGAAGAGAGACTTGTGATAGGGCAAAAAATCTAGAGTTGGAGATATCCTGCCTGTGAGTAATATTAGGACCTAGATTTTCCACAATCTATCCCCTTTGTGGTTCAATGTTAGAATTAACCAATAGCGTCACCTGTGTACAATTTAAAGGCAGATGAGAAGAAGGCATACTTCAGATTTTGGAGCCACCATGCTGGGAGAGAGACAGATACCTAGGAGGTTTGAGGACACCACCTTTCATCCTGTTTTCCAGATTCTGTGCCTTTGTATTCAAGAGTATCCTCAAAACCACCACCAACTGTTTGATTTCTATTATCAGAAGTGTAGTTTTCCTCTGATGTTTTCACAATTCTACATCAAAATCTGTTAGAGTTTGAATTTTTCTGTGAAGCCTTCTGTGTCCACTTGGAAAATAATTCAGAATTTCATGGTTTGGAGTATTGTTTGATTACCCTCTTCTGTAGATTATAGCTTCATCATGTCTAACTTGTGTAGGAAACACCTTATGCTGTTAACATTGCTGGTGAGTATGTTTTCCTGATTCACCATGACATTCACAATGGTGCAGCGATGAAAAATGACATGGGAGTTTGCTGCATTTGTGCAGTGGCTGCCTTGACCCACTCCTTCTATATGAGAATAAGCCCCTTCCTCATATCAAGAAAAGTATGGGTGTTTTCTGTTACTTGTAGCTGAATATAATCCCTCTTTGTTTTCAGTTATGTTTGATTGTACATGATTAAAAGTATGTTCATTTTTTGGTGAAAGAAATGATTCTGTAGTTGTTTCGGAGAGATATTTTATCAACTCTTTCCTAAGCTTTCGTATGCTAACAAATACTATAGTTTATCTTTTCTCAGAATATATTTTAAAATACCCATTATAATTATGGATATTCAGATAAATTTGCATTTTTCTTCATTTAATCATTATATTTTTGCATTAGTATTATCATGTTCAAGTATTTTTTTCTCAGAGAAATTTTACTTTTTTGTAGTTAAAATTTTTGATTTGAAATTCATTTCTCATTCACTCTTAATACCAAAAATGTAAAAATTTTTCAGTGCCCTCTGCCACTGACCCATAGGATCACACCTGTAGTCAAAGAGGGGAGTAGAGGGGGCTTCCCTGGTGGCGCAATGGTTGAGAGTACGCCTGCCAATGCAGGGGACACGGGTTCATGCCCCGGTCCGGGAAGATCCCACATGCCGTGGAGCATCTGGGCCCGTGAGCCATGGCTGCTGAGCCTGCGTGTCCGGAGCCTGTGCTCTGCAACGGGAGAGGCCACAGCAGTGAGAGGCCCGCGTACCACACACAAAAAAAAGGGAGTATAATGAATTTTAATAAGAATGAACACAGACCGCAAAGGACTGTGAAGTATAATAGCAACAGGATGCTGAAATGGACTTCTTATAGGATTTTGACTCTTGTTAGAGGATATGATTGCTATTTAACCAAGCAAGATGTTTTTCTGTATTGAATGCTGTGAGGAGGTAAACTTTTCTCTCATTGGTGATCGTAATTGTTGTTTTCTAGAAGGTAAAAACGAGAATTAGAGCAAAAGTTTTTTCATAAGACATTCCAGTCAGTCATATTAGTAAGAAAAGGAAAGTACTGGTCATTTCTATGATTTGGAACTTTTATCTTTTACCATTTTTAGAGATAGTGTTACAAAATATCCATATAAATGTCTTGGTCCTTCATGGCCACTGAGTGCCTTGATGAAGGAGGTGTATGACATTTTTCTTTTCAACAGGAAAAGACTTGTTCTTACAAAGAATACAGGCCAGCTCCTGGTCCTTTGGAACAGCTTTTGCCTTTCCTACTTGTTATCTAAACACTGATGTATTTCCTGAGATACCAGGCAGTACCTCAGTTATAATATATAAATTTACTGTTTAGTATACTATGTAATATTTTTAATATCTCCTTTATGACTCAAGTGAGGCCTATAAGTTTTGGTGATTTGTGTCATTTCATGTAATATCATAATTGAGTATAAAAGGAGATATGGGAAATTTTAAATGTTTTTTCCTTTAAGCAGGACGCCTCTCATTTCGATGATCCACAAAGCCCACAGCACATTTTGCTGTTCACAGGTTTCATTTCCATATGCTTAGACTTCCAGCACATTTTCTGGAAACCTGGAAAATAAAAGTAACAACTTCAATTTTTATTAAAGAGCAGAAGAAATTAAATATTTTCCATGGTGTTTAGTATTAAGTAAAAACCAGGAGAGAAATATACAAGGACAGTTGTATGCAGCATAAGGAGTAGTAAAAGGGAAGGTTGTAGTGATATACACCATGATTAAAACACTCAGAATAGAAAGAAATTTCTTACCCTCATAATGAACATCTGTGGAAAACCCAAAGCTAATATTTTTAATGATGAAAGATTGGATGCTTTCATCTGAAGACATGGAACAAAACAAGGATATCTGGTCTTGCCACTTCTATTTGAGAATGTACTAGAGATTTTAGCCAAAACTATTATACAAGAAAAGGCAATAAAATGCTTAAAGATTGGTTAGGAAGATGAAAAACTATTTCCATTTCCAGATGAGATATCGTCTATTCAGAAAAGACTAAAGAATTTTTTTTTAACGTATTAGAGCTCATTATTGAGTTCAGCAGAGTGATAATATACAAGATCAAAATATAATAATTATTTTTAGTGTATTTCTATACACTTGGAATGATATAATGAAGCTAAGACATGCACTTCTAATAAGATGAAAAGGAATAAAATAATTAGGAATAAATTTAGCAAAAGGAATACAAAATGAATATTCAGAAAACTACAAAGCATGGTTAACATAAATAAATGAATGTAAGATAAATGTGAAAACATCCTAATTTCTTGGATCAGAATATTTAACACTTGAAATGGCACTGTGTGGTTTCATTGGTATGAGGTACCTAGAGTTGTTGAATTCCTAGAGACAAAAAGTAGAATAGTTTTTGCCAGGGGCTGGGCAATGGGAGAATGAGGACTTGTTGTCTTACGGATGTAAAAAATTAATAAACAGAAACCTAAATTAAATAGGAGACCAGAAGGGAAGCTATCACACCCTATGAGGATAGCTGAGCCCAACAGAAAGAAGGAGGGCTTTTTCTTCTTGCCTCAAGATCTTGGCCAGTGAGAAACTGTCATAACTCAGCCAATGAAAAGCCACTGTACTTTGAACCCTCAGTTGCTCAGATCATTCTTTGTTTACGATAGCCCTCCCAACATCCTTTTCCCTTCTTTAAAAGAGTCGTCTCCTTGCTCCAGGGATCTCGCATGCCAAGGTTGCAGATCCCAAATTACAATTCTTTGCTCGTCCTGGATAAACCCATATTTTGCTGGAGAAATAACTGGCAGTCTATTTGTTTATCTCAACATGTTTGTGGAAGATGAAAATTGGAGATTGGTTTCACAATGGCAGTGTATTACATAGTACTGAACTTATACACTTAAAAGTGGTGAACATGTACATTTTATGGTATGTGTATATTACTACAATTATAAGTAAAATTTTTAGGGCAAGAGAGTGAAAACACAACCCACAGAATGGAAGAAAATTTTGCCAATCTTATATCTGAAAAGGAACTTGTAATGAAAATATCTAGACATAACAATTTATAAAAATCAAATAATTCAATTTAAATATGACAAAGGATCTGAATACACATTTTCCCAAGTAAACTACACAAATGTTCAAGGTCATATGAAAAGATTCTGGATATCATTAGTCATCAAGGACATGCAAATCCAAACCACAGTGAGATTCCACTTGACAACAATTAGGATGGCTAAAATTAAAAAATGAGGCAATAAGTTTTATCGAGGATACATGGAGAAATTTGAACTCTCATATGGGGTGGAATGAAGATAAAATGGCGAAGCTGCTCTGGATAAAGGTCTGGGAGATCCTTAAATATTAAACCTAGAATTATCATATGACCCATCAATCCCACCTAGGTACATGCTCAAGGAAATGAAAACACATATTTGATCAAAACTTATATATGAATTTTGTAGTAATGTGATTCATAGTGAGCAAAAGGGAGAAACATCCAAATGTCAATTAACCGGTGAATAGATAAACACAACATGTTTTATCCAATCAGTAGAATATTATTCTGACATAAAACGAAGGCAATATTCACGCATAGTTGTCTCTTGAAGAAATTATGCTGAGTGAATGAAGTCCTTCAAGAGGCCATGTATAATTCTTTTAATATGAAAGAGCAGAATATGGAAATAGAAAGTAGAGTAGTGGTTTTCTAGGCTGGGGGATTGGAATAGGAGGATAAGAAGATTAGCAGTGATAGCTAAAGGGCAGAAGAGTTTCTTTTTGAAGTAACAAAAATCCTCAAAAATTGTGATAATTGTGTGTATCTGCAAATATACTGAAACCATTAAAATGTACACTTAATGGATGCCTTCTAAAGTATGTGCATTATATCTCCATAAAGCTGTTCAAATAAATCAATGCATGAAGTATTTTACAATGTAAAGGAGTTTGCAGTTCAATCTCTTGGGAATATAAGACTTTCCAGGTTAAACACATGCATCACCTCAGTTAGTCCCCTTTATTTTTGTTGCATGGTGAGTATGCTTAAGATCCACTCTCTCAGCAAATATCTATTATACAATACAGTGTAAGTATCAGAATCATCATGTTTTCATCTTTAGATGCAATTTTATTAGTCAGTTATATTTCAATAAAGATGGGGGCAGGAAGAGTTTCTAGGTGCATTCCAATTTTAGGTACAATTTATAGTTTTTCTTCTGTCAGTGGAAATAGGAATACAATTGCCATATATATATATATATATATATATATATAATAGCTGTTGACATTTCAAGTTTTTATACACACACAGGGAACACTGATCTAAAATAAATTTCCTTCCAGTGTAAAATGTACGCCTGAGAAGTTAATGCACACACCTCACAGCCTGTGGTTTGACTGAGATTTGTCCTGGCACCCAGCTGACTGATTCAGACCTCCTACCAGAGCCAAGAGCGCTGGGATTAGGTACCTTAAATACTTAATGAGTGGGGATGGGGCAGGGATGGGTGGAAGGTTCAGCGCTGTCAAGGACCAAAGATGAAAATGGAGCCGGCCCTTTACTACAGATGGTGAGTTCACATTTAAATGTCTGCGTTTCTTAACAAGAAGCACAGCTCCATGAATGGCCATACAGCCAGCCTTACACCAAGCCCTTGAGCCCTGGAGGACATAAAACCTTGTTCCAGGCAGGGCAGGCCTGAGCCATCCTCTTATCTGTACTTGCTCCGTCTTAAAATTGAGTCAGGAATCCCAGTGCACGAGGAGCTGCGAAAGACAGCAGAGACAATCCCGGGGCAGGAACATTTTCTGTCACAAACCAAAAGTGCCAGGCGGGGACAGGTCCCATCCCAACCGCGGAAAGTGGTTCCGCTGACTCAGGCTTCCTCTCCCAGGCTGTCACTCAGGCATGAGGGGGTGGGGCACTGGGACCTGTCCAATCAGGAGGCCGGTGAGGTGAGTGGGCGGGGCGACGCGGCGCACCGGCGTGGACGTCGGTTCTTCCCACCGCGTTGGGCTGGCGGCTTACTTACCCTTCAGGGTCTCTGGTAGAGCTTCCGTCTCTTCTGTTCCGCTCTGACCTGCTCTGGTGGTTGGAGTCGAGGGAAGGACGCAGGAAGACCTAGGAAACCTCGCAATGGTGAGTGTGCTGCCCCGGGGAGCGGAGACGGGGCGGAGGGACTGGTCGGAAGCGTCCGGAACCGGCCTCTTCGCGGTCAACTCCGGAGTCTGCGGACCCGAATCCACCGGGAGCGCCGCGCGGACCTCAGTCCCCTCCGATTTGCAGCGTGCGGGCTGAGCCGGCAGCCGGGACCCGGTCCATGCGGGTGGCGTCTTCAGCCCGACCCCGGAGCCCCTCTGGGCAACTCTGCACCCGCAGCCCCGTGTCTCTTCCAGATTGTGCGTTGACCACGGGGAGGGTCATTAAGGGACCATTCTGTTTACTATAGTGGAGGGACCAACTATAATGTCCCTTGTTCTTTTAGTTTGAAAGGAGGTTTTCATTTTTTATGGATTACAAGTTTATATCCATTACTGTTTAAAGGATCAGATCTTGCAGTAGTTTCCATTGTAGAAAACTCCTAAGGGAGGAAAGTATCTAAGGACTCCCTGCCCGCATATCCTCCTACACTCTTCCACTGTTAACTCCAGCCACCCTCAGATAACTAGTTTTGATTACTACTTCATCATCCTTTTAGCGTTTCTTTATACACAAACAATCCAGTGCGAATGCCTGTTTTCCTTACAGTTTTTGCTCTTGGAATGATTACTTGGGATCCACATATTTGATATTTGACTACTGAAAGTTAAGCCTCACCCCTCCCTTTTCCCCTAGTGCTTCTTACCTGGACGGGCTGATAAGAAAGCCTGGAGGCTCCTGCCCTGTGAGCTGCTGTTTGCTGGGGTCTCCTCCTGTGCACTGTGCTGCCCTGTATTGCATTGTTGACCCCACCAAGCCTGGGTTGTATACACTTAGAACTCCGAGTTGGCAGTTTCTGTTAATCCCTTGTTACCGAGGTCCAGCCTCAGCAGGACAGGATTGCCTGAGGGGAGACGGAGTCGGCGAGGAATAAGTAACTTTTAAGAGGCTGTTGCCCGTTCATCTATTACAAAGCTCCTTACCCTCTGGGTTATGATGGACAACACCCACTGTCTCAGTCTGGCACAGCAAAGAGATTAGTTCAAACCCAACATAAGTGAGTTCCTTAAATTCTATAAAGCAGTCAGTGTCATGAGGAGGCCTCTAAACCCGCTGGCAGTGATGGGAGGCTCTCTGGAGGAGGGCCTTAAGTTGTCCATAGGCTTCTGATGCAAGGCACTGCCCAGGTCCCATCTTAATATGCCATTAAAGCTGTAATTGTCTCCAGGTACTGGGATCTCTTAAAAATAGAGGGCTCCACTGAGGTGCCTGTTATGGCTTTGGTATTGGAAAGAGCATGCCAGTCAGTTCAGACTGACTACTCACACCTACTTGTTATATGATGGAGCTAAACCTTGGCCCTCTGGCTTATGCCTCCCGGTGGAGAGATGACATTTCTTTCAACAGTCCTTTGGAACATGCTGTGGTGGTGGAAGAGCCATTGTCTCCAACACCTTCTTTCCCTGGGTAGTTGCTTGGGATTAACTGAATGCACAGGTCTGGGGAAGTGCATAGACTAAGGATGACAGTACACCCTGAGATATTGTCAGGGTGTATTGGAACTCCGTGGAGAGTTGCTGCCCTTCATCCCTCAATTGGGACAGCCTTGGTAGATAAGCACACCCATGGTTCACCACACCTAAGGAAAAATCAGAAAGTCCTCAGGGGTGAGCTGTACAGATCTGTCATCGTCTTCTTCTTCTTTTGGTGTAGACTTCAGCGTTTTAGATCGGTTTTAGGTTTAGAGAAGAACTGAACAGAAATTATAGAGAGTTCTCACACAACCCTTCTCCATCCGTACAGTATTCACTGTTTTTTAAATCTTGTAGGACTGCTACATTTGTTAGAATTGCTGAACCAATACTGATGCATTAAAAATGCACAGGTTGGGCTTCCCTGGTGGCGCAGTGGTTGAGTGTCCACCTGCCGATGCAGGGGACGTGGGTTCGTGCCCCGGTCTGGGAGGATCCCACATGCCGCGGAGCGGCTGGGCCCGTGAGCCATGGCCGCTGAGCCTGCGCATCCGGAGCCTGTGCTCCGCGACGGGAGAGGCCACAACAGTGAGAGGCCCGCGTACCGCAAAAAAAAAAAAAAAGTGCACAGGTTGTATTAGTGTGGACTTTTGTATTGTGTTATGTAATGTATGGATTTGACAAATACACAATATGTGTCCATCATTTATGCACATGTAGTGTAATTTTACTTACGTAAAAATACTCTGTGCTCAACCTGTTGATTCATCTCTTTCTCTAACCCTCAAATCCTTTAAAACAAAAGCCAAAAATCTTCACAGCCAAAGATATTTTTATGGTCTCATGCTTTTGTTTTTTCCAGAACCTCATATACTTGGCACCATACAGTATATAACCTTGTTAGATTGGCTTCTTTCACTTAGCAATATACTTTTAAGCTTCCTCCATGTATTTTCAAAGCTTGATACCTCATTTCTTTTTATCACCAAAGAGTATTTCATTGCACTGATCATTTATTTATTAGACTCTTGAAGTATATCTTGCTTAACTCTAACTCTTGCCAATTATGAATAAAACCTCTACAGATTTTTGTATACAGGTTTTCTGTGAACATAAGATTTCAATTTATTTGGACAAATAGCAAGGAGTGTAATTGCTGAATCTTACTATACATAGTAAGAGTATATTTTTTGAAAGAAAGCTCCTGTCTTTCATCGTTAGGGTACCAATTTCCTTCCACCTCAGCAATGACTGAGGATTATCTTCCCATCTTCACCAATATTTGGCATTCTGAGTATTTTGAATTATAGCCATTTATAAGTGTGTCGTGATACCTCATTGTTGTTTACTCAATTTCCCATTGACATTTGATGTGGAGTATGTTTTCATGTAGCATATTTCTTTTTGGTGTCTCTTCTTTGGGGAGCTGTTTGTTCAGATCTTTTGCCCATTTTTAATTAGGTTGTTTTTCTTCTTACTGTTGAGCTTTAAGAGTTCTTTGCATCTGTTGGATACCAGTCATTTATCAGATAAATGTTTTGCAAAGATTTTCTCCTACTCTCTGACTTGTCTTTTCATTTTCTTAACACTTTTCTTTCTCAGAGCAGGAATGTTTTCATTTCAGTGAAGTGAAATTATACCTTTTTCTTTTACAGACCTTGCATTTGGTGTTATATTTCAAAATTCATCACTAAGCCCAGAGTCACCTACATTTCCTTCTGTATTATTTTCTAGGCGTTTATTACTTTTGCATTTCACATTGAGATCTATGATGTGTTTTGAGTTATTTTTTGTGAAATGTGTAAGGCCTGTGTCTACATTCATTGTTGTGTGTCTGTGTGTGTGCATGTGTTTTATGTGGATATCCGTTATTTCCAGTGCTATTTGTTTAAAAGTTTCCCTTTTCATTTGAATTTCCTTGCCATCTTTCTCCAAGTTCAGTTGAATGCATTTGTGTGGGTCTATAGGAAAGCAACTGATTAACCCTCAATCTCAGTCTCTTATTGATTCCAGGAGCTATCTCTTTCATTGTTTATTCTTTCAGATGTTGCACAGGGATAATCATGTTATACAAACAAATGTTATAGATTTAGCTACAGGATTCATGAAGATGTTCATTCTCAGGAGGTGAAAGTTCCCTCTGTTAGTAGTTTGTTTTCATAAATGGATGTTGGATTTTATCAAATTCTTTTTCATTTTCATTTCGCCCTCTGTCCCTTTCTGATATTTGTACTTTTTCTCTTCCCTATTTTCTTAGTTATCTTGACTAGATGTTTATTAATGTCATTAATCTTGGTAAAGAACTAGAGTTAGGGACTTCCCTGGTGGTCCAGTGGTTAAGGCTTCTCGCTCCCAATGCAGGAGGCCTGGGTTCCATCCCTGGTCAGGGAACTAGATCCCACATGCATGCTGCAGCTAAGAGTCCGTATGCTGCAATGAAGACCCCATGAACCGCAACTAAGACTGGGTGCAGCCAAATAAATAAATAAATATTAAAAAAAAAAAAAAGAACAAGAGTTAAAAATTCTTTTTCTCCATCGATATCCCACAGTTACCTTACTTTTTTTCTAATTTTTATTATTTCTTTTATTCTGTTTGCTTTGCGTTTCATATGCTCTTCTTTTTATCGTTTCCTAAAGTACATGCTTTTACGTTATTGTTTACACATCTTGGTGTTTTTCCAGTGTATTTGTTTTATGGCATAAATTTCCCTCTAGGCACTTCTTCTGCTGCATCCCACATCCTTTGACACATTATGTTTTCATTTCATTTAGTTCAAAATAAAATTTATATTTCTTGAGACTTCTTTGATCTTCTATATTATTTCTAAGGGTGTTGTTGAATCTCCAGGTATTGAGAGGTTCTCCAACTCTTGCTGTTATTGATATCTAGATTAATTGCCTTTGAGGTCTAAGAGCATAGTTTGTATGATTTTTCTTCTTTCAGATTTGTTAAGGTATGTTACCTATCCCCGAATGTGTTCTGTCTTAGTGAATGTTCCATGTAAAGTTGAGAAGAATGTGTATTCTGCCCTTGTTGCATAAAGCATTCCATAGGTTACAGTTAAGTTGAGTTGTTTCATGGTGCTTGTTCAGTTCAACTCTGTCCTTCCTGATTTTCTGCCTGCTGAAATTTATAGCTTGTGATAAGGGTGTGTTCATGTACAATTATAATGGATTCATGTATTCCTCCCTGCATTCTTCACATCTTTCCTTAAGTACTTTGCCCCTTTGTTGCTATGTATGTACACATGAAGGATTGTTATACCTTCTTGGAGAATGGACCTTTTTGTCCCTATGTAAAGCCCCTTTTTATCGCTGAGTTTTCCTTGGGCTGAAATCTCCATTATCTGAAATTCATATACCAATGCCAGCTTTTTTTTAAATTAGTTTTGGCATACTGCATTTTTCTCCATTCCTTTACCTTTCATCTACCTGTGTCTCCATATTTAAAATGGGTTTTTTGTAGACAACATACAATTACAGTTTTTAAAATCTGATATTACTGTATTTGTCTTTCACCTGTATTGAGACCATTGATGATTGAAATGGTGATTAATACAGTTGGATTAATATCTACTGCACATTCTCCTGTTTCTATTTGTTGCCTTTGTTCTTTCTTTCATTTGCCTTCCCCTTTTTTTCTACCTTCTCTGGCTTTAACTGAGCATTTTACCTGATTCTCCATTTTAATCCTCTCTTAGCCTATCAGTTACACATTTAAAAAATTTTTTTTGGTGGTTGCCCTTGAGTTTTCAGTATATATTTAGAATTAGCCTACGTGTTCTGTCAAGTAATACTATACCTCTTCATTGGTTGTACAGGTATCTCATACCACACTAGTCTCAATTCCCTCCTGTCTTACCTTACTTATCCACAAGGCTTTCATTACCAGTGTCATTGTTGTTAATATTATTTTACACAAAGTCTTATCTGTTATATATGATAATATTAAAGATGTTTATTTATTCCCCTCCTAATCCACCTTCATCATTTGTATTCTTTCTTATGAATTTTGAACACTTGTTTCAAAGTAGATGTAGTAATGACAAAGTCCCTCAATTTTTGTCTCAGAAAGTCCTCAGTTCTTCCTTGTTTTTTAAGGATAATTGTCCTTGATGTAGTATTCTTAGAGTGGTTTTAATTTCAGAACTTTAAGCATTTCAATCCACTCTGTTCTTGCTTGTTTGTTTTCTGAAAAGGTGTCAAGTTTAATTCTAATTTCTCTATACCTGAGGTCTGTTTCCCCCTCTGGCTTCTTAAAATATGTTCTTTTTGCATTTGATTTTTCTCTAGTTAGAGTATGATATACTTTAGTCTTCTTTTTAGGTGTTTTCATGTTTAGTGTTCACTGAGATTCATGGATCTACAGTTGTTGTCTATCATTAATTTTAGAAAAATCTCAGTGATTGTTACTTACATCTTCTGTTTCTTTCTGTCTCTCTTTTCCTTCAGTTATTTTCATTATGTGTGTTTTTAATCTTCTGTTAGAAAAAGTTATGCTAGGATTTATGGGTAGCATGTTCTATCTGTTTTGTTCCTTTTGTCTTTGCATTACACTCTGGTGAAACTTTTTTTTTCAGTACAGTGCTTAAGAACAGAATATTTGTGGCATATTTTAAAACGTCTTTATTTTCTCTTTCCCAGTTCCAGAGACACCAGTTTGTCTTTTGAAGTCATTTGTCTCATGGCTCTAGGAAGACTTTCAAATGTTTTCATTCTCTTCTAGTAAGATTGAAAATCACAACTTTTAGGTTCATAAACTCCAGAGCGTAAGTTAGCCAGGCAGCAGCTAGCATGGCTGCTCAGGAAACATTAGGTCCTGCAATTGCAGAATGGAGACCTTATGTTGTTTTGGAGGAAACCACTGATGAAACCTTTACATATTTTGTAATCATGGACAAATTCACCATCAAACCATATGAACTTAAGTGAACTCACTCGCAATCTGTAGCTCTTAACCTTTTCCTCAAGGGAACAGGGTTTGATCTGAAGGAGCTATTCTGGTTATTATCTCCGTATGTATTCTACAGTTTGGCTGGAACAATCCCTGAGGCACATGAGTGGAGGGATTTTGCGGTCTAAGTTGTTATTCCTTTTTCCTCAGATCTGAGCTCTAAGTTTAGAATAACTTTCTAGCTGCATGAAATTATACATAGAGAGAAGGGAAGAACACAGTCTGTGATCATTATTACACAACTTAAAAACAGTGCTTCCCCACAAGAAGATTTACATTCAGTCAGGTGCATCTAATTACTAATAAAGGGCTGGAGGACTTTGGAACAGTGGGGCCAGCTGGGCTTTGGTAAAAGTTTGATTTCTACAGGCCCCCTGGACTCTCATGTTTGGTGATAGAACTAGGAGGAAAAGCTTCCAGTTCTCCTCAGGAGACTCATTCATTGAAAACTCATGCAGATTTGACCCTCTACCTCATGGAGTGCTATAAATGGTGGATAATAAGGGAGAAGATGAGTATGAGATTAGATCACTCCCTAACACCATACACAAAAATAAGCTCAACATGGATTAAAGACCTAAATGTAAGGCCAGAAACTATCAAACTCTTAGAGGAAAACATAGGCAGAACACTCTATGACATAAATCACAGCAAGATCCTTTTTGACCCACCTCCTAGAGAAATGGAAATAAAAACAAAAATAAACAAATGGGAGCTAATGAAACTTCAAAGCTTTTGCACAGCAAAGGAAACCATAAACAAGAACAAAAGACAGCCCTCAGAATGGGAGAAAATATTTGCAAATGAAGCAACTGACAAAGGATTAATCTCCAAAATTTATAAGCAGCTCATGCAGCTCAATAACAAAAATACAAACAACCCAATCCAAAAATGGGCAGAAGACCTAAATAGACATTTCTCCAAAGAAGATATACAGACTGCCAACAAACACATGAAAGAATGCTCAACATCATTATTCATTAGAGAAATGCAAATCAAAACTACAATGAGATATCATCTCACACCAGTCAGAATGGCCATCATCAAAAAATCTAGAAACAATAAATGCTGGAGAGGGTGTGGAGAAAAGGGAACCCTCTTGCACGGCTGGTGAGAATGTGAATTGGTACAGCTACTATGGAGAACAGAATGGAGGTGCCTTAAAAAACTACAAATAGGACTACCATATGACCCAGCAATCCCAATACTGGGCATATACCCTGAGAAAACCATAATTCAAAAAGAGTCATGTACCAAAATGTTCTTTGCAGCTCTATTTACAATAGCCTGGAGATGGAAACAACCTAAGTGTCCATCATCTGATGAATGGATAAAGAAGATGTGGCACATATATACAATGGAATATTACTCAGCCATAAAAAGAAACGAAATTGAGCTATTTGTAATGATGTGGATAGACCTAGAGTCTGTCATACAGAGTGAAGTAAGTTAGAAGCAGAAAGACAAATACCGTATGCTAACATATATATGGAATTTAAGGAAAAAAAATGTCATGAAGAACCTAGGGGTAAGACAGGAATGAAGACACAGACCTACTAGAGAAAGGACTTGAGGATATGGGGAGGGGGAAGGGTAAGCTGTGACAAAGCAAGAGAGAGGCATGGACATACATACACTACCAAATGTAAGGTAGATAGCTAGTGGGAAGCAGCTGCATAGCACAGAGAGATCAGCTTGGTGCTTTGTGACTGCCTGGAGGGGTGGGATAAGGAGGGTGGGAGGGAAGGAGACACAAGAGGGAAGAGATATGGGAACATATGTATATATATAACTGATTCACTTTGTTATAAAGCAGAAACTAACACACCATTGTAAAGCAATTATACTCTAATAAAGATATAAAAAAAAGGGAGAAGATGAAAGAATTTTGTCACACGAAATCAATGTCTTTAAAATGATATTTGTTTCACTTGTATAGCATTTCTGTCGTTTCCCAGCAATCTCTGGGCACTACCATTAATGAGGTATAAGTTATGTGATCACAGAAATAATGTGTAAATAATTTCCGTGCATTCATGATGCCATTAAATTTACAAGGAAGCATGGAGAGAATAAGTTTTTCTCATGATCAAGTCATAGAATAACTCTTTGGAAACAACAGGTTCATAAGTAACCTTACTATAAATGGAATATAGATGCCTAGTGCTGTCAGTCTCATGCATCTTACTGTACACATATTTTGGGTGTTTTAGGACTCATTGGCTATTGAGGATGTGGTTGTGAACTTCACCCTGGAGGAGTGGGCTTTGCTGGATCCTTCACAAAAGAAACTCTACAGAGATGTGATGCAGGAAATCTTCTGGAACCTGGCCTCAGTAGGTAAGGATGGTGACGTTCTTTCACCTAGTCAATTAGAGAACAAATGCTTTGTGCTACTTGACATTGTTCTAAGATGTGGAATTAGGGAAGGGAGGATATTGGGATATCAGCTGGGCTTGGTCACCCTAAACAATGGACATAGAATCAAATAATTCTTATTAATTTCTAATATTTTGGAATAATTTTTCTGGGTCTGCATTTTAGGAAAAAAATGGGAATATCATGACATTGGAGATTAGTATAAAAACCAGGGGGGAAACCTAAGGTAAGTCACACTCACAATACAAAGAATTGTCTCAAGTGAGAATCCTGGTAAATTATGAAAATTTTAAAACAAGCAAACAAAACAAATAGCCCCTTCTTCAAATTTAGTTCTTAGAAAATTTCTACCAAAAACATTTTCTTAAATGTGACATAAATGTTAGGTGTTTGCAAAATAGATCACTTGCAAATATTATTAATAAACCCTATATTTGAATATCACTTTTAATAGTAGGAAGGGTGAAGTCCCATTGCAGTACATTCAGTATATTCAATTTCTAACAATTCACACAAGGTGGAAAACCTATACTATTCCTATAAATCATAAGAAATACAAGAAATATAAGATCAATAAAGAAATCATTAGAAATGTGCTTTTCATTTTTCCCAGAAGTCCTATGGTAGAGAGACTCTTTGAACGTAAAGACAGTAGTTCCTGTGGAGAACACTTCAGCCTTATTCCATCTCTCAATCTGAAGAAGAAAACTACTGGACTAAAACCATGTGAATGCAGTGCATGTGGAAAAGTCTTCATGGATCATTCATCCCTTACTAGACACATGAAATGTCACATTGAACGTGAACCGGGAAAGTTTCAAAAATATGGTGACAAGCTATATAAATGTAAGCACTGTGGTAAAGCCTTTAATCATTTCACTTCCTTCCTAATGCACAAAAGAAGTCACACTGGAGAGAAACTGTATGAATATAAAATATGTTCTAAAGCATTGAGTACTCTCAGTTGTCTTTGAAAACATGAAAGAACTCATACTGGAGAAAAACCCTATAAGTGTAAGGCATGTGGGAAAGCCTTCACATGGCTCATAACCTTTCAAAAACACATGATAACAGACAATGGAGATGGACCTTATAAATGTAAAGAATGTGAGAAGGTATTTGTTAATCCCAGTTCTCTTAAAATACATGAAAGGAGTCACACTGGGGAGAAACCCTATCAATGTAAACAATGTGGCAAAGCCTTCAGTTATTACTGTTCCTTACGAGTACATGGAAGAACTCACACTGGAGAGAAACCCTATGAATGTAAACAGTGTGGAAAAGCCTTTAGTTGTCATGAAAGCATTCAAACACATGAAAGAATTCACACAGGAGAGAAACCCTATCAATGTAAACACTGTGAGAAAGCCTACAGATACCACAGTTCTCTTCGAACCCATGAAAGGAGTCACACTGGAGAGAAACCTTACCAGTGTAAACAGTGTGGAAAAGCCTTTCAATGTAAACAAACCTTTCGAGCACATGAAAGGAGTCACGGAGGAGAGAAACCCTATGAATGTAAGCAGTGTGGTAAAGGCTTCAGTTATTTCAGTTCCTTCCAAATACACAAATGGCATCACACTGGAGAGAAACCGTATGTGTGTAAAACATGTTCTAAAGCATTGAGTAGTGCCACTTCTCTTCGAAATCATGCAAGAACCCACACTGCTGAAAAGCCCTATGAGTGTAAGGAATGTGGGAAAGCCTACACCTGGCACAAAACCTTCCAATATCACATGATAACACATACTAGAGATGGACCTTATAAATGTGAAGAGTGTAAGAAAGTATTCCTTAATCCTAGTTCTCTAAAAATACATGAAAAGAGTCACACTGGGGAGAAACCCTATCAATGTAAACAATGTGGTAAAAGTTTTAGTTCTCAAAAAGGTTTCCAAATGCATGAAAGAACCCATACTGGAGAAAAACCCTATGAGTGTAAAATGTGTGGGAAAACCTGTACATGGTACAAAACTTTCCAATATCACATGATAACACACACTAGAGATGGACCTTATAAATGTAAAGAATGTGAGAAAGTGTTCATTAATCCCAGTTCTCTTAAAATCCATGAATGGAGTCACACTGGAGAGAAACCCTATCAATGTAAACAATGTAGTTTAAGTTTTAGTTCTCAAAAAGGTTTACAAAATCATGAAAGAAATCACACTGGAGAAAAACCCTATGAATGTAAGGAATATGGGAAAGCATTGTTTTTTACCAGTTCTTCTCAAAGACATGAAAAGACTCACACTAGAGAGAAACGGTATGTGTGTAAAACATGTTCTAAAGCATTTAGTACTCACAGTTCTCTTCGAAATCATGCAAGAACCCACATTGGAGAAAACCCCTATGAATGTAAAATATGTGGGAAAACGTTCAGTTCCACCTATGTTCAAGTGCATGAAAGAACTCATACTGGAGAGAAACCCTATCAATGTCAGGCATGTGGGAAGGCCTTCATTTCTCTGTCAAGCATTCGACGGCACATGAGACTGCACACTGGAGAGAAACCATATAAATGTGAAGAATGTGGGAAAGCCTTCTTTTATCACAGTAATTTACGAAGGCATGAAAAGGTTCACTAGATAAAACCTCTTGTTTGTAAACAGCTTGGGAAACACTTCAGTTGGCCCACATCCTTAGACGTGAAAACTCCTATGAAGAGGTATAAATGTAACATGAGATAACTTGATGGAAAGTAATCCATGCCTAATGTTCCAGAAAACCTTCAGTATGAAAGAGTTGTTTTAAAAGTTTTTAAATATGCTGTGTTTAGCAAGGATCTTTCTTAGGTCCCATTTGTTTATTTTTCCTTTTTTTTTATTAGAAAGTCAGCCTTTTTTTTTTTGCTCAGCGGCCATGGCTCACAGGCCCAGCTGCTCTGCAGCATGTGGGATCTTCCCGGACCGGGGCACGAACTCGTGTCCCCTGCATCGGCAGGCGGACTCTCAACCACTGCGCCACCAGGGAAGCCCTAGCAAGGATCTTTCTTAAAGTGTATCCTTGGACATAGGATCTCTACGAATTTCAAAAATAAATATTAATGTGAGTTCTGTAAGTTGTCTTTCAACAATAGTACATAAGGTTTAAACTTAGTGATTTTGAGTTTAATCAGATGTTTTTTTTCTCTTTCTGTTTTGAAGTCTGTTGGATCCATGGATGAATTAAAATGTATTTCTAATATGCAGGTAGGCTTAAATTTTTATAATATTCTGTTCATTCTCTGTTAAAGGGTCATTGAAAATGGCAGTTTGGTATTTGTTGGGATTTTCTACTGGCCTTGGGTCGCAGTTCCTGTATACCCCTAATCTATTATATATATTACACCTTTTTTACTGAGAAAGATCCTTTTTGGGGGGTGGTGGGTATAGGAGCCTTTTTCAGTTTTCCATTCTATTAAAGACTTGGAATAAATTTTTATGTATGGAAAGGTTGTCAGAGTATACTTTTACGTAAATTATGATTTTCCTCTTTGCTTTTTGTCTTTCCTTCTGACTGGTAGTTGGTGAATAGAATTTGAATTAAGAAGAGAGACTTATGGGACTTTCCTGGTGGTCCAGTGGTTAAGACTCTGTGCTCCCAATGAAGAGGGCCCGGGTTCAATCCCTGGTCAGGGAACTAGGTCCCGTGTGCTGCAACTAAGACCCAGCACAGCCAAATGAATAAATAAATACTGAAAATAAGGGGAGGGGGCTTCCCTAGTGGCGCAGTGGTTGAGAATCCGCCTGCCAATGCAGGGGACATGGGTTCAATCCCTGGTCCAGGAAGATCCCATATGCTGTGTAGCAACTAAGCCTGTGCACCACAACTACTAAGCCTGCGTGCTAGAGCCCGTGAGTCACAACTACTGGGCCCATGTGCCGCAACTACTGAAGCCCACACACCCAGAGCCCATGCTCTGCAACAAGAGAAGCCACCACAATGAGAAGCCCGCGCACCACAATGAAGAGTAGCCCCTGCTTGCTGCAACTAGAGAAAGCCTGTGTGCAGCAATGAAGACCCAACCAAGCCAAAAATAAACAAATAAAATTAAATTTAAAAAAAAAGAAGAGAGACTTGTGATAGGACAAAAAATCTGTAGAGTTGGAGATACATTGCCTGTAATGTTAGGAGCTAGATTTACCAGAATTCATCTCCTTTGTGACTCTGTGTTAGAAGTCATCAGTTGCATTACCTGAGTTGGATTGAAAGGCAGATGCAAAGAGGGTATTATTCAGATTTTGGAGCCACCACACTGGGAAAGAGACAGATGAATAGGAGGTTTGAGGACAATGTCTTGCAGCTTATTTCCCAGATTCTGTGCCCCTGTAGTTAAGAGTATCTCCAACACCACCAACAAATATTTGATTTCCATTTTATTAGAAGTCTAGTTTTCCCCTGATGTCTTGACTAGTTCCACATCAAAATCCGTCAGAGTTTGAATTTTTCTGTAAGGCCTCATGTCCACTTGGAAAGTAATTCATGTTTCATCATTGGGAGTATTGTCTGATTACCACCTTCTGTAGCTTATATCTTTATAATGTCTAATTTGTATAGGAAACACCTTATGCCATTAATAGTGCTAGTGAGTATGTTTTCCTGATTCACCATGACATTCAGAAGGGTGCAGCCAAAGAGGTCAACATGGGGGTTTGTTTCCCTGCTGCACTGGGTAGTGTCTGCCTTGACCCATTGTTTCCATGTGAGAATAAGCTCCTTCCTCATATCAGGAATACTGTGGTTCTGAAACCTAATGGTGTATCCCAAGTGGGATCTACCTGGAGACATCCTCGTTTGTATAAATCACATCATTTCCTCCCATCATCATCCGTAGACTATTTCCAGCTCTCAAGCCTACTCTGTGCCTGCTTATGTGGAAACATCTTTAGAAATCCATGTATATCCCACTCTGGAAAATTTCCTGAGGCAACACCAGTGACTGTGAGTTGAGAGGGTAATAGAAACAGTTGGCAGAACCTATGTTATGGGCACATTCCATCGGCCACAGTAATCCTGGCTGTCTCATATTTGTAAAATATGTTTGCTTGCTTGTTCACACAGTACTTCAATTTTTACTGAGTTTGAATGGGGAATCATACACTCTGGAATTTGTCTACGTAACAGTTACTCCATGATTGTCTCCCTCCCCACACCCATTTACCATAAAGGCTTTAGCAGCCTCTGTTTATGCATCCAGCTGTCTCTAAACCACCCATGGTGGACACAAGTTATCCAAGGCATTCTTGTACCAGAAACTATTCTCCTCAGCTGTTAACTGCACACAATTAGAACAGCTCTGCTGGCAGCTGACAGAGTTGTTCTGTAAATGGAGGCCCTCCCATGGCCAGAGTTGAGCCTCCACAGCCAATTTCCCATTTTGCCTTGGGTCATGAATGTAGGACCCCTCAGTTTTGCTAATCAGAGTCTTCCTTGTTAAAAAGGCATTGGTACTTGCAGCGTAAAGCAAAAATTGGCCCCTCTGTCACATCCCACTTGCTGAACGAACTGTGTTCCCCCCCAGTTAATGTCTTTTGTTCTAGAGTAGGTCACTTCTTTCTGGACACATGGCCACTTGAGGAGTCACTTGGGATCCCAGGAGAGACCAGGGAGTCCACATACTTTATATACAGTGTGCTGCCACCACACCTGATGGGGTCCACTGCAGAGATGCTGTGTTCTCTCCCTAAATCAAACAGGCCATCTGAGATGAGAGATTGGACCCAAGCATTAGATGGATTAGTCAAATTCCAGGCAATCGTGCTAGCAATAGAGAATTCCCCAGCCAAGAATGGAACTCGTCTGTACATTGTTACAGATCCTTTGGCCACTGCCAATGATCTAGGTGCCTCAAGCACCAATCACAGCTCCTTATCCAAAGTTACCCCCTTTGGCATTAAGAAGTCTGAGAGTAACGCCTCACAGTATCTAAGTCCAAATCAATGACAGTCCTTACTCTGTGCATATATTAAACCTTAGTCTGCAGAGGCTGTGTTCAGAGCGATACATTGACTTGTGGGCACACTCTCACCTGGGATCTGATGGTATTAACCTTGGTCCTGTGAGCCCCCGCAATCCGTAACCACTTAGAGGCCTCTAACCTCAATGTTAGGCAATATTCATGGGACATCCCTTCTCTGCCATGGCTGCCTTAGTGACTGACCAAGGCATCTGATGTGAACAAACACACCATTGGTGATAAACTCAATAGACGTAGTTTCCTGACCAAGGAAGGGGTCCCTACAGCTGACGGCAAACACACTTTGTAGGGCCCTTCACCCCCTCTGCTGGCTACTTGCTATGCTCTAAACTTGGTAGATACTTATATACAAAAATTACTTATCCTATCACACATAACCCTTCTGAAACCAAAATGCAATCACTCACCGACACACAGTAGAAATTATTGATACCCACTCAATTCTGAAAAACCAGGCTGTTGAAAAAGACGTTCAGTGGCAGTCTCAGGACCCCAGTCTACAACACTCATAGGATGTTCTAATGGCTTACTTAAAGCTTGCTTTCTTCTATACATAGGTCTTCTTGCTGTTCAGGGCATTATTCAGATTTAATCCACAGTCTTTGGGGCCAGTTACTTTGTTCTGGTCATCAGGCTTACTGTTATCTTACGAGTAGAGCCTTTCTATACTAGACATTCTGTCAGTGACATTTCTGGTCACTCCTACAGGTCTTTGGTTTATTGTCATAGTAGATCCTGGCCACCACATGTATATCCCACTCCCAATTCTTCCTCCTAACATCATCCATAGACTGGGTAACCTACATGTCAGTATTTCCTTTGGGGCACCCTCCTTCAAACCCCTCTGGCCCATCCAACACAAATGTGCTCTTTTCCTACAGTTTACAATCACAGACTCATTGTCGTTGGAGCCCCTGGCACTGACCTGGGCACACATAATGTCATTCAACAAACATATCATTAATGCCAATCAAGAAATGTCAAAAACTTTCAAAATACCTGTAGTAGTCAGCTAATGCCTCAGGTGTTTTCCATGAAGAACAACTCTCTAGTGGACATGGTAGCTGATGACCACTTGGCTTTGCACTATTTATGAGCCAGGGAGGGAGAGTTCTGTTCCCCTAGGAGGGCTGCTTGCTGCATGTGGGTGGAATATACTGGCAAGGTGCCACCAGTAACACAAATGAGACAGCAAATTAAAATAAACAACAACGTTATTGAAATATTTGAACAGAATTCCAGAACCATACTGACACACTTTCCTGGATCCCTCAAAATACCCAGGGATGACAGGATTCCAATATTGCTTCGAAGCTTCATCTTAATTATGTTGCTTGTGTCACATGGCTTTTCAAGTAATATTCAAATTCATTTCAATGAGATGTGGCAGCATTCAGTCTGTAAACTTAAGGAGTGAAAGAACTGACCTCATTTCTGATATCTGACTCTTAAGGCTTCGGGTATCTGCTCACCTGTCTGGCCTACAGTGCATAACTAAGTTAGGAAGGGTGACACCTGCTCCTTTTCTTTTTGTGTCAGCAGGTGGGAGGGTCAAAACTTGAAAACCTGCAGCCTCCACTTATACACACATTAAATAGCCAAGCCATTCTTTACACAAGGCACCTGAAGTAGCTTACCCTTGCCCGACTCTCCTTAGAAAGTACCTCTGAGTAATAAACATCTTTCTATTTTTTTAAATAAATTTATTTATTTTTGGCTGCATTGGGTCTTCATTGCGGCGCACAGGCTTTCTCTAGTTGCAGCAAACGGGGCTAGTCTTCTTTGAGGTGAGCGGGCTGCTCCTTGCAGTGGCTTCTCTTGTTGCGGAGCACGGGCTCTAGGTGTGCGGGCTTCAGTAGTTGTGGCATGCAGGCTCAGTAGTTGTGGCTCACAGGCTCTAGAGCGCAGTCTCAGTTGTTGTAGCACATGGGCTTAGTTGCTCCGTGACATGTGGGATCTTCCTGGACCAGGGCTTGAACCCATGTCCCCTGCATTGGCAGGCGGATTCTTAACCACTGCGCCACCAGGGAAGTCCAACATCTTTCTTTTGATGCACTTGAGAACATCAGTGTTGACATCTGATCCCATTTTGGGTAAGGTGTTAATTCTGCCCCCAAAGGGCAATGATAAAACAGAAGGTAACGCATGGAAAATGTCTTTAGGGTGACAAACATGTATTCAGGGTAAGATATTTTACAACATGAGGAAAGAAATTCAAATACAGAGATCCAAATATGATCACAGAAGAAAAACTTTGAAACCACCTACATGGTCACTAGCAGAGGAATGAATAAGTGAAATGATAAACAGTCTTATAAAGGAAAAATACAGAACAGCACAACTGAATGGATGGTTTCTGCTCAGATATGTAAAGAGCTCTGAGAGATCATTGTTATCTTCACAACAAGAAAGAAAAACTAAACAACCTGAAAGGCAACACCTGTTCTTAGATTCATGAAAGATTTGAGTACATGGCAATCAATGCTCCCCAAATCAGAGACAGATAAATAGAACTGTCAGTTACCTGGAGGTGAAGCAACTGGAGCTAGTAACCTCTAGGAACATTTAAACTGGTAACTTGAATTTGCTGGAGACACAGATTGGACTACCTTGAGATTTAAAACATTTAGGGAGTCCAGTCTCAGGGAACCCCCCAAATTTATGAATTTTTCCTACAGGAGCCCAACCAGGTTCTCCTCATGAATGATGGAAAAACACTGCCTCATGCTTCATGCACGAATCAGGAAAACAATTTTGATAAGCATACAAAGCACTCTGTTCCCTGTAACTCAGGCTCTCAAAAATTAACTTGCCAAAACCTTATCTGAAATGGGGCAGAGCAGTCAGACAGCTCCGTGACCCTTCAGGTTTTCTCTGTGTCAAAAGGGAAGGAATGAATACTAAGAACCTGTTCTGAGGCTCATAGTCCAGGGATTCTGTCCTGCCAAAACATTACAGGTTCAATCATAAGAGAACATTTTTCCACACCAGTACCTTCCTACCGTATCAACAGGGCTCAGTATAAAACGAGTGGATTAAAACAGAGTTTTAAGACACAGACTATTTAACATTGGGTTTCTAGGGATACCCAAACGCAGCAGGGGAGATAAATACAAGGAGACTTGTATACAGCATAAGGTATAGTAAAAGGGAAACTTATAAACACCTATATTAAGAAAGAATGCTATCAAATTAACAACCTAAATTTACACCTCAAAAACTAGAAAAAGAACAAGCTAAACCTAAAGTATAAAATGAGTACTTTTCAAACTACAAAACATGATGAAAAGAAATTAAGACAAGTGTAAATAGGAAACATCCCAATTTCATGGTTCAGAAGAGTTAACACTGCTGAACTGGCACTACTTCACAAAATGATCTGAAGATTCAATGTAATACCTATTATAATGCCAGCTATAATCTTTGTAAGAAATTGGCAAGTTGTTTCATAATTTTATATGAGTGGGGAAGACGCAGGGATGGATGGAAGGCTCAATCCTGTCAAAGGACAAATATTAAAATGGAGCCAGACTATTACAGATGGCGGGGTCACCTTAAGTGTCTTTGTTTCTAAACAAGGGTCACAATTTAGAATGGTCTGACAGACTTAAGCCAAGACCCTGACCCATATAGGACGTAAGACCCTATTGTTTCAGTGTCGCCTGATATGGGCCATCTTCCAGTGCTGTACTTACTTTATTCATTTGGGTATTTAATCAGCATTTCCCTGTACCTCCGCGTTCATAAAGAACTGGGCGAAAACAACACAGGCCGCCCGAAGCCGGAAAGAAGTTCCGTTTAAATGCAAACATCCTTTGCCGGATCGGGTCGCCGCCCAGCCGCAGAGTCTGGTTCCGCAGACATGCATCTTCCTGCCCCGCTGTCACTCAAGCGTGGGGGGCGAGGCCTCTCAAACTGTCCAATCAAGAATCCCGCTGGGGAAAGTGGGTGGGGACATGCGCTGCATTGGCGCAGACATCCCTACTCGCCCCTAATCGTCTCTGTGGCT
This sequence comes from Neophocaena asiaeorientalis asiaeorientalis, assembly GCF_003031525.2. NCBI lineage: Eukaryota > Metazoa > Chordata > Mammalia > Artiodactyla > Phocoenidae > Neophocaena > Neophocaena asiaeorientalis. Next base: position 4,301,017 of record NW_020175432.1, read on the forward strand.
TTGCCGCAGTGTCCCTCACGCTGTGCTTTGCAGCGGTCGTGGGAGTCATAGGAGGGACTCAGGGAAACCTAGAAATGGTAAGTGCGCTGCCCAGCGATGTGGAGATGCGGTGCAGGGTCTGGTCGGAACCGGCCCTGGCAGGACCCGGGTCTGACCGCGGTCAACTCTGGGGTCTGCGGACCCGAGCCGCGTGTGTCTCCGCTCGGACCTCAGTCCCCTCGGTCTGGCAGCGTGGGGGCGGGGCCGGCAGCCGGAACCCCGGGCGTCCTGTCCCGTCACTGCGCGCGGCGACTTGGGCCCTGACCCCGGAGCCTCTCTGGGCAGCTCTGCGCCCGCAGTTTGTCGTTTCCCCGAGTCTGTGCGGTGACCACAGGGAGGGTCATCAGGGAACAGTTGTGATTGGGTCTCCGGGGATCGTGCGTGGGAGGAGCTGTGCTCTATGGAGTCCACAGTCTCTCCTTTCACGTCAGCGGGACTCGTTTTCTTCTGAGTTTTACGAGTGTTGTGGTTTTTAGAGCAGGCTTTCAAATTCACAGCTCTTGTTTCCCCAGCCTAGCTCTGGCAATAAATACCTCCTCTCATTCCCAAAGCCAGCTTCGCTTTTCCGATTCACAGCATCACTATCAACTATTTGTCCTCTGTGGTGCATTTCAAAGCGACCGAATATTTTAACTGTTTATCCTTTTCCCACAGAGCCATGGATGGCCCTTAAAGATTTATTTTTTCTATCTGTGGATGTTTTACATGTGAAGAAAGACGAATAACCACACGGAACCATGTTCATTGTATGAAAACCTTGTGCCTCTCCCCCAGAATCCTTACAGGACACATACATCCTATGGGAAGGCCTTTGGGTGGAGTTTATTTTTGTGGAAACTGTCAGCACTGCCTCTCCCTGGGTTTGTAACTTTAAAGAGATTTACTGACTTAGTCTGCATTTTTCAATAAAGGAAAAACGTATTTAATCGATAGAGCTATAAGGACGGTATAAAATAGTTCCAAACAGGCAAGAAAGAGGTGACTCTGAGAGAAGATAAAATATTCTTGTATTACATTACATTTGTTGAGAGTTTTGGTTCCACTCTTTCTTTCCCTGAACGTGTGTAGTAAGCTTCTGAGGTCTGTGTTTACTTTTGGATATTTTCAAATGAAATTGCAGGGCTTAGACCGAAAGTGTTCGAGTATAGTTAATTATTTACAAATGAATTTCTTGCCATGGAAATAATAATTAACTGACATCTTTTATTCTGGATGGAATAGATATTTGGGGTTTTCTGCTTGAACTACTAAAGTGCCTTACCATTTTCTTTCCTCCTTCCCAGATAAACACTGGATTTAAGTTATTCTGCCGTATTGTTCAAAAACTGGCTTTGTGTCATTTAAAATCTCAGGGATCCAAAGCAAGTCCAGGGAGAGTAGAGGCCTGTGGTCAGTGAGCCTCACTAAGGCCCCCTTGAGGTTGGAAAGGGAAGTACTGCGAAATCTAGTTGGTTCTTCCTGGAAAGCCTTACCCTTTCAGGTGTCCTCCCTGTTCGCATCCACCACAGAAGGAAACTTTATAGTGAGAGAAGATGCAGAGCTTTGGAAAGCTGGCGGTGCACCTGCACGTGGGGGTGGGGATGATGCCTTTTTTAGGTTGTAGTTGTAGTTCCGTAGGCCTAGACACTTTTAGACAGAGTGTTTGAGTTTTGCATCCACAGTGTACGTGCAGTTAGTGTAATTTGTACACACTGAGAGTCTGTGAAGATCAGGTGTTCTGTCTCATGGACAGAAGGTTTATGAATTGGGGAGTTCCTTTGGGTCAGAGCCTTAAACTGAATCAGCCTGAGAGTTTCCTGACTTGTGACAAGAGAAGCCTGGAGGAGGGAGTGCTTCCATGCTTACAGGAGAGGGGAGGACATGTAGAGCTCCCAGAGATGATTTGTGTGGCTGCTAACCTGTCCCTACCCTCCTTCACCAGGGACTGACCCACTCTAGGGGTTCCATCTCAACCTGGAGTGTTTAGACACCAAGTCTGGAATATGTTCAACTTTCTGAAAATGGGGTTTTCTTCTGAATTTGAGGGAAGCAGCCTGCTCATCTGTTTTGATTTCAGTATTTGGCTTCTTTTATCCAAAATATTGCAGCCCTTTAACTCTAGTTTGCACCAGCACTTGGGATTTTAAAGTGTAAGTTGATCGAGAGATACGATGTAAGGCAAGAAAATTGTGGAACCAAATAGGATTTTTATTCCATTTAGGCAAGAGAACCTCAAGATGTGAGATGGGCATATTTAAGTTCTCAGGTGCTTTTTTCATATTTAGATCAGTGTATGTGCCTGTCCCTAGAGAAATTTGACATTTAAAAGGTTATTATACTATTCCTAAGGTAAATGAGTTCCTATTTTAATGAATGTGAGGAAAAAAACAATTGAATTTCTATTTTCATCGATATGAGGAAAATCCTCAAAGCCTCTGTAAATATTTGAAATTCTTAGTTTACTTCAGCTCTTACTTTGCAAGTCCTAGTGTATTAGAGTATGCCATTCGTTCCTGAAAACATCACCAATGTGAAATATAGTGGAAGGACAAACTGTAAGGCCCCTAGTCCTTTTCGTTAGAAAGGGATTTGTAAATTATTTACAGTCTGCAGTCTTATACACCTTACTGTTTAAAGGATTAAGTCTTGGTGTGGTTTCCTATGTAGAAAAGTTAAAATTAAATTAATTTTTAAATGTAAAAGTTAATATAAAATAATTATTAAGCATAGCAAAATACGGCGTATAAAATTTTTTCTCCTTCTTTTAAATAAATAATTCATGGGAAGGTTAAAAAAATCCCTAAGATAGGAAACTAAAGGCAACTCCCTGCCCACATATCCCACTCCACTTCTGTGCAAAGAACCAGTTTTGATTACTTCCATCATCCTGCTAGTGTTTCTTTATATAAAACCAAGTCATGTGAATGCACATTTTTCTTCTGTTTGTTCTTGGGTGGGGTGGTGGGGATCCACATATTTGATGTTTGACTACTGAAAACTTAAGCCTCACCCCTCCCTTTTCCCCTAGCGCTTCTTACCTGGGCAGGCTGATAAGAAAGCCTGGAAGCTCCTGCTGCTGTTTGTTGGGGTCTCCTCCTGTGCGCTCTCCTGCCCTGTGTGGCACTGTTGATCCCAGCAACGCTGGGTTCTATGTACAGAGGATTCTGAATTGGCAGTTTCTGTAATTCTTTGTCCTTTGGGAGCAGGAGTATGGGAATGGGGCCCTCCTTACAGTGTTTCTGGGTGGATGTCTTGGGTGTAACCCATCTATGTGTTTGGAGTGAAGATGTGTCTGAGGCTGGTGTCTCCCCAACTTTAGGAGGGGTTTAGTGTTACCAAGTTCAAGCTCATACTGCTCACTGTGTTACCCAAAAACTGGGTTCACCTCTAGGTGGGTGTTGAGCCAATAGATACAACGAAGCCAAAGATCGGGAGAAGGAAGGATTTATTATTACTTGCAGCAAGTAAGGAGAACACTGGGGATATTTCCCAAAGCATTGTTACCCTGAACAACAAAATTGGGGAAGTTTTAAGCTAAGGGTATATGCATATTCATGAAGGGGGTTTAGCAGAGGAGAATTCAGCATAAAATTGGGGCAAAGGTCGACAGAGTCCAAGCTTTGGTTTGTGAAGTCAGGAGGGTCAACATCATCATTCTGTCCTGCACCCGGGTGGGGGCCTTCGTTCCTGCAGAACTCAAAGATATATTATTTTGTATATATATCTATATCCCTTGAGGAGGAACTAGGACTCTGCTGTATCACTGCACTATTGTTTGACTACTTTTTCTCTGTTCTTTCATTCCTTTGTTCCTTAAGCTCATTGATTACTGAGACCTGTTCAAGGGCAAGCATTGTGGCCAGGCTTAGATCACAAAATGGCTTAGGCCAGAAATGGCTTCTCTTATGTCAAGAAAGCCAGGGTTCTTTTTCCCTGAGGTTCCCCTAACTTACCTGCTTACAGCTGCATGACAGGCCAATAAAATGAGACGTGAGGTGTTGGGGCAAGAAGTAGTGACTTTATTCTGAAAGTCAGCAAACCGAGAAGGTGGACTAACTTCCTAAAGAACCATCTTAATTCAGAAAAGAATTTAGGTTTCTTTTATGCTAGGAGGAGAAGTGAGAGGGCAGTTTTTCATCTTCTTGTGGCATTTTCCCAGGAGGCAGGAGGTCCCAGCTCCTAAGTCACCCTTATCTGTAGATACCATCTAGCCCTGGAAAACAGCTAGTCAAAAGTGCTGTTATTCTTAGGAATTAGGGTTTGGTTAATGATTTTCATGCTGTAGGGGATGAAGTTTAGGAGGACAAAGTAAAATACTTTAGTGCATTCTGTGAAGTTAGTACAGCTTAATCAGGTCAGTTAATAAAATATAGAAGGCCTGAGAATTCTCTGGTGGTCCAGTGGTTAGGCCTCAGTGCTTTCACCACTGTGGCCCAGGTTCAGCCCCTGGTCGGGAAGCTAAGATACCGCAAGCTGACTGGCTCGGCAAAGGGTGGGGGGGAATATATATATATATATATGTATATATATATACATATATATATATATATATATGTATATATATATACATACACACACGCACACACACACACATATGTGTGTGTGTGAGTGTGTGTGTGTAAAAGGACTTTTGTAACAAGGCAAGAGAGCAAATAGCCCCTGTTACATTAGGGTGTTATGAATACTATTATACCCTGTGAATGAGGTGAGCCTAGGGGTTACTTCTTAAAGAGCAATTATTTCAAAGAGAAAGAAAGAGAAGAGAAGGAAGGGAGCCAGTAGTTGGTGGACTGAGTATACTCTCCAAATACCAGAGGGCTCATCGGCAGCACCTCTGCTGCAGCTGCTTCTCCCTCTACTGCAACAAAGATCCTGACCCTCTGAGTTATTAGGGACGACACAATAACCTCACTGTGACACAGCAAAGGAATTAGCTTTAACTGATTTAAGCTTGGGTTACTTAAATTATATGTCATGGAGGAAGAGCCATGATACATCTTCACCTGGTTATCCTCAGGGAACCTCAGCATCCTTGCCATTTCACAGTCTCTGCAGGTAGGATCTGCACTGCGTGCACTTTGCTCCAGGAACACAGGTATGACATCACACTAATGACGTCCTCCTCTGAGGATATTCGTTTCACACTCATTCAGAAGTAGTATTGGAATGGGAGCTCACACGAGATGGATGGGCCATTGACCCATGCATAAGATAAGACCGTCATGCCTTGGTCAAGTTCCTGAAAATTCTTGGATAATTAGATGGCTGCTCCCTCTCTGACACTGTGAAGAAATGGTTATATAGTCTTTTTCAGTACCCACAAGATCTGCTGGGTCCTTTTGGTGTTGGGAGGCAACGTTTTCCTTGTTTACTAATTTTACTTGAGCCCATATTTGCTATTGCTTGGAAATTTGCCCACCTTGAGGTCACCCCTACCACAGAAGGCTCTAGACTGTGTTTAAATTGCCATACAACAGCCATACATAACACTAACTTGTGTTAGAGTCCTCTTAGCCTCCTTCACTGTAGAGTTTTCAGTGACCTTTCATACCTCCTGGAGTTACCCACGATGGCCTTAAATTGTCCATAGGCTTCTGATGCAAGAAACTGCTCTGTGCCTCACACTGTTTGCCATTAGAGCTGCAGTGACTGTCACACACTAAGCTGTCTTGAAAATAAAGGGTCTTGGGGCTTCCCTGGTGGCGCAGTGGTTAAGAATCCGCCTGCCAATGCAAGGGACACGGGTTCAAGCCCTGGCCTGGGAAGATCCCACATGCCGCAGAGTAACTAAGCCCGTGTGCCACAACTACTGAGCGTGCGCTCTAGAGCCCGCGAGCCACAACTACTGAAGCCCGTGCACCACAACGAGGAGTAGCCCCCGCTCGCTGCAACCAGAGAAAGCCCACGCACAGCAATGAAGACCCAACGCAGCCAAAAAGAAAAAAAAAAAAAGAAAAGGTCTCATAAGCACTGAGCTTGTGACCCTCTGCTGAGCTGCCCATTGTGCCTTTGACCCTAGAACTAGCACCCCATCGGGTTGGCATGCCTACCAGCACCACTGTGTGCAATGATGGAGCGAAACCTGTCCTGGTTTATGCATCCTGCAGGAGGGTGACCTGTTCTCTCTTCAGTCCATTAAAGGATGCTGTGGTCTTGGAAGAGGTCACTACTCCCCCAGATGGAGACTTCCCTCGGGAGTTTCTTGGGATTAACTGAATGCATAGCTCTGGGGTTTGCATAGACATTAAGGATGACAATATGCATTTGTGCATGATGAGCTCAGTGGAGAGTTGCTGCTCTTCATCCCTTGTGATATCCCTGATAAATGACCAAACCACACAGCTAACCAAACATCAGAGAGTCATCTTGATACTGGCCAAAAATTGGCCCCATCTACATGTATTCACAGCCTTTTGGACGATGTCTGAGAACTGCCCCTTTGTATTAAAAGGAATGTTGGGATCTCTTGACTTAGAGATACCCAAAATAGAATTCAGGGTTATTCTCACCTGTACATATACTAGGTCCACAATGTAGGGACTCACCAGGACACTCTTATCCATGTTGGAGTCCCAGACATGACTGGTAGTAACCGTGGCACTTCTCAGAAAATACAGTGTTGCTCTCCAACATGACATTCAGTTGAAGTTTCACTTCCGTTAACAGGTCTCAGGCTCATGGAGCACCATACTGGCTTATTGAAATAAGTTCAAATCAGTTGTATGAAAGGTGTCCCGTTTTGGTCATCAGTCATCAGGGGTGAATTGCAATGAGTCTGTCTTCAACTTTTTTTTTTTTCTAATTCACTTCAGTTTTCTTTTGGAGCAATTTTAGGCTTACAGAAAAAGAAAAATAGAGAGTACAGAGAATTCCCACATAACCACTCTGCATCCACACAGTTTACACTATTTTTAAATCTTGTGTGTGGAACATTTGTTAAAATTGTTCAGTGAATGTTGATACATTAAAGTATACAGTTTACAGTAGCATTGACTCCTTGTGTTAAAAGATCTATAGATCCTGGCAAATGTTTAATGACATATATCCTTCATTTCATTTCTGTATCCTATAGCGTAGTTTCATTTCCCTAAAAATCCTATATGCCCAACCTATTCATTCATTCTTCCCTTGAACCCTCAAATCCTTCACAATCAGAGATTTTTTTCTTGGCTCATAGTTTTGTCTTTTCCAGATTGTCACATACTTGGAATCATACAGTGTGTAGCTTTGTGAGATTAGCTCCTTTCACTCAGCAATATACTTTTTTTTTTTTTTTAATTCGGCTACACGGCATGGGGAATCATACTTCCCCGACCAGGGATCAAACCCATGCCCCCTGCATTGGGAGCACAGGGCCTTAACCACTGGACCACCGGGGAAGTCCCTTTTGGGTTCCTCCATGTGTTTTCATGGCTTGATACCTTATTTCCTTTGGTATCCTTCAACCTTGCTCTGCTCTTATTAATTCCAAGAGTAATCTCTGTTGTAGATTCTTTCAGATCTTTTACATAGACAATCATGTCATATAGAACAAAGACAGTTTTATTTCTTGCTTCCCAATCTGTATATCTTTTATTTCCTTTTCTTACTGCATTGACTAGGGCTTCTAGTACAATGTGTTTTGTTTTTATTTTTTTCTTTGTGTGTGTGTGTGTGTGTGTGTGTGTGTGTGTGTGTGTGTTGTTTGTAGTAGTGTTGAATAGGAGTGGTGAGAGGGATCTTCTTGCTCTGTTCCATTCCTGTCTTACCAGTAAAGCATCTAGTTTCCCACCACTAAGTATGATGTTAGCTCCAGGTGTCATGTAAATGTTCTTTCTCAAAAAGAGAGAGTTCCCCTCTATTATTAGTTTGTCATCATAAATGGATATGGATGGTGTCAAGTCCTTTTTCATGTTCATTTCCCCCTTCTTTCATTTCTGATATGAGTAATTTCTGTCTTCCCTCCTTTCTCTGTTGACTAGATACTTATCACTTTTATAAATTGATCTCATCAAAGGACAGCTTTTGTTGTTGAAAACAGAAGAGTGTTTTTTTCAATATATTTTAAATAATTTCAGATTTTTTGCTCCTTTAAATATTTCCACATTCTTTGATTTTCCAATCAAGCTTATCCTCAAAAGCACCACCAACTGTTTAATTTCTGTTTCCTGAGAGGTTTAGTTTTCCACTAATGGCTTCACAAGATCCACATCAAAACTCCACCAGCTTTCCATTTTCCATTACCACCAGTTCTTCACCTTTGCCATTATTTGGTGTTCTGAAGGTTTGTAATTTTAGCCATTGTAGGAAGTGTCGGGTGATATCTCATTCTTTTATTTTCAGTTTCCTGGTAATATATTAAGAATTTTTTCATGTGCTTATTTACCATCTGTATATCATCAATAAAATGTGTGTTCAGATCTTTTGCTCATTTTTAATTAGGTTGTTTTCTTTTTGTTCAGTTTTAAGAGTCCTTTGGATGTTTTGGACACCAGCGCTTTATCATATAGATGATTTCCAAGGATTTTCTGCCGGTCTGTGGCTTGTGTTTTCATTCTCTTAGCACTGTGTTTCACGGAGCAGGAATTTCTCGTTTTAATGAAGTCAAAGTTATTTTTATCTTTTGGATCTTGCATTTGCTTTTGTATCTAAAAATTAATCACCAAAACCAAGGTCACCTAGATTTTCTCATGTTATCTTTTTGGAATGTTGTAGTTTTACATTTTATACTAACTACTCTGACCCATTTTGGGTTAATTTTTATGAAAGGTTTTAAATCTCTGTCTAGATTCATTTCTTCGTTCTGCATGTGGATATCCAATTTTTCCAGCATTATTTGTTGAAAAGACTAAATTTTTTCTAAATTAAATATTGCCTTTGGTCCTTCGTCAAAGTTGAGTTCACTATTATGTGTGGATCTGTAGGAAAGCACTTGACTTGTGCATGTTAATGTTTTAATCTTCAACCTTCCTCTATTCTCTTAGTAGTTCAAGGTCTTTTTTTTTTTTGCTCTTGGAATTCTTTGAGGTTTTCTCCAAAGATAGTCTTGTCATATGCCAGCCAAGGCAGTTTTATTTCTTCTCATTTTTTATCCTTTTTATTTACTTTTCCTGTCTGATTGCATTAGCTAAAAATTCCAGTATAAGATTGATAAAGGAATGGTGAGAGAAGACATCCTTGCCTTCTTCTTGATGTTACCAGAAAGCATCTAGGTCTTTCTGTATAGTCCATTTATATTAAACAAGAGGCCAGTTGATGTAGAAGTAGATGTGGGCAGAGGGGAAGCATTCTCTAGGACACTGATTTGATCTCAATCTTTTAGTGATCCTGTATCTCTGGGTTTGACTTTCTGTGATACAATGAGAAAGATGTTTGGTCTTTGTTCCGCATTCCTAGCAAGAACTTTGGAAGTCCTTGGAATGACTTGAGTAATAAGGGTGATAGAGTGTCTTTTGTTTTAGGTAAATTATGAAACCTGATGGTGTGTCAAGGAAATCTATGATTTGTAGATGGCTGAGTAGAAACGTTGGTAACCAAAGCACGCCATTTGTGTCTGGCATCTGAAGTAGAGGCATTGTCTAGTACTGAGCGCTTAAATCTATAGAGTGTAACATATGTGAGTTGGTGTTAGAATTGAATTGAATTGTTGGACATCTATTTGGTGACAGAGAGTTGGAGAAGTGGCATTGGGACACCACATATTTGTTGTTAGGAGGGGAAAAAAACACTGTTATCCTCAGAGGGGAAAAAAACACTGTTATCCACCTTTGAGAGCAGAAAATGCTAAAAGAGACTCACGTTGGCTATTTCCCTACAGCCACAGGTCAGTTAGGCTCTAGCAAAATCCCAGTTAGTTGCGTGCTTGTGAAATAGATTGTTTTCAGGACAGGCCTTGTTAAAAAGAAGAGACTATTCTGGGTATATATTTTTTTATTTATTTATTTTTATTTGTTTATTTTTACAGTTGATTTACAGTATTAGTTTCAGGTGTACAGCATAGTGATTCAGTATTTTTATAAAAATATGGAACACTTCATTAATTTGCATGTCATCCTGCTGATCTTCTCTGTATTGTTCCAATTTTATTTAAAAATTTTTATTGGAGTACAGTTGATTTACAATGTTGTTTTAGTTTCAGGTGTCTGGGTATACTTTTTTGTTTCTATTTCTAATTTGGAGACAGCAGTTTACCCGGTGACCTCAGGTCTCTGGTGGAAGAGTTGTTGCTTTTAAGTTTCTTGGCTTTTTTTCTTCTGAGGACTAGAAGGTACCAGAAGCTGACTTCCAAGCTCCTTAGATACCAGACCATAGATAAGAAGTCTCTGACTCCTTTTTTTGATGTTTGACTGCTAACAACTTTAAACCTTACTTCCTCTTTCTTTCATCTACTTGTGCCCACATCTGTACATGGTGATAAGAAAGCCTCAGTCTCCCTTCCTTTGATTCTGGCAAGTGATTGAATCCACAGAAGGCCTTGCTCGTGTACTTGAATTCTCACCCTATACCATCCCCTAAGCTCAATAAAAAACCCAGGCCAGGCTCCTTTCCTTCTTTCCTTGATGTCTCAAGGCATTTTTCACCTTCTTCAGAGGCTTCCTTTCCTTTTCCCAAACACTTCCATTATAGAAGTAAGAAACCCCTTTCATGCTCTTTACGTGTGTATGTGTTATCATCAGTGCAGATATCTGAACTAAATCTCGGGTGAGGCTTTATCTGTCTTTCCAGGAGACCATAACAGTTACAGAACAGGTAACATGCTGCACTTTTTGCAGTACTCTTTGCTTTACTGTTTTATTGATAAAACCTTCAGATCTGTTGATATTAGTGTATGCCACCCTTGTATATCTCTCCAAGTGCAACTATGCAATAAATTCTGTGGACATTGTTGGGAATTGCTGGGCTGTAAATAGTGATCAAGTCCATATTCACAGAAAATAGCAATGGAGTATATCACTTGGCCATTCCATTCCTCCATTTGTGCATAATTTAATGATTTTTTCCCCCAATGGTCTTCAACACTTGGGATTTTCTTTTTCTTCTTTTTTTTTTTTTCTTGGCTGCTTTGGGTCTTCGTTGCTGCGCGCGGGCTTTCTCTAGTTGTGGCAAGTGGGGGCTACTCTTCATTGCAGTGCACAGGCTTCTCATTGCAGTGGCTTCTCTTGTGGAGCATGGGCTCTAGGGCACGCAGGCTTCAGTAGTTGTGGCATGCAGGCTCAGTAGTTGTGGAGCACAGGCTTAGTTGCTCCGTAGCATGTGGGATCTTCCCAGACCAGGGATTGAACCTGTTCCCCTGCACTGGCAGGCAGATTCTTAACCACTGCACCACCAGGGAAGTCCCAACACTTGAGATTATTAAATTGACTAAGTTTTGTTCTAATCACTGTGAAATGGGATTTACTGGACATATTAGTGTCCTATTACCCAGTTGCCAAGGTGATAGACATTTTTTCATATATTATCCTTTTCATATCTGTTAAATATGTTTTGCTTCTTTTTCCATTCTAAAATTGTCTCTGTTCATTTTAACTCTACAAAGTAGCCCTTTTCTATTTTTATATCTGTGTGCATTGCAGATATTTTCCTTTTTATGTAATTTTTTTTTTTTTTTTTTTTTTTTTTTGTTCGCGGGCCTCTCCCTTTTGTGGCCTCTCCCGTTGTGGAGCACGGGCTCCGGATGCACAGGCTCAGCGGCCATGGCTCATGGGCCCAGCCGCTCCACGGCATGTGGGATATTTCCAGACCGGGGCACGAACCTGTGTCCCCTGCCGAGGTGGACTCTCAACTACTGCGCCACCAGGGAAGCCCTATGTATCTTTTAACTACCTTAATTTTAATACATTTGAATTTGTCTTTGTCTTTATAGATCATTCTTTTGCTTATATGAGATACTCTTTCTATTCTTCTATCAATAAAACCTTTACCTCTGACTTCTAAAAGTGGCCTAGTTTTATCTTTCACATTTAAATCTACAATGAGGAGGCCATTGTCTATGGAATGAAGGGAAATATGCTGCATTTTTCCAACTGGATAGTAGTTTGTCCCTTATGTAGTCAAGTGTTCATGATATTTGCCACTACTCTCCTGTTCTGTCCTTGAACAACTTTCCATATTAAATGCTGGTCTATGGAAGACACTTTTCCTTTCCTTTGTTCTGTTTGTTTTTCTTTCTGCTAATACTTGTATCCTCTGAATTACCATAGAGGTGTGTTAGGTAGACTGCCATGTTTTTCCATAGAAGACTTTGTCCATTTTTGGACATTCCTTCTTTGTATTAGGTTTGGAGGAGTAGCTTTTATCAAGTCCTAAAAACTGTTTTAGGTATTTGCGAAACTTAAGAAATGTATCATCTGGGAGAGATGACATCTGGGCGACGCTGAATTCTTTCTAAGAACACATGCCATCATTTTACTTACTTCAGTCTACTTTAACATTACCCAATAATTAAAAAAATTTTTTACCTGAGGATCATTAAATATTTTGTATTAGTCTTGTTTAGTATTGAATTAAGTTTGGTGTGGAGGAAACCAGAAGCAGGCTCTCAAATGTTGTCTCTTGGTGTTACCACGTAGGATGGGCTCAGTTCTCCAAGTAACAGATTAGAGACTCAGTGACCATAGTTGTTTAGGGAGGTGGGTGCTGATCAGGTAGGCACCTTCTGCTGAACATGACACAAAATTACCACTCTCCAAAGGAAAACAGGAGTTTACCATATACACTTTAGGCTCACTGAGGCACTTTTATCTGTAAGGTTGGTCGGCTTACTCCCAAAAATCACAGATCCCAGATACTAGTGAAAGATGAAATTTGTGAGCAAGCATTTCTAAGGCTAAGCATTCTTGGGCCTGCTAATGTTCACTGTCTTTTGCACACTAGGTAGTTGGATTTTGTTATGAGCAAGTGCTGTTGTTCCAGTGAAGAAAGAGTAATTAGGGCTGCCCTAGGCCGCTCCTCTTACTCCCTGGACCCACAACAAGAGAGGTGTTCCTTCGTTGATGTTGCTCTACCAAACAAGCTAATTCTAGCATCAGAATTGATGGATGGGAGCCTTTTTTCTGTTCCCTTCACATGGACATCAACGGGTAATTGGTCTCATTCAGGGACCAGCATTAGGAAATTATGCCACTGGGGAATTCCTATACCTAGGTTGGGCTGTCATGCTGCTGTGCCCCACCTGGGAGCTCAGAAATGAGAGAAGGTGGGAGGACAGCCTCTAGAGTGGCTGGTCAGGTATCACTTGCTGATATAAGAGAAAAGGGTTTTGTGTATTTTCTTGAGAAAGCACTGTTGAACTCTTTATGTATTTTTATAATTTGTGCAAATTCACCATGAAACCATTGAAGATTTTAATGAAGCCCTTGCAAACTTTGTCTTAACCTGTTCCCCAAGGTCATCAAGGCCCAGATTATAGTTGTATGATTCTGCCAAAATGAGGTCTTCTGTGATCTTATCATCTCAGTATGGGTGTTCTAAAAATTGTTCAGAAGCCATCCCAAGGCACATGAATATAGGGATTTTGTGGAGGTGTGAGTTGTCCTGTTTTCCTCCTCATGTCTCGGCTCTGACTCTGAATAACTTCCTAGCCCCATGAAATGAGACAGAGAAAGGAAAGCAAAACTGAGTGTGTGATAAATATTATATAAATTTTAATTTATACTCCTGCACAAGAATATTTTCATTCACCCACCTGGATCTGACTACTTCTGTTAGCCTGGAGTACTTCAGGACAATATGACTAGCTGGATCTTGTTACAGGTTGGATTTCCACAGGACTTTTGGCCTCGTGTCTGATGATGAGAATAGAAAGAAAACCTTCCAGTTCTTCACTGTGTTGTTATTTGTTAAAACCTCATGCAGATGTGAACCCGTGCTCGTATAGTGCTGCACGATATGGTGGGTACTAATGAGGGAATGAGAAAGTTTTTATCAGAATGAACCGGTGTGCTTAAAACGGATTATTTCTTTCATCTGTATAGCAAGTTTCTCTTATTTCTCCAAGGTGCTCTATGTCTTGACAGAGAGGAATAAAGACTTGAAGTGATCACAGTACAAATGTAGCAGTAAATTCCTTGTGTTCATGATGCTCTTGAATTCCTGAGGGAGTGTCACCGTAGAGTGAGAGTTCTAATGACAAAGTTACAGAACAAATGTTTGGAGACCGCAGAGTCATATGTGAACTTCCTATGAATTGAGTATGGATTGCTGGTGCTCTTCATTCTGTCCATTCTCTCACATACGTATTTGGGATGTTTTAGGATTCAGTGACCTTTGAGGATGTGAGTGTGAAGTTCACCACAGAGGAGTGGGCTCTGCTGGATCTATCCCAGAAGAAACTCTACAGAGATGTGATGCAGGAAACCTTTAAGAACTTGACCTCAATAGGTAGGGATGATGACATTCTTACTTAATTACTTAGTCAATTAGAGAACCAGTGTTGCTTGCTTATCAACATTTTCAAGAGGTGAAATGTGGAAAGGGACTACATTAGTAAATAAACCAGGCACGGTCATAGTTCATCATGGACCTGTCATGTAACAACTTTTCTCTGATATTTTATAACTTATTATGATTTTTTGTTGTTGGTGGTCTGCATTTTAGGAGAAAAATGGGAAGACCCTGATACTGAAGATCAGTATGAAAATCATGGGACAAATCTAAGGTGAGTTATACTCACATGAGAAAGCAATGTCCCATGACAGAATGTTAGTATGCCATGATATTTTTTGTTTTATTCAAGTACAGTTGATTTACAATGTTGTGTTAGTTTCAGGTGTACAGCAAAGTGATTCAGTTATACGTATATATATATCCATTCTCTTTCCAATTCTTTTCCATTATAGTGTATTCCAAGATACTGAATATAGTTCCCTGTGCTATACAGCAAGTCTTTGTTGTTTATCTGTTTTATATAGAGTAATGTGTATCTGTTAACCCCAAATTCCCAATTTATCCCTTCCTCACCCTTTTCCCTTTGGTAACCATAGTTTGTTTTCTATGTCTGTGAGTCTATTTCTGTTTTATAAATAAGTTCATTTGTATCATTTTTTTGGATTCCACGTGTAAGTGATACCACATTTTCTTTATCCATTCATCCGTGATGGACATTTAGGTTACTTCCATGTCTTGGGTGTTGTAAATAGTGCTGCTATGAATACTGGGTGCATGTTTCTTTTCGAATTAGAGTTTTTGTCTTTTCCAGATATATGCCCAGGAGTGGGATTGCTGGATCATATGGTAATTCTATTTTTACTTTTTTATGGAACCTCCATACTGTTCTCCAGAGTGGCTGCACCAATTAACATTCCTACCAGCAGTGTAGGAGGGTTCCCTTTTCTCCACACCCCCTCCAGCATGTATTGTTTGTAGACTTTTTAATGATGGCCATTCTGGCCGGTGTGAGGTGATACCTCGTAGTTTTGATTTGCATTTCTCTGATAATTAGTGGTGTGGAGCATCTTCTCATGTTCCTGTTGGCCATCTGTGTGTCTTCTTTGGAGAAATGTCTGTTTCAGTCTTCTGCCCATTTTTTGATTGGGTCCTTTGGTGTTTTGATATTGAGCTGTATGAGCTATTTGTATATTTTGGAAATTAATCCCTTGTCAGTTGCATCGTTTGCAGATACTCTCTCCTATTCAGTAGGTTGTCTTTTCATTTTGTTTATGGTTTCCTTTGCTGTGCAAAAGCTTTTAAATTTCATTAGGTTCCATTTGTTTATTTTTGCTTTTGTTTCCATTACTCTAGGAGACAGATCCAAAAAAAATATTGCTGTGATTTATGTCAAAGAGTGTTCTGCCTATGTTTTTTCTCTAGGAGTTTTATAGTATCCAGTCTTACATTTAGGTCTTTAATCCATTTTGAGTTTATTTTTGTATTTGGTGTTAGAGAATGTTCTAGTTTCATTCTTTTACATGTGGCTGTCCAGTTTTCCCAGCACCACATGTTGAAGACACTGTCTTTTCTCTATTGTATATTCTTGCCTTTTTTGTCATAGATTAATTGACCATAAGTGCATGAGTTTATTTCTGGGCTTTCTATCCTTTTCCATTGATCTATGGTCTGCTTTTGTGCTAGCACCATACTGTTTTGATTACTGTGGCTTTGTAGTATAGTCTGAAGTCAGGGAGCCTGATTCCTCTAGCTTCTTTCTTCTCTCTCAAGATTGTTTATGCCATGACATTGTAAAACAAAGAAATAAGATAAATCATCCCAGCCTTAAAATTAATGAATCTTAGAATTTTTGCATCAAACCTTTTTTCTCAAATGTGTCCTAAATGTTGAGTGTTTGAAAAATAGTACACTTGTAAATCAGTATTCAGAATCACCATTTATGAATATTACTGTTTTGATAATTGCTATGATTATCTTGCAGAGCTTTAGTAAATTCACTTTCAATCAGAATGTGCAGAAAATGTGCACTTTCCTTTAAAATGGTAAAATTTTCATTGTCATAACTATTACTAAATATAATTAATAAACAATTCATTGATAATATGCTTCTTATTTTTTACAGCAGTCATATGGTAGAGAGACTCTGTAAAAATAATGAAGGTAGTCAGTATGGGGAAACATTTAGCCAAATTTCAAATCATAATCAGAAAAAGAAAACTGGAATAAAACTATGTGAATTCAGTGTATGTGGACGAATCTTCATGCGTCATTCATCCTTTAATAGGCACATGACATCTCGCACTACACCCAAACCACGTGAGTATCAGGAATATGAGGAGAAGCCATATAAATGCAAGGAATGTGGGAAAGCCTTCAAGCATCGTCAGTCCAGACATACCCATGAGAAGATTCACACTGGGGAGAAACCCTATGATTGTAAGAAATGTGGGAAGGCCTTCAAGCTTCGCCAGTCTATTCAAAGGCATGAAAGGATTCACACTGGAGAGAAACCCTATGAGTGTAAAAGATGTGGAAAAGCCTTCAGATATCACCACAACTTTCAAAAACATGAACGAACTCATACTGGAGAGAAACCCTATAGATGTAAGCACTGTGGTAAAGCCCTCAGTTCTCTCAGATACTGTCGAATTCATGAAATAACGCACACTGGAGAGAAACCTTATAAATGTAAGCAATGTGGTAAAGCTTTCAATTGTCCCAGTTACTTTATAAAACATGAGAGAACTCATAGTGGATTGAAACCATATGAATGCAAGCAGTGTGGTAAAGCCTTCAGTTGTGCCAGTTACATTCGAAGACATGAAAGGACACATACTGGAGAAAAGCCCTATGAATGTAAAAAATGTGGTAAAACCTTTAGTTGTTCAAGTTCCTTTCGAAAGCATGAGAGAACTCATACTGGAGAGAAACCCTATGAATGTAAGCAATGTGGTAAAGCCTTCAGTTATTCCAGATCCTTTCGAAGTCATGAAAGGAGACACAGTGGAGAAAAGCCCTATAAGTGTAAAAATTGTGGTAAAGCTTTTAGTTGTCCAAATTCCTGTCGAAAACATGAGAGGACTCATTCTGGACAGAAACCCTATGTATGTAAGGAATGTGGGAAAGCCTTCAGTTATCTTGCCAAATTTCAAAGACACATGATGAAGCATACTGGAGATGGACCTTATAAATGTAAAGACTGTGGGAAAGTCTTTGATTGTCCCAATTACTTTTGTTGTCATGAAAGGACTCACAGTGGAGAAAAGCCATATAAGTGTAAGGAATGTGGTAAGGCCTTCAGTTTTCTATGTTGTCGTCAAATACATGAAAAAAGTCATACTGGGGAGAGGCCCTATGAATGTCAGCAATGTGGTAAAGCCTTCACTTATCTCAGTTCCATTGGAAAACACAAAAGAACTCATACTGGAGAGAAACCCTATGAATGTAAGGAATGTGGAAAGGCCTTTATTTATCCCTCAAATGTTCAAAGACACATGATAATGCATACTGGTGATGGACCTTGCAAATGTAAGGATTGTGGGAAAGCGTGTGATTGTCCCAGTTCTTTACAAGCACATAAAAACGCTCACACTGGAGAAAAACCCTATCAATGTAAAACTTGTAGTAAAGCCTTCAGTTGTCCCAGTTCTTCTCAAAGCCATGAAAAAACTCATAATGGAGAATAGCACTATGAATGTAAGGAATGTGTGAAAGCCTTTATTTGTCCCAGTTCATTCCAAATACATAGCTCACAGTGGAGAGAAACCGTATTTTTGCAAACAGTATGGCAAAGCTTTCAGCACTCTCTGTTATATTCAGATACATGAAAGAACTCGTACTAGACAGAAACTGAATGTAAGGAATGTGGGGAAGCCTTCATGTATCACACGTTTCCAAGGACACATGAGAGTGCACACTGGAGAGAAACTATATATGTAAGGAATGTGGGAAAGCCTTAAGTCCCATTTCCTTGGAAAGCCACGAAAGAACTTGCACTGGAGAGAATTGTATTGAATGTAAACTATGTAGGAAAACCTTCACTTGCCCCACATCCTTACAAAACTATGTGAAAATGTACATGCGGGGCTCCCCTGGTGGCGCAGTGGTTGAGAGTCCGCCTGCTGATGCAGGGGAAACGGGTTCATGCCCCGGTGCGGGAAGATCCCACATGCCGTGGATCAGCTGGGCCTGTGAGCCATGGCCACTGAGCCTGCGCATCTGGAGCCTGTGCTTCTCAACGGGAGAGGCCACAACAGTGAGAGGCCCGCGTACCGCAAAAAAAAAAAAAAAAAAAAAATAAACACCCATTAAAGACTTTGTAACTGAAAAATTAGAGAAACTTTTCAATTTTAACAAATATTTTCAAAGTCATATGAAAACTGCACTGGAAAGAAATTATCTCCATGTAAGTACTATGGGTATGCTCTCTGAAAATTCACAACATGAAAGAAATGTTATAAATTTTCTTTGTAATTGACTCATTCTTAAAGTGATTCTATCTAGTATGGATTTCTAATTTGTTTTCAAAGTACACATTGAAGTGAGATAATTTTGTAGATACTCATTAAGCAAGAGTTCCTTAAAAATTAATAGGTAGTCTTTTCTTTTAGTTATTTAGTAATTTTTTGTGTGTCTATTTTGAAGTCTATTAGAACCATGAATTGAAGTTTATTTCTAGTATGCAAGTAGGTTTAAATTTTACCTAATTTTGTAAGTTATATATATGTAAGGAAACGAACATTGAAAAATGCCAATTTGGTTTTTTGTTCCTACTGGCTTCCTGTGGCAAGTAAAACCACCTTATTTTCCAGAAAACTATCTTTTTATTGCCTAAAGATCCTTATTCTATTTTCCATGGAATATATAATTGCTGTATACTTGTAAGTATGCAAAGTTTATCATAGTGCAGTCTCTTGTGAATTATCTTCATCTTTTGTCCTTTACACTTTGTCATTTCTTTTGGTTGGGATTTGGACTATGGAATTTACATTAAGAAGAGAGACGGGGCTTCCCTGGTGGCACAGTGGTTGAGAGTCCACCTGCCGATGCAGGGGACACGGGTTCGTGCCCCGGTCCGGGAGGATCTCACATGCCGCGGAGCGGCTGGGCCCGTGAGCCATGGCCACTGAGCCTGCGCGTCCGGAGCCTGTGCTCCACAACGGGAGAGGCCACAACAGTGAGAGGCCCGCAGACTGAAAAAAAAAAAAAAAGAAGAGAGACGTGTGAAAGGACAATAAAATTTAGATTTGGCAATGTCCCTTGATCCTGTTATATTAATGTGAGTAGAATGTGTTGCCTTATGATCCATTGTGAGAAGTCACCAAAGCCTAACTTACATGAAACTTGGAATGCAGAAATGAAGTATGATTTAGTCAGGTTTTGAAGTCACCTGTATGGAAGGAGACAGAAGCATAGGGCCTTTGTAGACACTTGCTTCCAGCCCGTTTTCCACATTATTTTCCCTCTCCTCAAAACCACCATAGACTGCTTGACTTCCACTTGATCTGAGCTGTAGGCTTCTACAGTTGTCCCCAAATTCAACATTAAAGATCCAATACAGTTTGGATTTTCCTGCAAGCTCTCATGTGTCCACCTTGTAAGAAATTTAGACTGTCATGGTTAAGAATATTCTCTGAAGCACTGAGCGCCCTGTTCTCTAGATCTTACTTGTATAAGGTCTAATTTGTAAGCACCTTGTTCTGTTTATACTGCTCCTGACTATGTGCTCCCCATTCCACTATGACAGTTACAGTGGTACAGTCCAAAAGAACCACATGAGAGTTTGTTCCTCTACTGCACTGTGCAGTGACTGCTCTGATGCAGTCCTTCTGTGTAGCATCAGCACCTTCCTCATATCCGGCAGGTTCTGTGTGTTTCCTGTTATTCATAGCTGAGTGTAATCCCTAATATGTCTTCAGTCATGTATTATTGTATTTAATTTAAAGTG
Source organism: Neophocaena asiaeorientalis asiaeorientalis (assembly GCF_003031525.2). Taxonomy (NCBI): domain Eukaryota; kingdom Metazoa; phylum Chordata; class Mammalia; order Artiodactyla; family Phocoenidae; genus Neophocaena; species Neophocaena asiaeorientalis. The sequence continues at coordinate 4,321,346 of NW_020175432.1, forward strand.
TGGGGCTTCCCTGGTGGCACAGTGGTTGGGAGTCTGCCTGCTGATGCGGGGGACGCGGGTTCGTGCCCCGGTCCATGGGGATCCCATGTACCGCGGGGTGGCTGGGCCCGTGGGCCATGGCCGCTGGGCCTGCGCGTCTGGAGCCTGTGTTCCGTGGCGGGAGAGGCCACAACAGTGAGAGGCCTGCATACTGCAAAAAAAAAAAAAAAAAGTGTACATTTTCGTGTCAGGACTCAGCCCACCCACCAACAGTGTTGCCAGTCATCTCCACAAATTAAAATCTCATGGGTGCAAATTAGACACTGATGTCAAGGAGAAAGGTTTCAGTTAAGAAGGTGGAACCACCATGGGAGGAAGCAATGAGGTCTAGGGGAGTATGATTCCACAACTGGAGAGATTATAAAAATATCTAGCAAAATAGACTTTATTTTTTATTTATTTATTTAATTTATTTACTTTTGGCTGTGTTGGGTCTTGGTTGCTGCACACGGGCTTTCCCTAGTTGCAGCAAGTGGGGCTACTCTTGGTTGAGGTGCACAGGCTTCTCGTTGTGGTGGCTTCTCTTGTTGTGAAGCACGGGCCCTAGGCACTCGGGCTTCAGTAGTTGTGGCACGCAGGTTCAGTACTTATGGCTCACGGGCTCTAGAGCGCAGGCTCAGTAGTTGTGGTGCACAGGCTTAGTTGCTCCGCAGCATGTGGGATCTTCTCAGACCAGGGCTTGAACCCATGTCCCCTGCATTGGCAGGGGATTCGTAACAACTGCCCCACCAGGGAAGCCCCCAAAATAGACTTTAAAGCAAAAAAATATATAATTAGAGATAATGAGGAAAATTATATCATGCCTAAGGAGTCAAAGTTTATAGTTTGCGTCTAAAATAGTACATAGAAATGTTTCTATTTGCAATTAATGCCTATGTTAACAAGAGATCGCAAATCAATAACCTGACCTTTTACCTTCTTGACCTGAAACAAGTAGACTACAAGATATTACTCTAGCCAAGGTGAGTTTATTCAGGATCAGCAGAGCACTGCAACTCGTGGTCTGCAACATGGTGAGTCACATTGCAGGTTCCTGCACAGCAAGGGAAGGTGAACACTTGTGTAGAGCAGAAAAGAAAGTTGGAAGGGCTGTAGTAAACAGAGCATCAGTGACTTTTCATTGGCTGAGTCCTTGCCAGGAAAGAAGAGGTATCTTTCTTCTTTCCTGTTGGGCTCTACTGTCATTGCAGTATGTGAGAGCTCCCCCTTGTGGTCTGCCCACTCTATTTGAGGTTTCTGTGTATTCATTTTTTCCATTTTCCCCTTTTGATGAAAATCTTTCTCTGAAAGCATCATTGATCAAGAGTCAGGTTTTCTATATAGTTTCAGCAGCTTTTTTCCCTCAATGTCAGGGTTTCCTGGGTTTAGTATCTCATGTCAAAGGGAAAGTGACCAGATAAGAAACCTACTAAGGTCACATTTGAGTAACAAGAAGGGGTAAGAGAGAACCTTCAGGCACTTTTTATCTAGTCCATATGTTATTAAGATAATAAGCATTGGCTATCATCTGAAGAGTTATGTCATCATCAAGGGTTTGGCAACAAACTTCCAGCAGACTTGGTCCTGATATCTTGGGAAAGCTGTCTCATCAAATCTTGTCTGCTTCAATTCTGGGAAATCTTTACTTGCAGGTCACCAGATGATGTGCAGCTCCAGTCAGGGTTTGATGTTTTCTTTAGGTGTGTCATAGATGTGTCACGTGAATCCAAGAGTCCATTCCTTGGAATCTGATGGCACAAGGGTTGATCAGCAGTACTTGATAGGGGTGTTTCCAATGAGGTTGAAGAGAGTTCTTCTGGAGGTGTATTTTTGAATAAATGAAATCTCCAGGTTGCAAGATGTGATACTTAAAGGTCTTTGTTTCCCAAGGGTACACTGTGAAAAGACTCTTCTACCAAAACATGATTACTTTTCATAGAAACAATTAGGCCTTTGCAATGTTGGAGCATCTCCCCTTTTATCAGTTGTGGGTCAAAAGAAGCAGTAGGTCAAGTGCGTTGGGTGTCCTGTGACTGTCTCAAAGGGTGAGAGTTTATGAGTTCCAAAAGGGGTGGGTCTGAGATTTAGAAGAACTAACGGCAGTGCGTTTGGTCAAGGTATTTGTAGGACCTCAATAAATTCTGCCAATTGAGTCTTAATACCATTAGTGTGTTTGACTAAACCAGACGATTGAGGGTGGTAAGCACGGTGACAGTGTTGCCTGTCAAACAGCAGAGACTTGTCAAAGCACCTAACCAGTAAAGTGGGTTCTTCAATCACTGTGAAATTTGAGGAGTTCCCCTGGTAGGGATAATCTTTTCCAAAAGGATTTTAGCCACAGTAGAGGCAGTAGCATGTCTGTAAGGGAAGGCTTCAGTCCAGTATGAAAACATAACAGACCATGTCTTAAACATATTTATATCCATCAGACAGGAAGTTGCATGAAATCTATTTGCTGGCCTCAAATGGTTCATTAGGCAGTTTTATTTATTTTTATTTTTAATAAATTTATTTATTTTTGGCTGCATTGGGTCTTCGTTGCTGCACATGGGCTTTCTCTAGTTGTGGTGAGCCGGGGCTACTATTCATTGCAGTGCACGGGCTTCTCATTGCAGTGGCTTCTCTTGTTGCGGAGCACGGGCTCTAGGCACGTGGGCTTCAGTAGTTGTGGCACTCGGGCTCAGTACTTGTGGCTCGTGGGCTCTAGAGCACAGGCACATGGGCTTAGTTGCTCCGCAGCATGTGGGATCTTCCCGGACCAGGGCTTGAACCCGTGTCCGCTGCATTGGCAGGTGAATTCTTAACCACTGCGCCACCAGGGAAATCCCCATTACGCAGTTTTAAATGTTTATTGGCGAAACAGACAGGCTTCACTGGGCTATGCTTTGGACAAGTGGGACAAGTGAGGTAGGCACTTTTTGTGGACTTGTTAATGTTTCCCCACCAATATTGAGTGATGAAAGGATATCATTTTGTCAGTTGACCAATGGTTTAATGCATGGATAGTGGTAAGGAGTGGGAATTTTAGAATCTCTGGTAGGAATGGGTTGGTATTTAGTCCAAACAAGAGCTTTCTCTTTTTATCAAATGAAAAGTTGTTGAATTTCCAATCTTGTTTTTCCTTTTCTGAGACCAATTGTTGGGCCTGTCTAGCCAGTTTTTCTAAATTATTTGGGCAAATATCCCTTTGGTCTATGACAGACATTTGGCTGCTCTAGATCCCTTTAAGGGCAGCATTCCTTGCAGAAATATCAGCAAGGTGATTTTCCCTAGCTTCAGAGAGTCAAATTTAAAATGCCTTTGGGGAATTCCCTGGCGGTGGTTAGGACTCCACGCTTCCACTGCTGGGGGGCATGGGTTCAATCCCTGGTCAGGGAACTAAGGTCCTACAAGCCGTGCAGCGCAGCCAAGAAAAAAAAAAAAAAAAAAAGCCTCAGAATCTTAATAGCTAATGCGGAAGGGGAATTATTGCATTCAGTAATTCCTGAACATAGAGGCCATTTTTAACTTTATTTCCATCGGAAGTAAGGAAGACACGTTGCTTCCACAGCATTGCAAAATCGCGAGCTACTGTGAAAGCGTATCTATTATCAGTACCAACACTGGCAGTTTTGTCCTTGGCTAATGTACAAGCCTGTGTAAGAGCACGTAATTCAGCCTGTTGGGTCAAAGCAGCCATAGGTAAAGATGCTGCCTCAACAACATCAAAAGGAGTTGTAATAGCATACCCAGCACAGTATTTGTCATTGTCACCTTTTAAATAAGAACCATCAGTGAGGGCTTCCCTGGTGGCGCAGTGGTTGAGAGTCCGCCTGCCGATGCAGGGGAAACGGGTTCGTGCCCCGGTCCGGGAAGATCCCACATGCCGCGGAGCGGCTGGACCCGTGAGCCATGGCCGCTGAGCCTGCGCGTCCGGAGCCTGTGCTCCGCAACGGGAGAGGCCACAACAGTGAGAGGCCCGCTTACCGCAAAAAAAAAAAAAAAAAAAAAAGAACCATCAGTGAACCATGAGAAGTCAACATTACCCAATGGAATTTCCTGCACATCATTACAAGTCAGGAGGTGGTCCGTCAGTGTTAAAACAGTTGTGAGTACTTCATCAGTGATGGAAGGGAGAAGAGTAGCAGAGTTAAAAGTTATTACAGCGTAAAAGAGTTATGTGAGGGGCAGTTAACAAGGGACTTCATAGGAGGTGAGGCGGCTGCCTGAGAAATGTTGTGTGATGAAAATTTAGGAGAGCTTCAAATGCATGACGTACAAAAATGGCTAAAAGGGATCCCACAATTATTTTATGCATGGCCATAACCAAAAGGGCAGTGGCCATAATGGCTCTAAGCTGAGGCAGGGGTGTGTCCCCATGCCACAGGGTCCAGTTGGCTAGCTATAAAACCCTATGCTATGGGTGGATGGTGGTACATGTTTTTGGTTGAGTTCCCCAAGGGCATTCCATTCCTTTTCATATACCAAAAGGATGAAGGGAATCTGATAATTGGAATGCCAAGGGTAGGTGGGTTCATTAAACACCTCTTTTCTTTGCAATTCTTTTCTTTTTTGTTCTTTTTAGCTGCGCCACATGGCATGTGGGATCTTAGTTTCCCAACCAGGGATTGAACCTCTGCCCCCTGCATTGGAAGCGCAGAGTCTTAACCACTGGACCGCCAGGGAAGTCCCCATCAAACCCTTCTAAAGGCCTTGAAAGCTTTGTTGTCCGGTTCTTTCCATAAAATTGGGTCAGGGTTGTTAGTGTTGAGTAAAACATACACAGATTTAGCCATAAGAGAGAAATTTGGAATCCAGTTTTGGCAGTGACCCACTAGCCTGAGAAAACCTCACCATTGGTGCTTACTTTGGGAACCATGAAACTTAGGAAACTATGACGTCTATCTGGATCTATGTGTCGCCCATGTTCTGATATCAGATGCCCTAAATATTGAACCTGGGTTCGGGCAAACTGCAATTTTTCTTTGGCGACCTTATGTTCCCTTAAGGCTAAAAGCTTTAGGAGGTGGCTGCTATCTTCCTGTGAGGAGGCCTGAGAAGGAGAGCAAAGAGGCAAGTCATCCACATACTGCCTCTAGGGAAGGATTCTCTAAGGGCACTAACTGGAGTGCCACTTGTAATTGAAGAGAGCCTTTAGCCTTTTGTGGCAGGGTACCCATACAAGGTGGCAAACTTGCAAATAACAACAAAAATGGGCTCAAGTAAAATTTGTAAACACGGAATATGTTGCCTCCAGAACATCAAAAGAACGATGTAGATGTTGTAGGTGCTATGGGGAACGATAGCCGTTTCTTCATGGTGTTAGGGAGGGAGCTGGCCTCAGCTTATCAAATAATTTCCAGAAATTTAACAGAGTTATCAGGGACTCACATTATAAGCATGGCCTTGTCCCATCTGCTTTTTGTGAGCTGCTTTTTTCAATATTTGTATGTCCTTAATGTCCTTAGAGGAGATGTCATTAATATAATGTTCTGCCTGTGTTCTTGGAGAAACCAGCATGCTGTTCAGATCTTGGCTGTAATGATTGTGTGGGAGGGCAAAGCTGTTAATGATCCATGAGGATAACCCAGTAAAGGTGTATCACACATCCCTTCAGCGGTGAAGGCCAAGTGCAGCTGAGAGGCTGTTGAACTAGGCACTGAACACAACAGACTTAGCCAAATCTGTGATATCAGAATATTTATCAATTGCTTATTAGATGGAGTCGGTAATTTCTATAATGTTGGAGACTAGGAATAGGGTTCTGTTTGGTACGACCACAGCCTTGAGGTTGCCTTAATTCACTGTAAGGTGTCATTCTTTCCTGGTTTAATGGGATAAACTGGGCTGTTAGAAGGAGGATGGAGAATAATTAACCCTTCACTAACTAGGTTTTATATACAGTTTTCAGTCCATCAAGGCCCTGTGTAATTTATGTTGGGCCATATGAACTAACTTATTTGGGGAGTAAGGTCTGTGAGGTCCAGACCTTTTTTGTTTTGGCCGTGCCACGCAGCATGCAGAACTTCCCCACCCAGGGATCCAACCCATGCACTGGAAGTGCAGAGTCTTAACCACTGGAGCACCAGGGAAATCCAAGACAATGTTTAAGTGGCAAAAACTTTAATTTTAATCTATGAGTCATTGGTTCAGAGCTTCCCAGCTCATTATGGGATGTTTTAGGACAATGGGTGTTGTGACCATGGAGAATGTAGGCACAGCCATGGTTCTGATGGTTAAGGAGAAACACTGTCCTATTTGTCCTCTGTATTCATTAGTGCTCCTAAGATTATCAGAGGTATCTTGCTTAAATTTAGTGGGATCTCAGGTAGATCTGTACTTTGAGACCTAGTATTTATTAACTGCTTGAAGGTATCTGAATTAGTACTTTATATCAGAGAGCAAAATTAATTCTGAACCTATGTTGTAGAGGCCCAAAAGCTAAGCAGTGTACTTTCATCTGTTTTGTTCTGTAAACTATTTTAGTATATTTTGGATTTCCAATTGCATCAAATTGTGGACCTTTGTTTTAGTATTGTATCTATTATTTCCTTCCTCCTGATCTACTCTGTTTTGTGTCCTTCTTCACTGGATATACTTTGGGGAAGGGGTGTCTCTCTACCTGCGGCGTGCCGCTTCTGACCAGCAGAATGACGAATCACCACACGCTAGATTCTTCTCGCATCACACTTTATTGGAGTACAGCTTGGTTTCAGGCGGATGGAAGGAAGACCCCGTACGCTCGAGCCTGTCTGCTTATATAAGGGCTTAAGGACTCGTGTAAGTCCCTGATTCGTCCGTATGGTTATCGCATTTCGCAAGCCGGACTTTGGATAGGCCACTGCTTCAAAACCTGATTAGCATATTAGGTGCATGCGCCCTAGCGGCATGCTTAGCGCATGTGCAATGGCTATCCAGCCGCGCCCTACATCTACCCTTGTATTTATAATTTTTTTCCTCTCGAGAGCCTCAAAACAGTGCCATCAAGGTTAGGAGTCTTCCCCATGACAATTGGTTGCATTATAGGGTTTAAGGAACCCAGGCTTAAGTCAGGTTTGAATTAATCCCTTGGCTGTGCCACAAGGATGCCATGGGTGTGCAGCAACAGAAGTCTTGAAGGGTCCTGGTGAGCCTTCTTGTATTAGGAATGTGGGCTCAGCCTGCAACCTAGTGGCTGCCTTTCCCCCTTTCCTCTTCTTTTTTTTTTTGGCTGCATTGGGTCTTTGTTCCTGTGCGTGTGCTTTCTCCAGTTGTGGTGAGAGGGGGGCTACTCTTCCTTGCAGTGCACGGGCTTCTCATTGCAGTGGCTTCTCTTGTTGCGGAGCACGGGCTCTAGGTGCATGGGCTTCAGTACCTGTGGCACACAGGTTCAGTACTTGTGGCACACAGGCTCTAGGAAGCAGGCTCAATAGTTTTGTTGCACGGGCTTAGTTGCTCTGTCGCGTGTGGGATCTTCCCGGACCGAGGCTCGAACCCATGTCCCTGTGTTGGCAGGCGGATTCTTAACCACTGTGCCACCAGGGAAGTCCTCCTTTTCTTCTTAACTGACTGCTTTTTCAGGACTACCCCGTCACTCAATGAGGCTACCTCTTTCACAGGGTGTAGTCCCTTTCTCCCAACCCCATCCCCATGGAATTTTGGGGTCAACCCAGCCTCTGTCACAGTTTCTCTATAACACACAGATAAATCCTGGCACAGACATCAACCCAGGACTACTTTAAGCAGAGCCCCAATCCCACACCCCTGCTCCCAAAGGCTTAGAAATTCTTGAAACTTTCAATTCTGGTCAGCCAACCATAGAACAGAGGCCTGGCGGGGTCAACAGTGCAAGGGCAGCACAGCTCACGGCACAAGCTCCCCAGCGCCCAGAAGCCCACAGCGCTGGCAACCATCATGCAGCAGAGCAGGTGAGCAAGAGAAGACAGACCCACAGGTGGCGGTCATGTGTGGATATGCTGCTCCCGGCGACAATTATTATTGTCACCTGCAGAGGTGTGGTTTCCTTGTTGAGGCTGATGCCAAAGTGCCCCCCCACACACACACACCAAGAAGGTAGGAAAGAGCTTATGACTCAGGTCTTGGGGGAGGAGGGAGGGCTGGCCTCTGAAGCAGCTCTGAAATGGCTTCAGAAAGCAAGGTGAGGAGCCTGGGTGTTCATTGTGGTTGGGCATGGGGCTAGGGCAAGAGTCCCTGCGCACTGGCAGGGCTTATGGTTGGAATCTCTTGCCTGCTCTAGAGGAGAGACCACCCAGGCTTCCTCTTCAGCTTGTCCAAGTAGGGGCACAAGGGGAAGAGGGTGGGGTGAGGCTTAAGGGGTGAGCAGTCAAACATCTAAAAATGTGGAGTCTTGACCGCTCACTGCACGGACAGACCTGGGTAAGATAAATATGCATTCGCAATTGCTTGGTTTAAAAGAAACACAGGATGCTCAAGAAATTTTCAAAACTGTATTTCGCGGTGACAGGAGGAAGAGCACTGGAGGGGACCAGGCTGTGTGGGTTAAGTTCTTAAGTTAGACTTTACTATCTTACAGATTTAATTAAACTCTGTATGTAAAACAGAAATTTATATAGACTATATTTTACTATTTACTAATCTTTTTTTTTTAAAGGTTTTTTGTTTTTTTAATTTGGCTTCATTGGGTCTTTGTTGCTGCACATGGGCTTTCTCTAGTTGTGGCGAGCGGGGGCTACTCTTCGTTGCATTGTGCGGGCTTCTCATTGAGGTGGCTTTTCTTGTTGCGGAGCATGGGCTCTAGGTGCATGGGCTTCAGTAGTTGTGGCACGTGGGCTCAGTAGTTGTGGCTCGCAGGCTCTAGAGTGCAGGCTCAGTAGTTGTGGCGCACAGGCTTAGTTGCTCCGTGGCATATGGGATCTCCCCGGACCAGGGCTGGAACCCATGTCCCCTGCATTGGCGGGTGGACTCTTAACCACCGCGCCACCAGGGAAGCCCCTGTGACTTTCTTAACGTATACAAGTTACACTCTGAGTGAAGCTACACTGGATGCAAAACTCCAACCTTTTTCTACAAGAAGGCCCAAGGGAACTACAGCTAAAACCTCAGAAAGGGCATCACCTCCCTGTCCACTCCTCTCTCGCCCCCTAGCCCCCATCCCCACAAGTGCATGTGCATCCCCGGTTTCCAGGGCTCTGTAGCTTCTCTCAGCCTAAAGGCTCCTTCCAGGGTGGGTGTGAGCAGGTAGGACACCTGCAGGGAGAGGCTCCCTGGGAAGAATCAACTAGGCCTTCAAGCAGTTCCCTTCGCAGGCTCAAGGGGGCCTTAGCTTGGAGTCACTGGCCTCAGGGCCTCTGCTCCCACTGGAGTTGCTAGGACCACCACTGCTATTTTAAATACAAAAACCAAGTGAACAATCCAGCAAATTCACTCAAACCCAGTGTTTATGTGGAAAAGAGAAAAGAAAATTATAGGAATTTTGCTAGCTCAACAAGAAAACCCACAAGTATCTGTTGAATATTACATTCCATAAAAAGAAAAAAGTTAATTATTATTTCCATGGCAAAAAAATTGTTTTGAATATAATCATACTTGAACACTTCAGGAGTGCAAGTCTAAGCCCTGGAAATCGATTTGAACTCACCTGAAATAAAAGAACACACCTCATGACTATTACTGCACACGATCTGGAAATGAAAAAAGAAACAATTTTTAATACATGCAGTATTATATTGGAATATTTTTATTTCTTTCTGATATTTATCTCTTTATTGTATCTTAGATATAATTTCATACTGTGCTTCAAGTTTTATTGATTAAATAAAATGTATTAATTGAACACAGACTAACATCAAGTGAATACATCTTTTAAAGGTATTCCTTTGGGTTTGAGTAAAGGTCATCTGCACAACTGTGGCTCATCATGCACTTTCCTATGAGTAGAGTGATATCTGTGCAAGTCCAATATGATTTCCTGGTTGAAACACCAAAAGTAACTATGGATGTTTAGAGGGCAATTATCCAAGGAATAATTGAGGTGAGCTGCAGACAGAGGGTATCATTTTGAGTAATATCTGAATGTGGTGGCAAAGGAGGTATATTTCCTCAGAGCAGGAAATATTCTATGCCTTCTTTTTTTTTTTTTAACTTTATTCTATAAATTTATTTATTTATTTATGGCTGTGTTGGGTCTTCGTTGCTGTGCGCCGGCTTTCTTTAGTTGTGGCGAGCGGGGGCTACTCTTTGTTGTGGTGTGCGGGCTTCTCACTGCAGTGGCTTCTCTTGTTGCGGAGCACAGGCTCTAGACGCACAGTCTTCAGTAGTTGTGGGTCACAGGCTCTAGAGCGCAGGCTTGGTAGTTGTGGCACACGGGCTTAGTTGCTCCGCGGCATGTAGGATCTTCCTGGACCAGAGCTTGAACCCATGTCCCCTGCACTGGTAGGCGGATTCTTAACCACTGCTCCATCAGGGAAGTCCCTACGCCTTCTTACAAGAGGAGCAGCTGGAAGGTTTATGCACAAAGCCCTCAAAGCTCATTTTTTCTGTTTTCAGGGATCATTTCCACGTTTACACTTTCAGCAGATGTTAGGGAAGACGGGGTAAAAGGTGACAGTTTGGGTTTCATTAAACAGCAAAATAAGTCCAAACTTGCTCCCCCCCTTTTTTTTCAGTACTAATTTATGCTTTCTTAGCAGTGTTGACATGTGACTTTACAATTATTAGTATCTCGTTTGATCTCCTGTCCCCATCATTCCTGCCACATACAAATGAAGAAAGTTAAGCATTGGGTCTTACCTCAATTCCCATAGCTGATAACAGTGGAATCTCTCAGTTTTGAAGGCATAATGTGTGCCAGTCTTCTGGGCAATGTCAAAAATTGCAAACTCAGAAGGATACTATAAGGTTTGTATAATTACGTACTTTTACAAATGCAGAATCAGAGTTTCCAGCAGGGAACATAAGACAACATGGTGTTCCATATATATGACATTGTGGAAGAGACAAAGGTATAAGAAGCTAAAACAGATCAGTGATTAAGGGTAGGGAGGGTTCACTACAACCAGGCACCACTAGAGTGTTCCTTTGAGATGATGAAGTATACCCTATCTTGATGGTAGTATAACTATACATTTGTAAAATTTCACAACTACACTCCAAATAGTATGTGTATATACTAAAAAGTAATAGAAAGCAACAAAGATGCTTTCACATGCTAGGAGAATGTTAAACTTTCCCAAACCTTGATTTTTACACGTGTAACACTTCTTTCCACCTTCTGTGATCCTTCATAAGAAGAAATGGAAGGACTAGAATGGAGGAAGATCATGGGTCACAACAGGACTTTCTTGGTACCAAGTCTGACTTAGGAAAGAGGTACCTTCTAGGGCTACACCTGCTCTCGTTGCCATTCACATAACTGGTGAGAAAGTGATAGGGCTCTTGGAGTCCACTTTTGTGTTGACTCCAAGTTTTTTGGGTCATATCTTGGCAATGCTGTGGTCTGACACAAAGGTGCATGTCACAGACCTCCCCAATGGGATACAGCTGGGTGTGTCCTAATCTAATCCTTGCGCATCAACGTCACGTGTTCCCAGAGAAGGTCTTGAGACCATTTCCAACTTATAAATTTCCCATCTCTAGTGTACTCTGTGACCGCTTGTTAGGAAACATGTTTAAATCAAACACTATCCCACTCTGGAAATTTTCTGTTGTGACCTCAGGTAACTGTGAGGTGAAGCAGTGATGGAACCCAGAACCCGTGTCATGAGTGCGAGGCTCAGGCCCCTCAGACACAGTATTACCTGCTGTCTCATAAAGGTCAGCTGTGTACCAACAAACACAGTTTCACAATACTTTCAAAACCACCAATAATGTCGAAAAGAGACACTCTGCCTTGTCCTAGCTATAGAGTCCCTCTGACAGACCCCACTGTTACCAAATCATCCTCTCTTTGTTCGAAAACCCTGGACGCTATGATTTCGGTAGCACATGTGCCTACCACCGGGGGGTCCGTCACCTTGGCATCCGCTTCCAGAGTTTGGCGCTCCCCTACCGAGGCTAGTGACAACTCTTTCCTGGTGCAGGAAAATCTCTGCAGATCTCCTGCCCCGTGACCTGTGGGAAACGGTGATCTCAGCCAGACCCTCTGCTGCTGGGGCCCCTTTGCTTCCCAAAACTCTAGAATGCAACGCGCGACACCGTCTCCAAATAAGACACGCGAAAGGCCTGGGATCCCTGAAGTGCGCAGGCGCAGGAGGTGGTGCCTCCTCCTTAATCGGAGGACAAGCTCCAGGTTTCTCAAGAGGCGTAAATGGGCGGAACCATGTCCCCACCTGCTCTTGCAACAGCTTTCAGTGCTTTCCAGGGTCCCAGAAAGTACTCTCTCTGTGGCTGTGAAGCCTGGGGTCCGAGGTCTGGAGGCCGCCTCTCTCCCCATCAGTGGAAGTTCAAGTAGGGGACAGCGATCAAGGGCTCGGTGGGGACGGCCTGTGAGGCGGACCGGAGCGACCTCAGTGCGCAGGTGAGACCTGGGGGGTGATGGATACCGTACGGAGGAGACCTCCCAGAGGACATGGAGGCCGAGTGAGGACACAGAAACCTTTGTCGCCCTCACTGAGCTTCCAATGGGAAAATAAAGTGAGGAAGGGTCACATCGTGAGGGGTGCTTTTCTGAAAGTGATTATAGCAGCGTGAGTGGTTGGGACAGGATAACTCCTGGCATTGCAGACCCTGACCCTCACCTCTTCACGCTCCTGAGAAGTTTTTCTTATATAAAATGGCGTAGGACTTCCCTGGTGGCGCAGTGGTTAAGAATCCACCTGCCAACGCAGGGGACACGGGTTCCATCCCTGGTCTGTGAAGATCCCACATGCCACAGAGCAAGTAAGCCCCTGCGCCACAACTACTGAGCCTGCGAGCCACAACTACTGAAGCCCGTGCACCTAGAGCCCGTGATCCGCAACAAGAGAAGCCACTGCGGTGAGAAGCCCGTGCACTGCAACAAAGAGTAACCCCTGCTCGCCACAACTAGAGAAAGCCCGCGCGCAGCAATGAAGACCCAAGGCAGCCAAAATTAAAATTAAAAAAAAAATGTTTTTTTAAGCTAAAAAAAGTAAAGTGTAGTATATTACACTTTGTAATGTAGTATATTACCTGTAAAATGTAGTATATTATCTGTACATAGCATAGGTAGTATGTAGTATAGCATTATATGTAATTAACTTATACTATATGTAAATAGAATATATTATATATAATTAGCATATACATAATTACTTTATAGTGTATAGTATTGTACTTTTACAGAATAGTACAGTTGACCCTTGCAAAACATGAGTTTGAACTGCGAGGGTCCACTTACATGCGGATTTTTTCAACATATATAGAGTCGGTCCTCTCTAGTCCCATGTTTAGCGTTGGAGCATTCAGCCAAACTCAGACTGAAATTTCCATTGGACGTTGGATGAATCTGTGGATGCAGAACCTGGGGATATAGAGGGCCTACTATGGGACTTGAGCAACGGTGGATTGTGGTATAGTCAGTGTCTCCTGGAACCAATCCCCCCTGGTTACCTAAGGATGACTGTATTACAGTCTTATCAGTCTGTAGTATAGTATCATTCCATGTCTGTCCACAAAAGCAATCAAATAAGTCGCTCACATCCTCCCGTGGGAACACAGGGCACCTCACCCTCTTGACACTGCAAAGTCTGCCTCCCTCACCCAGGTTGTTCTCTGGGCTCCCGAGTGCAACTGAGGTGTCAGTATGTGTTTCAGAAATTTGAACTAATTTACCAGCCTGAGGATTGCAATGAAGCACTGAAGTTTGATTTTTAGTAAGTGCAGAGATACGTGACCTTTGTGTTTGTGTGATTATGAGGCAAGATCATCTCAGAGTGCTTTATCCCGAAGAGACACCCTTGGATAAGGAGTTGTTGTTGATGACAAATTGAAATTATAATCGAGTAATCACAATTCAGGCATACTAAAACGGAGTCAGGTGGCCATTGAGGATTTAATCTCAGACATCTCTTTACCACTGAGAACTTGAACTTTCTTTGAACTGAACCAGACCCAGGGACCACCAGCCATATTCAGAACAACACCTGCCAGCTACAACCTTATTGTCTCAAGGTCTCCCCTGGTAACTGTGCAACCATTTCACATCCCAAACCAATCCTTGCATAACAAGTACCCTCACTTTCTGTCAGCTCCAATTATAATTCTTGACAAACAATTTATGTAACTGACCGTAGCTTTGCAGCTTTTTGCCTTTATAAACCACCCCTATTCTGTAGTCTAGCAAAACACAATTCAAGTGCTTCTTGAATCCGTGTCTCCTGGGCTGCAGTCCTAACAAACCCCAAATAAATAGTTTTTAATTGCAATCAGATCTCCACTTAGAAAAATTTGGTTAACATTGTTCTTGGTACCAAGTACCTACACCATGATAATGGCCTAAAAGTCTGTAAAAATGTGCAGATGAGGTCAACTGTTGCCCAGGGCATCCTCTAGCATGATTGCCTGGAGATTAACTAATCCTGCTGCCCATTGGGTGCCATTGCAGACTAGGAGTGGCCTGGTTAGGGATTGTAGCAGCAGCTTTCCAGTGCTCTTGCTCACATGTGCTGGTAGCACACCACCATTGATAGGAAAACATGTACAGGATTTATTTTATTTATCTATTTATTTATTTAGGATTTTATTTATCTATCTATCTATTTATTTATTTATTTCTTGCTTGCTTGCTTGCTTCCTTGCAGAGCTGCTTGGCTTGAGGGATCTTAGTTCCCTGACCAGGGATTGAACCCAGGCCCTTGACAGTGAAAGCACAGAGTCCTAACCACTGGACCACCAGGGAATTTCCAGGATTTATTTTAAATGAACAAGAAAGCAAGCATATTTCAAAATGTAAACCACATTACCTTTGCATTTCAAGAGGAAGAAACAAAAATATATATAATTTAAATAATTTAAAAGAAGCAATTTAAGCTTCTTTTTACGTAAGTGCTGAAAAGACTTATAAGCAACAAATCACATCATTATCTACAGGAGCATGGGGAATTTAGTCACCAATGGTAGAAGACATGCCAGGAGTGAGTCTTCAGGCATACCTCTATGTCTCAGGCTGAGGTTTTGAAAGTTGATATACAAAATAAATCATGCTAAACAAAAAAAATGTACCCATATTTTATTTTTAATACTTTATAGTCAAATGACTAATTTATTATTTTATTTTTATTTTTGGTAGTCATGAATTACCTGCTTAATTAAACATTTAAAAATTAAATGTAGGGACTTCCCTGGTGGCGCAGTGGCTAAGAATCCGCCTGCCAATGCAGGGGACACAGATTCAATCCCTGGTCCGGGAAGATCCCACATGCTTTGGAGCAACTAAGCCCACACACCGCAACTACTGAAGCCCGTGCACCGCAACTACTGAAGCCCGCGCGCCGTAACTACTGAAGCCCGCACACCTAGAGCCCATGCTCCGCAACAAGAGAAGCCACCGCAATAAGAAACCCACGCACTGCAACGAAGAGTAGCCCCCGCTCACCACAACTAGAGAGAAAGCCCACGTGCAGCAACAAAGACCCAATGCAGCCAAAAGATAAATAAATTAAAAAATTAAAATTAAAAAAATAATAACTAAGTGTAAAAAGTCATACATAATAAACATTTCAAAGTGTGGAGAAATTTAACCATTCTTCAGCACCCTCAGTCCTACTCAGTAGAGGTAACCATGATGGAAACATATATATATATATATAACTGCAAATTGGAAATTTTCTTTTCCCTGACCAGTGATGGAATGCAGGACCTTGGCAGTGAAAACGTGGAGTCCTAAGCACTGGACCACCAGGAATTCCCAGCAAATTGGAAATTTTTAACTTAGCTACATCATTCTACAGCACATATAGATCAGTGCTTATAGATTTACCCCATGCTTTTATTTTTCTTTTTCAGATTCTCTTCCATTCTGGCTTATTACAAGATATTGAATATAGTTCCCTGTGCTATACAGTGGGATCTTCTTGTTTATCTATTTTATATATAGTAAAAAAAAAAAAGTAAATTTTATAATATGTGTATATTACCACAATTAAATGTAAAGTTTTTAAGGCAAAAGAGTGAAAGCACAGCCCACAGTATGGAAGAAAACTTTGCATATCATATATCTGATAGAGGACTTATATAGAAAAATATAAAGAACTATTATTACTTAATAATAAAAGTCAAATAACTCAGTTTAAAAATGGCAAAGGATCTGCATACATATTTGTCCAAAAACGATATACAAATGACCAGGAGCTATGAAAAAAGGCTGCATATCATTAGTCATCAAGGAAATGCAAATCAAAACACTAATGAGGGACTTCCCTGGTGGTCCAGCAGTTAAGACTCTGCACTTCCACTGCAGAGAGCATGTTTAATCCCTGGTTGGGGAACTGAGATCCCACATGCTGTGTGGTATGGCCAAAAAAAAAAAAAAGGAAAAAAAAACCCACTAATGAAATATCACTACATAGCCACTAGGATGGCTAGAATCAAAAAGCTAGAATCATAACAAGTGTTGTTGAGGATATATGGAGCAACTGGAACCCTCATAACTGAGTGGTGCAAATAATAATTGGTGCAGTCACTTTGGAAAACAGTCTGGCTGTTCCTCAAATATTAAACCTAGAATTACCATATAATCCATCAATTTCTCTCTACCTATATGCCCAATTGAAATAACAACACATGTTGAAACAAAAACTTGTACATGAATTTTTTTAACATCTTTATTGGAGTATAATTGCTTTACAATGTTGTGTTAGTTTCTGCTGTATAACAAAGTGAATCAGCTATACGTATACATATATCCCCATATCCCCTCCCTCTTGCGTCTCCCATGAATTTTATTTATTTTTTTAAAGTAAATTTATTTATTTATTTTTGGCTGTGTTGGGTCTTCATTGCTGTGCACGGGCTTTCTCTAGTTGTGAGCGGGGGGCTACTCTTCTTTGCGGTGTGCAGGCTTCTCATTGCAGTGGCTTCTCTTGTTGCGTAGCATGGGCTGTAGGCACACAGGCTTCAGTAGTTGTGGCTTGTGGGCTCTAGAGTGCAAGCTCAGTAGTTGTGGCGCACGGGCTTAGTTGCTCTGTGGCATGTGGGATCTTCCTGGACCAGGGCTGGAACCTGTGTCCGCTGCATTGGCAGGCGGATTCTTAACCACTGCACCACCAGGGAAGGCCCCGTACATGAATTGTATAGCAGCATTATTCATAGTAGCCAAAGATAGAAAAATTCCAAATGTACATTAATGGATGAATAGATAAATGCAATGTGTTTTATTCATCCAGTGGAATATTTTTTGGCCGTAAACACAAATGAAGTGTTGATACATGCTACAACATGGGAGTACCTTGAAAAAATCATGCTAAGTGAGTGAAGTCAATCACAAAGACCATATATTATATAATGCCATTCATTTGAAAGCCTTGAGTAGGGAAATCTATATAGATACAAAGATTAGTGGTTGTCTAGGCATGGGGACTGGAGGAAGAAATTGGGAACATTGGGAGTGATAGCTAAAGAGCAGAGGAGTTTTTTTTTTAATCTTTTTATTATCTTGTTTTTAATAACAAGGTGTTGGAGCTACAAGATTATATTTTGTCAACATGGGAATATTTTGTGCATCATTGAGAGTAAGGCATTCAACTCTCTGTGTAAAGTCTGTGGGCACCCCAGATGTTAGCAGGTGAATTTTTAATGGTTTTTTGTTTTGTTTTTTTGCTGAACAACTCCACACAAAAAATGAGTGCCTCATTAACATTTATTGTTTCTGCAAGGTCAAAAGGAGAACAGTGAACTCTAATTATAGCTGTTGTGGACTAGAAGTAATGTGTTACCAAGGAACTAGTGTTCTCAATTATATTTTCATAATTTTATTGGAAATTTTAAAAATACACATATCTCCAAAAGTATCAGATTTATAAAAATTTGAATGCAACCTTTAAAGAAAGATTCATTCATTTTAAAGAAAAGGTTTCATTCATTTTTTAAAAAAATGAGAATACTTTTGTTTGTCATCAAAATGATTTTACTGTGATTATTGTTCATGTTACTATTGAATTAGATTAAAATATTTTGTAGTAGATTTCAGGGAATTCATTCTTTCTCATGAGTTCTTTGTGTGTCAGGAACTAGAAATCCACTTTTTAAATGTTTGGGAAATATGTGGTTTAGTGTAGTTACGTATAGGGGTCTCTTAGAGAATTCCTTAGAGATCCAAGAAGATAAACAACCAATGATTATAAGGACAAGAACTAAAAGATCTCTAGAGATGAGTTAATCCTATACTCTACTTTTTCCTCTCCTTTTCCTCATTCCCATCAATTCCTTTTTCCTTTTCTTTCATATTGTCTTATCTCTTTTCTTGTCTTCCTCCTGCCTCTCTCCTTCTTCACAGAGGTTTATTTATTTATTTTATTTATTTATTTTTGGCTGTGTTGGGTCTTCATTGCTGTGCACGGACTTTCTCTAGTTGTGGTGAGCGGGGGCTACTCTTCGTTGCAGTGCGCAGGCTTCTCATTGCGGTGGCTTCTCTTGTTGGGAAGCACAGGCTGTAGGCGCGCGGGCTTCAGTAGTTGTAGCTCGCGGGCTCTAGAGCGTAGGCTCAGTAGTTGTGGCGCACAGGCTTAGTTGCTCCGCAGCATGTGGGATCTTCCCGGACCGGGGCTCCAACCCGTGTCCCCTGCATTAGCAGATGAATTCTTAACCACTGCGCCACCAGGGAAGCCCTCTCTCTCCTTCTTAACTTCTATAATTCATACAAATGCAATCTCTTAACCCCAATCTGAATTCCTATAGCTTCATTTTGCACATGATGCATAATAGCTCCAGCCTGCATTCAGTTAACACTTTGTTGCACACTTGTCACTATTCAAGGGTTTAGTATAAATCAATGAAGCAAGAGTAGATTCCTTTACTCATGCATCTTATATTCCAATGAAGAGAGGCAATAAACAATGAAGAATAAATTACACACTACATAAGGAAATCGTGAGCATTATGAAAAATACTGGAGAAGACTAGGGTGAATCAGAAATGGGTTTGGCAGTGAGTTGCAATTTTAAGTCAAGTGATCAGGGAAATTATATCTCATTGTCAACTTTTTTTGTGTGTCCCTTGAGCCCAGTTTCCAGAGTGAAAATGTGATTGATTTAACTCAGGTCACTATAAATTTCCATTTTACACTCAGTTGAGTAGTTTATGTGGCATTTTCAAAGTAGTCATGCTCTTCTATAAATCTGTGATTATGATTTATTTACCATAAAAAATACTAAACCAGAAATGTCCTAATAAAAGTATTCTTTTGGTGAGGACTCTTCTCTCTCAAAGGTTATTAGTCTATTTACCAAGAGCTCAGTTTTCAGTATATTTACAAAGAGATTACACTTGGTCACCTGCATTCTTTTTTCCCCAGAGACACTTCCTGTATATAAATCACTGGATAGATAGCTGTTTGATTTGTTCCCACTAGGGAATAGAAGAGAGCAGAGGAGTTTCTTTTTAAGGTGAGGAAAATGTTCAGAAATTGGCTGTAGTGGTGATTATTGAATCTACCTGTGAATATACTGATGCTATGAACAAGGGCTCGTGTGCCCACAGCACAGAAAGCTCTGACAGTGGGTGTTTGTAGCAAAGTAAGGGTTTATTTGCAGGGTTCCAAGCAAGGGAGTGGGAGGCAAGTCTCATATCCACTCCAGCTCGGTCTTTGAGTTAAGGGTTTTTTTAAGGGGAAGAATAAAGAGGCTGGGATTAATCATCATCTTGTGACACTTCTGTGACATTTCTTAATGATAGCTTCAGGAGTCAGGATGTCTCTCCTTTAGGATTCCCAGCCCAGGTGGTCCATGGCTTGGAGGTCTGTTAGCTTATCTTGCCCTGGAGAAACAACCTCTGTTTGTACGTTAATGATGATATCTGTAATAACAATTTTAGTACATTAACTATGTTATCTACAGCAGCAATTTGACTCTAGTTGATTAGGTCAGAGGGGACGAGAAAGGGAATAAAGTTTTGGATAAAGAGATTAATCATAAACTCAGTAAGGGAACTTTGTTTTAGGGGAATTCGGTTTCACTGAAAACCAGTGAGTTTTAGACATTAAAGGGTCCATTGTATAGTATGTGTGTTGTATCTCAATAAAGCGTGCAAATAAGTGGATAAATGCGTTAAGAGTTTTGCAATGCAAGCAATTCAGGCTCTTAGACATCTAAGAGTTTCCAGGTTATTTAACACATCCATCACCTCAAATTGTTATCGTGTATGTGTGTGTGTGTGTGTGTGTATGTGTGTGCGTGTGTGTGTTGAGAACTCTTAAGATCCACTCTCTTAGCAAATTTCATTTATACAATACAGTATAAGTATCTCAAATCATCGTATTGTCATCCTCAAATTAGACCATTTTATTAGTCAGTTATACCTCGAAGTAGAGCTTGGAGGGGTAAAAAGACTTTCCAGGTGCATCTCACATTTACATTACGGTTTGTTATTGTTCTTTTTGTTATTTTAGTGAAAATAGGAATTCAATTGCTTTAGGGATCTTATAGCTTTTTACATTTCAAAATTCTCTAGGGACACAAGCTAACATTGATCTAAAATAAATTTCCTTCCAGTGTAAAATGTGAATTTAATGAAACCTGATAGTTTAATGACACATCTCACACCCTCTGCTTAGAGAAGAGGCCCTTCCCCCAGCTAGGACTGTGGGGTTCAAACTCCCCACTAGAGCCAAACGCTCTGGGATTCTTCTCAAATGAGTGGGGGTGGGGAAGAGATGGGTAGAAGTCTCAAGGCTGTCAAATTTCAAAGATTAAAACGGAGCCTGAGGGCTTCGCTCGTGGCGCAGTGGTTGAGAGTCCACCTGTCGGTGCAGAGGACACGGTTTCGTGCCCCGGTCCGGGAGTATCCCACATGCCGCGGAGCGGCTGGGCCCGTGAGCCATGGCCGAGCCTGCGCGTCCGGAGCCTGTGCGCTGCAACGTGAGAGGCCATAACAGTGAGAGGCCCGCGTACCGCAAAAACAAACAAACAAAAAAACGGAGCCTGACTCTTTATTACAGATAGTGATGTCACACTGAAGTGGCTACGTTTCTAAACAAGGGTCACAGTTCCAGTTACACCAAGCCTTCTTGTTGCAGTTTGTCCTGGTCTGGGCGCCCTCTTGTCTATACTTGCTTCATCTTCAAACTGAATGAGGAATTCCCTGTGCACACCTGTGACCTCGCGTTCCGACCAAGCTGCGGGAAGACTACAGAGTCAGCCTTAGGACAGGAATAAGCTCTGTTTAAATTCAAATATTCCCGCGGGGACAGGTCACCCACCAACGGCTGAAGCCTCTTCGCCTGAGCCAAGCGTCCTCCCGCCCCGCTGTCACTCAGGCACGAGGGGGCGAGGCCTTGGGAACTGCCCAATCAGGGAGGTCGCTGGGGCCTGTGGGTGGGGTGACGCCCCTCAACGGAAGGGCTGTAGCTAACCGCTCTGGCTTTGCTCCGGATGCTTATCTTCCCCTAGTGGTCTTCTTCCTCTGCCGCAGGCTGTGTTGTGCTGTGATCTATACGGGTCGTGGGAGTCGTAGGAAGGATTCGGGGAGACCCAGGAAACCTAGAAATGGTGAGTGTGCTTCCCTGGATGTGGAGACGGAGAGGAGGGGCTGGTGGGAACCGGCCGGAAGCGGCCGTGGCGGGACCCGGGCCTCCCCGCGGTCAACTTCGGAGTCCGCTGGCCCGAGTCCACCCGGGGCGCCGCTCGGACCTCAGTCCGCTCCGGCTCGCAGCGTGGGGGCGTGGCGGGGACGGCAGCCGGGACCCCGGGCGTCCTGTCCCGTCCCTTGGTGCGCGGCGACGTCGGCCCTGACCCCGGAGCCTCTCTGCGCAGCTCTGCGCCCGCAGCCCCGCGTCTCCCCCAGGTTGTGCGGTGACCGCGGGAGGGTCGTTAGACTCGGGGTCTGGGCCATATGCGTGGGAGGAGCTGTGGTGTGTGAGGTCCCCATTCCCTCCTTTCTCCCCAGCGCGACACGTTTTCTCTTGAGTTTTTCAAGTTTGGTGGGAGCGGGGTCTCAAATCCACAACCCTGTTTTACCAGCGTAGCTCTTCCTAGGGTTGGCAATAAATCCCTAAATTTAAAAATCCCTTTCATATTCCCAAACGCCAGTTTCCTCTCTCTGATTCACAACATATTCTACTGTTTGTCCGCCGTGGTACATTTCAAATAGCCTCAATATTTTAATTGTTTATCCTTCTTAAGTAGAGCCACGAATGGGCTGATTTTGAAAGCTTTATTTTTTTGTGTGTATTTTACATGAAAGGAAAGCCGAGAATGACCGCCTGGAACTATGTTGTATGAAATCCTTGTGCCTCTCGTCCCAGGATCTTTCCTGGGCCCAGACATCCTACGGAAAATCCTTTGGTTGGAGGTTCCTTTTTGAAACTTTCCTGGGTGATCTGTTCTGTCAGCCTTGCCCCTCCCTGCTTTTGTTGACCTGAAAAGATTTATTGCTTTAAGTGTTCGTTTTCAGTAGGGGTAAATACATTTTTATTTAATCAATAGGCTCGAAAGATAGCATAAAACATTTCCAAAGAGGCAAAAAAAAAAGAGGTGAATTTCAGGGGTGAAAAGAAAGGTTCCAGTATTGCATTTCACTTAAGATACTGGTTTCACTCCCTCTTACCCTGACTGTAGTTGTTTCAGAGGGCTGTTCATTACTTTTGGATGATTTCAAATGAAATTCCAGGGTTTAGACTTGCAGACCAGAAGTGTTCAAGTATGATTAATTAATTACAAAACAAGTCTTGCCATGAAATAATAATTAACTGACATCTTCTTTGCTGAAAGGAATATATGTTTGGGATTTTCTGGTTGAACTAGTAAAGTACGTTCCAGTTTTCTTTCCTCCTTTCCACATAAACACTGAATCTGAGTGAATTTGCTGGATTGGTCAGTGTTTGTGTCATTAAAATGTAATAGTAGGGGCTTCCCTGGTGGCGCAGTGGTTGAGAGTCTGCCTGCTGATGCAGGGGACACAGGTTCGTGCCCCGGTCTGGGAAGATCCCACATGCCGTGGAGCGGCTGGGCCCGTGAGCCATGGCCGCTGAGCCTGCGCGTCCGGAGCCTGTGCTCCGCAACGGGAGAGGCCACAACAGTGAGAGGCCCGCATACCGCAAAAAAAAAAAAAAAAAAAATGTAATAGTGGTGCCAAGTAACTCCAGTGTTGAGTATGGCCTGTGGTGGGTGAGCCAAACCAAGGCCCTCTCTGAGCGTGCACAGAGAGGTGGAAGTGAAGGCCAATTGGTTCTTCCTGGGGAACCTCTCCTTGTAGGTTTTCTCACCTGCCCACACCCACTACAGAAGGAGCCTTTATGCTGAGAGAAGGTGCAGAGCCCTGGAAAGATGGGGGTTGAAGTGCACCTGGGTAAGTGGAGGAGACTCGGTGATTTCTTTCTGCAGTTGTAATAGTGGTTTCTTCAGGTGCAGATGTATGCCTAAGTGTTGCATCCATAAATGTTGGTGCATTCAGTGTAATTTGTGCACAGGAAAGTCTATGGAGGTTGGTGTTCTGTCTCCTTGACAAAGGGTTTATGAATTTGGCAGTTCATTTGGGTCGGAACCTGCTGAGAAATTCCTCACTTGTGAGAATGGAAGCCTGGGAGAGGAAGGGCTCACACGTGGCCAGGCAAGAGAAGAGTATGTGCAGCTGCCAGAGTTTATTTTGGGTCCCTACCCTTCTTCACCAGGGACTGACTCACTTCTAGGGGTTCTATCTCAGTTGGGAGTGTCTGGACCACAATTTTAAGAATGTATTTAACTTTCTGAATGTGGATTTTCGTTTTGAACGGTAGGGAAGCAGTGTGCTTATCTCAGCTGATTCAAATATTTGCTTTTCTTTCCTTTGGATTCCTTTATCTCTTGAACATTGTGGTCCTGTAATTCTTTTCCTTAGTAGTTCCCACATAACCCCTCTGCATCCACACAGTATGCACTGTTTTATACATCTTGTATTACCACAGTACATTTATAACAATTACTGAACCAATAGTGATGCGCTAAAGTCCACAGTTTTTATTATCAATGACTCTTTGTGTTATAGGATCTATGGGTTTTGGTAAATGTTTATTGAAACGTATCCATCATTTCTCTATCCTGTAGAGTAGTATCAGTTCCCTCAAAGTCCCTTATGCTTCATCTATTCATTCATCTCTCCCTTCAACCCCCAAATCCTTCAGAACCAAAGATCTTTTTCTGGCTCATAATAATGTCTTTTCCAGAATGTCAAATACTTGGAATCTTGTGTTGCCTTGTCAGATTGGCTTCTTTCACTTAGCAATGTACTTTTAAGATTCCTTCATGTGTTTTCATGGTTTGATACCTCATTTCATTTTTTCACTGAACAATATTTCATCTTATTACAGTGGGAACGACACTGATTTTTTATCCATTCGACTCTTGAAGGACATCATGCTTAACTCTAACTCTTGCCCATTATGAATAAAACACCTAGAAACATTCATGTGTAGGCTTTTTTGTGTACTTAAGGTTTCCACTAATTTAGGTCTCTACCAAGGAATGTGATTGCTGGATCTTACTATAAGAGTATATTAAGTATTGATGGAAAATTCTTATCTTCCAATGTAGGCATACCAAATTTCATTCCCACCACCAAGGAATGAGGATTACCAGCAGCTTCAACATCTTCACTAATATCTGGTGTTCTGAGTGTTTTGAATTTAGCCATTTAATAAGTGTGTAGTGACATATCATTGTTGGTTTTTTTTTGTAATTTCCCAAAGACATTTGTTGAGCATGTTTTCATGTTGCTTATTTCCCATCTGTATATCTTGTTTGGTGTGGTGTCTGTTCAGATCTTTTTCCCATTTTTAATTGAGTTGTTTGTCTTCTTACTGTTGAGTTTTAAGAATTATATATATATATTTTGGTTTGGGGTTTTTAAAAAATTATTTATTTATTTGGTTGCACTGGGTCTGAGTTGCAGCTTGCAGGCTCCTTAGTTGCAGTACATGGGCTCCTTAGTTGTGGCATGCAAACTCTTAATTGTGGCATGCATTTGGGATCTAGTGCCCTGACCAGGGATTGAACTCGGGCCCCCCTGCGTTGGGAAGCACATAGTCTTATCCACTGCACCACCAGGGAAGTCCCCAAGAATTCTATGTATATTCTGGATACCAGTCGTTTATCAGATGTGTGTGTTACAAAGACATTCTCCTAGTCTGTGACTTGTCTTTTCATTGTCTTAACACTTTCCCAGCACAGGAATTTTCCTTTTAATAAAGTGAGACATCATTTTTTCCTTTCATGGTTGGTTTGTTTGTTTTGGGTGTTGTATCTAAGTATGATGTTAGCTGCAGGTGTCCTGTAGACATTTTTCTCAAGGACAGAGAGTTCCCTTCTATTATTAGTTTGTTACCATAAATGGATGTTGAATTGTATCAAATCTTTTAATGTTCATTTCCCCCCTCCTTTCATTTCTGATATTATTTCTGTTTTGCCTTCTCTTCTCTGTTATCTTGACTAGATGTCAATCAATTTTATTATAATTAGTATTTTCTGCGGACCAGGTTTTAGTTTTGAAAAGTAGAAGAGTAGTTTTTTCTTTCAAAAATTTAAATATTTCACTCTACTCTCTTCCTGCTTGCATGGTTTCTGAAAAGAAGTCTGATTTAATTCTAATCGTTTTTCTCTATAAGTAAGGTGGGTTTCCCCTCTGGCTTTTTTTCACTATATTCTCTTTCTCTTTGATTTTTCTCTAGTTAGAATATTATATACTTGGTATGCATTTTTTTTTTTTTTTTTTTTTTTGTGGTACGCAGGCCTCTCACTGTTGTGGCCTCTCCCCTTGCGGAGCACAGGCTCCGGACGCACAGGCTCCGGACGTGCAGTCTCAGAGACCATGGCTCACAGGCCTAGCTGCTCCGCGGCATGTGGGATCTTCCTGGACCGGGGCACGAACCCGTGTCCACTGCATCGGCAGGTGGACTCTCAACCACTGCACCACTAGGGAAGCCCTTAGTATGCATTTTTGACGTTTAGTGTTCTTTAAGCTTTTTGGATCTACAGCATGCCATTTATGATTAATTTTAGGAAAATCTCAATGATTATTACTTCATTTTTTCTGTTCCTTTCTGTGTATCCTTTCTTTTTTCAGATATTCCCATTTTGTGTATTTTAAACCTGTCATTGCTGTACAGTTCATGGATATCGTGTTCTGTCTTGTTTGTTTTGTTTTTGTATTTTTGACTTTGTGTTAGCCTCTGGTGAAATATATTGTTTTCAGTACAGGCCTTGTTAAGAACAGAGTATTTGGTATTTTTTATTATTTTTTTTTTTGATGTGGACATTTTTAAAAGTCTTTATTGAATTTTGTTATGATATTATTTCTATTTTTATGTTTTGGTTTTTTGGCCACGAGGCATATCTTAGCTCCCCAACCAGGGATCAAACCTGCGCCCCCTACATTGGAAGGCAAAGTGTTAACCACTGGACCACCAGGGAAGTCCCTGGTGCTTATTTTTACATGCCATCTTTATTTCTTCTTTCCCAGTTTTAGAGAGAGTGTTTTGCCTGTGACCTCAATGCTCTGATGGGTCTAAGAAGACTTGTTCAAGTTTTTTTCATTTTTTTTCTTTGAGGCCAGGAATGATGACTTCTAAGCTCCTTATATGCCAGATTAGAACCTGTAAGTCTCTGTCTTCAATTTTTGATGATTGCTGACTGCTTTAAAACCTCATTCATTCTCTTTACACTTTTGCCCACATCTATACAAAGTGATCAGAAAGCCTTAGTCCTTCTTCCATTGGCAGTGGCAAGAGATTCAATCCTCCTAAGACCCTGCTCTTGTGTGTGAACCCTCATCCTAACCCAGCCCCTAACTTCAGTTTTTAAAAGTCCAATTACCTTTCCTTGCTTGTGAAGCCATTTCTTGAAAGCTCTGGAGAGGCCTGCCTTACTTTCCTCAGATACCTCAATTATTTAGGTAATAAAACCTTTCATACACTATTGGCAATGTGTGCTGTCATCAACAAAGGAATTCCTATCCCCAGGGGTCAAGCTGTCATGTTCCTGTAAACCTTGTTGGAGCTTGGAAATTAGAGAAGTTGGCAGGGCAGCCTCTAGAGTGGCTGGTCAGGAAATAACTTCCTCTTGCAATTTGAAAATGGAGATTTTATGTTCTTTAGGAGGAAAGCACTGTTGAATCCTTTGTGTATTTCATACTTTTGGGCAGATTCACCATCAAACCCTTGTGATTTTCAGTGAATGCACTTGCAATCTACAACTCTTAATCTGTTCCTCAAGGTTAGAAAGGCACAGGGCACTGTGTTCTAGATCTGCCATAAAGAGATCTTCTGGCATATTGTCTTACTCTGTGTGGCTATGTATGCCTCTTAAACAGCCCTGAGGTACATGACTAGGAATTTTGTGGTCTGTGTTTTCATGCTATCTTCCTACTGTCTGCGCCAATTAACTTTCTAGTGCATCAGATCAAACAAAGAGAAAGGAAAAACTGAATCTGTGGTAAATATTACACAAGTTAACAGCACTATTTCCCCACAAGAATTTTTTTTTTTTGTCACCTACATCTGACTACTTATAAAGGCCTGGATTACTTTACGGCCAAATTGGCCAGCTGGATCCTATTAAAAGTTTTACAGTTTTCTTGGACTCTTGTTTCGTGATGGGAATAGAAGAAAAAGCTTCCAGTTCAGCACTATGTTCTTATTCATAAAAGTTTGTGCAGATTTGACCCTCTGCCTCATAAGTGCTAAAAATGGTATGTAAAAAGGAAGGAGATGAAAGAGTTTTTCCTCAAAAGTATTGATGGTCTTAAAATGGTAACATTTGTTTCATTTGTATATCATGTCTGTCATTTCCCAACATGTTCTGGACCCTGCTGTTAGTGAGAAATGAGATGTAATGGGATCAGAGTAAATATTTCCATGTTCATTATGCTGCTAAATTTGTGAGGAAGTAGAGACAGAGTAAGTTCCTGATGATCAAGTCATAGAATAAATGTTTGGATATGACAGAATCATACATAACCTTCATATAAATAGTGTATGTGGCTTCCCTGTGGCACAGCAGTTAAGAAACCGCCTGCCAATTCAGGGGACATGGGTTCGATCCCTGGCCCAGGAAGATCCCACATGCCACGGAGCAACTAAGCCCGTGTGCCACAACTACTGAGCCTGCGCTCTAGAGCCCATGTGCCACGACTACTGAAGCCTGCGCGCCTAGAGCCTGTGCTCTGCAACAAGAGAAGCCACCACAATGGGAAGCCTGCGCGCTGCAATGAAGAGTAGCCCCTGCTTGCTGCAACTAGAGGAAGACCCAAAGCAGCCAAAAATAAACACAAAACAAAACAAAAATGGTGTATAGATGTCTAGTCCTGTCAGTGTCATTCATCCTGCTATACACATATTTGGGGTATTTTAGGACTCGGTAGCCATTGAAGATGTGGCTGTGAATTTCACCCTGGAGGAGTGGGCTTTACTGAATCCTTCACAGAAGAAACTCTACAGAGATGTGATGTGGGAAACCTTCAGAAACCTGGCCTCAGTAGGTAAGGGTGACAGCTTTCCTTTACTTTGTCAATTAGGGAACAAATGTTTCTTGCTCATTGATGGTCTTCTAAGATGTCCTATGTGGAAGGAAGGATGTTGGTGTATAAACTAGGCCTGGTCACAGCCAACAATGAATATAGAATCTAATAATTATTTTATAATTTCTAATATTTTGGATTCGTTTTTCTGCATCTGCAATTTAGGGAAAAAATGGGAGGATCATGACATTGAAGATCAGTACAAAAACCAGGGGAGAAAACTAAGGTAAGTCACACTCACAACAGAAAGTAGTGCCTTATATGAGGGTCCTGGTATGTGATGAAATTTTAAAAGAAGGGACCTAAACACATAATGCCTGCTTGACATTTATTTATTCTCAGAAAAACTTTCCCCCAAATACTTTCTAATATGTGACATAGATACTAAGTGTTTGGAAAATAGTTCTCTTGGAAACAGTATTAACAAGCCCTATATGTGAATATCAGTGTTTTGATAATTCCAAGAGTGAAGTCTTCTTGCAGGGCATTTCTTATATTCAATCAAAAACAATTCAGGGAAGGGAGATAACCTACACTTTTGCTATAGATCATAAAAATGTAGTTCAAATATCCTACTAATAAATATTAAATTGTTGGTAAAGAAATCATTACTAACGCAATTCTCATTTTTTACAGAAGTCATGTTGTAGAGAGACTCTGTGAAAGTAAAGAGGGTAGTCAGTGTGCAGGAAACTTCAGCCTTATTCCAAAACTCAGTCTGAAGAAGAAAACTACTGGAGTGAAACTACATGAATGCAGTGCATGTGGAAAAGTCTTTATGCATCATTCATCCCTTAATAGGCATATCAACCGTCATAGTGGGCACAAACTGTATGAGTATCAGAAATATGAAGAGAAGCCATATAAATGTAAGGAATGTGGTAAAGCCTTCAGTTATCTTCAGTGTTTTGAAAAACATGAAAGAAAACACAGTGGACAGGAGAACTATAAATGTAAGGAATGTGGGAAAGCTTTTCGTTTTCGCACATCCTTTCAAACACATAAAAGGATTCATACAGGAGAAAAGCCCTATGAATGTAAAGAATGTGGGAAATCCTTTATGTGGCTTACAACCTTTCAAAGACACATGATAATGCACACTGGAGATACTCCTTATAAATGTAAGGAATGTGGGAAACCCTTTAAGTGGCTCACAACCTTTCGGAGACACATGATAATACACACTGGAGATGCTCCTTATAAATGTAAGGAATGTGGGAAAGTCTTTACTTTTTTAAGTGCACTACAAATACATGAAAAAACCCACATGGGAGAGAAACCCTATCAATGTAAACAATGTGGAAAAGCCTTTAGATATCGTCGAACTTTTCAAACACATGAAAGGATTCACACAGGAGAGAAACCCTATGAATGTAAGCAATGTGTTTAATCTTTTATTTCCCGTGTAGGATTACAAAACCATGAAAGAAATCACAATGGAAAGAAATTCTATGAATGTAAAAGATGTAGTAAAGCATTCAGTTATTCCAGTTCTCTTCGAAAACATGAAAGAAATCATACTGGAGAGAAACCCTATGAATGTAAGGATTGTGGAAAAGGTTTTATTTTTCTCTCAAGCCTTCGGGCACACATGATAAGTCACTCTGGAGATGGACCTTATAAATGTAAGGAATGTAAGAAAGCATTCATTACTCCCAGTTCATTTCAAATACATGTAAGGACTCACACAGGAGAGAAGCCTTATAAATGTAAACAATGTGGGAAAACTTTCAATTGGCCCACTTCCATTCGCAGACATGAAAAAAGTCATAGTGGAGAGAAACCCTATGAGTGTAGGCAATGTGGAAAAGCCTTCAGTTGTCCCAGATCCTTTCAAAGCCATGAAAGGAGACACAGTGGAGAAAAGCCTTATGAATGTAAAAAATGTGGTAAAGCCTTCAGTTGTCCATATTCCTGTCGAAAACATGAAAGAAGTCATGATGGAGAGAAACCTTACGAATGTAAAGAATGTGAGAAAGCCTTCAGTTCTCTCATCAAATTTCAAAGACACGTGATGAAGCACACTGGAGATGGACCTTATAAATATAAGGAGTGTGGGAAAGTCTTTGATTGTCCCAATTACTTTCGAAGTCATGAAAGGATTCACAGTGTAGAAAAGCCCTATGAATGTAAGGAATGTTGTAAAGCCTTCAGTACTCCTAGGTCCCTTCGAAGACATGAAAGAACTCATACTGGAGAGAAACCTCATGCATGTAAAGAATGTGGTAAAGCCTTCAGTTATCCCAGTTTCCTTCAAAAACATGAAAGAAGTCATACTGGGGAGAAACCCTATCAATGTAAACAATGTGGTAAAGCCGTCAGTTATCTCAGTTCCCTTCGAAGTCATGAAAGAACTCATAGTGGAGAGAAACCCTATGGATGTAAGGAATGTGGGAAAGCATTCATTTTTCTCTCAAAATTTCGTTTACACATGATAAAACACACTGGAGTTGGACCTTACACATGTAAGAAATGTGGGAAAGCCTTCGATTGTCCCAGTTCATTACAAAACCATGAAAGAACTCACACTGGAGAGAAACCATATGAATGTAAGAATTGTAGTAAAGCCTTCAGTCATCTCCGTTCTTTACGAAACCATGAAAGAACTCATATTGGAGAGTAGCGCTTGGGAAAGCCTTCAGTTCTGTCACTAAATTTTCAAGTGAAGCACACTGGAGATGGACCTAATAGTGTAAGGAATGTGGGAAGGCCTTCGATTTTTTTCAGTTCATTATGAAATCATGAAAGAACTCACACTGGAGAGAAACCACACGAATGTGAAAATTATAGGAAAGCCTTTGATTGTCCCAGTTCTGTTCAAAACCATGAAAACACTCATAATGGAAAGTAGGCCTATGAATGTCAGGAATGTAGGAGAACCTTCAGTTGTCCCAGTTCATTCTGAATACAAAAAAAGAATTCACACTGGAGAGAAACCCTGTGAATGCAAACTGTATGGTAAAGCCCTCAGCAATTCCTATTATGTTCAAATATGTGAACTCTTACCAGAAACTGAACGTAAGGAATATTGGAAAGCCTTTATCACACAACGTTTTAAGGACACAAGATGGTGCACACCATGTAAGCATGAGGAATTGGGGAGGTTTTCAGTCCCATTTTCTTGGGAAAGAACTCACTCTAGAGAGAATTCTGTTAAATATAAACAATATATGAAAACCTTCATTTGCCCTACATCCTTACAAAACCATGTGAGAATGTACACTGGATAGATAGCAAGTAACTGAAAAGTAAAACTATTCAGTTGAAACAAATATTTTTGCAGTCATGTGAAAACTGCACTGGAAAAAACTCATGTTAATGTAAGTAATATGGGTAAGCCTGGTACAAATTAATTCATGTAGAATACTCAAAGTTACAGTATGGAAGAAGTGTTATAAACTTTAAACATATACTGTCTTTATCAGTGGCACATTCTTAAAATTATTATCTGTAGTATGGAGTAGTACTTACTTTTGCAAGTAAATATTGAGGTAAGATAATTCTGTAGGTACTCTTTAGGCAATTGTTCCTAAGTTTAATAGGTAATTTTATCCTTTACTCAGTAAAATTTTTGTTTTTATTTTGAAGACTCTTTGATCCATGGGTGAATTGAAGTGTATTTCTAATATGTAAGTGGGGTTAATTTTTATATAATACTCTTCTGCAAATAAGAGAACACTGAAAAATGACACTTTGGTACTTGTTTGTTTATTGTACTGGCCTCCTGCAGCAAGTACTCAACATCCCTTATACATTATATACATATTCCACCTTTACTTCTTAAGAGAAAACTAACTTTTCATTGGCCTGAAGAGCTTTATTCCATTTCTTTGCTAACAATGAGTTGGCATATATTTGTAAGTATGCAAAGTTCATCATATACTCTCATGTGAATTATTGTTTTCATCTTTTGTCCTTTGTTATTTGTCATTCCTTCTGGCTGAGATTTGGGCTATGGAATTTGCATTAAGAGAGACCTGTGAGGGCTTCCCTGGTGGCGCAGTGGTTGAGGGTCCACCTGCCGATGCAGGGGACACAGGTTCGTGCCCCGGTCCAGGAGGGTCCCACATGCCACGGAGCGGCTGGGTCCATGAGCAATGGCCACTGGGCCTGCATGTTCGGGGCCTGTGCTCCGCGACGGGAGAGGCCACGGCAGTGAGAGGCCCACGTACTGAAAAAAAAAAAAAAAGAGAGAGAGACCTGTGAGAGGACAATAAAATTTAGAGTTGGAGAGGACTCTTTTTGACTCTGTTACGTCAATGTGAGTAATGTTGTGAATTACATTTTCTAGACTCTGTTGCTTTTATGGCCCCATGTTAGAATTCACCAAAGCCTAATTTACAGGTAACTTGAAATGCAGATGTGAAATAGGAGTAGGTAGATTTTGGAGCCACTTGTATGGAAAGAGACATACAAGAAGCATAGGGCCTTTGCAGACACTTGCTTCCAGCTCATTTTCCTCATTTTTTGCTCTGCCAGTCAGGAATATTCTCAAAACTGAAGAGAGTCCAAGACGGTGGAGTAGGAAGACCCTGAGCTCACCTCCTCCCATGGGCACATCAAAATTACAACTGTTTACCAAGCAACTATTGATGAGAAAGACCTGAACACTAGCAGAAAAGATCTTCTACATGTAAAGATAGGAAGAAGGACCCACAACAAGACCAGTAGGAAGTGTGGAGAAATGTTAGTCAAGACCCATTACCCACAAACAGGAGGATAATTACAATTGCAGAAGTTGTCCTAAGGAGCAAGGGGGTCCAAACCCCACATCTTGCTCCCCAGCCTAAGGGCCCTGCACTGGAAAGACAAGCCCCCAGAACATTTGGCTTTGAAGGCCAGCAGGGCTTACTTTCAGGATACTCAGAGGGCTGTAGGAAATAGAGACTCCACTCTTCAGGGATGCACATAACATCTCATGTGCTCCAAAATCCAGGGCAAAAGCAGTAATTTGAAAGGAGCCTAGGTTTGACCCACCTGCTGATCTTGGAGAGACTCCTGGAAAAGCAGGAGGAAACTGGTGTTTACTCTCGGGACATAGACACTGTGACAGCCCTTTTGGGGCTGTCCACAAGGATACTGGTGCTGACAAGTGTGGTTTTGGAATTGTCCTTCTAGCTTATTAGCACAAGAGACGTGCACTACCCACCAGCCTGTTGGCACCAGTATTGGGATACCTCAGGCCAAGCAGCTAGCCAGGTGGGGATGCAGCGCCACCCACCATATGGCCGGCTGCCTTAAGACACATTGAGCCCCCAGTTGCCCTGGCACTGGCTCTGGGACCCCTGAGGCCCCACAGCCAGCTGTTGGGGCCCAACCCAATATACCAGTGGGCCTACACCAGGATCCAGCCCCATTCACCAGTGGGCCAGTACCAGCTTTGGGACACCCCAGACCTTGTAGCCGTCTGTGACAGAAATAAGCCCTGCTCACCAGTGGGCTGACACCAACTCTGAGACCCCCAGCTTACTGCAGCCAAAGACCTCAGGATCTGGCTCCACCCACCAGTGAGCTGGCATTAACCCCAGGACCCCCTGGGCCTCAGCCCCACCTACCAACTCTAAGACACCTTGGACCCTTCAGCCAGCCACCCTGGGATTTGGCCCCAGTCACCACCAGGCTGTCAGTAGATTTGGGGGTCCCAGGCCCATGACCTCCCACCCTGGAAACTAGCTCCACCCACCAGTGGGGCAGCACTGGCCCTCGGAACCCCTGGGGCTCTATAGCCAGCCACTTCATGTCCTGACCCTACCTACCAACAGCAACCTCCCCACAAGGCAGGACCTGGCAACCAACTGGACCAAGGGGCAGCCACACCTAGTCAGCCTGCTGCACGAGAAGGACCCGCATAGGGGGCACACCTAGAGCATATACCTCTGGTGTCCAGAGGAGAGAGCGCTGCTGGCACACATAGGACGTCTCCTACAAAAGGCCACTTCTCCAACGTCTGGAAACAAGCAATGTGCCAAATACATAGAAATTTAAAAAGCAAATTGGGCAAAGTGAGGTGACAGGAATATGTTCCAAACAAGGAACAAGATAAAACCCCAGAAGTAGAACTAAGGAAGCAGAAATAAGCAATCTGCTTGTTCAAGGTAATGATCATAAAGATGCTCAAAGAACTTGGGAGAAGAATGGGTGAACAGAGTGAGAAATTAGTCATTTTTAACAAAAATTTAAAAATACAAAGAACCAAACAGTTGAAGAATACAATAAATGATACTTTTAAATACACTAGAAAGAATCAGTAGTAGATTAGATGATACAGAGGAATGAATCAGCAACTGGAAGACAGAGTAGTGGAAATCACTCAATCTGAACAGAAAATAAGGAAAAAGAATTTTTTTAAAATGAGAGTTTGAGACTTCTGAGACAACAAGAAGCATACTAACATTCTCATTATAGGAGTCCCAGAAAGAAAGGAAAGAAAATGGGCAGAAGACATATTTGAAGACATAATAGTCAAGAACTTCCGTAACCTGGTAAGGGAACAGACATCCAGGTTCAGGAATTACAGTCCCAAAAGGACCAATCTAATCCATATATATATATATTATTGTATATATTTATATTATAATATATCATGGAATATTACTCAACCATAAAAAAGAATGAAATTTTGCCATTTGCAACATTGTGCATGGGCCTAGAAGGTATTATCCTAAGTGAAATAAGTCTGACAGAGAAAGACAAATACTGTATAATTTCACTTACTTTTGGAATCTAAAAAACAAAACAAACAAACATAGCAAAACAGAAACAGAGTTACAGATACTGTGTCAAACACGTAGTTGGCAGAGGGAGAAGAGGTAGGGGAGGAAAGAAATAGGTGAGGGAGACTAAGAGGTGCAAACTTAGAGTTGCAAAATGAGTCACAGGTATGAAGTTTAAGGTGTGGGAAATATAGTCAATAATTATATCTTTGTATGGTGAGAGATTGTAACTAAACTTATATTAGTGATCATATTGAAATGTATAGGAATATCGAAACACCATGTTGTGTAACAGGAACTAACAGTGTTGTAGGTCATTTATATTTCAAAAACAAACTCATAAAGAGATCAGATTTCTGATTACCAGAGGCAAGGTGTGGGGGGAAGGGGAAATTGAAGGAAGGCAGTCAAAAGGTACTCACTTCCTGTTATAAAATAATTAGTACTAGGGATGTAATGTACAACATTCGAAAGTTGTTAAAGAGAGTAAATCCTAAGAGTTCTCATCAAAAGGAAAATAATTTTTTCTATTTCTTTAAAATTTTGTATCTATATGAAGTGAAGGATGTTCACTAACCTTATTGTGATAATCCTTTCATGATGTATATAAGTTAAATCATACTGTACTCTTTAAATTTATACACTGCTGTATGTCAATTATTTCTCAATAAAACTGGAAAAGAGAATATCCTCAAAACCACCAGACTGTTTGACTTCCATTTGATCAGAGCTGTAGGCTTCCACAGTGTTTTCCAAAGTTCAACCTAGAAGATTCAGCACAGTTTGGATTTTCCTGCAAGCCCACTGTGTCCACCTGGCAAGAAATTTAGGCTGTCGTGGTTGAGAATATCCTCTGAACACTGTTCTCTAGACTGTATTCATATAAGCTCTAATTTGTAATAACACCTTGGTCTGTTAATACTGCTGTTGACTTTGTGCTCCTGATTCCCCTTTGTGTTGCAGTCCAAAAGAACTACCTGTGAGTTTGTTCCTGTTCTTCACTGTGCAGTGACTGCTCAGACCCAGTCCTTCCGTGTAGAATCAGCACCTTCCTCATATCAGGCAGATTCTCAGTGTTTCCTTTTACTCACATCTGAGTGTAATCCCTGAATATGTTTTCAGTTCTCTTTGATTGTATATGATTCAAAGCATGTGCATTAATTTCTGTAATGAGTGCTTTTGTAGCTTTTTCTTAGAAATATTTTATTAGCTGTTTAACAAGCACTCATCTGCTAGGAAATAACTGTTTTTCATTTCCTGAGAGGGTATATTAAATATCCCATTGTAATTATAGAATTTCAGATCAACTTGTAATTTTCTCCACCTAATCATTATACATTGAGTCAGTATTATTGTGCATACAAGGGCAGGTATTTTTACCTCAGGCACTTTTTATTTTTTATTCTTTTATACTTATAATTTCTGTCATGAGACTAGTTTCTTCTTCATTCATAACACCAAGCACTTAAATCGTGGTGTTTTCTGTCTCATTTTGCCAAGACCACCATGATCACGTCTGTTGTCAAGGAGAAGGAGGGGTGTAATGAGTTCTCATACTAGGAATGACCACAAAATGTGGGGTGTAACAGGAACGGTGCACTTGAGGACTTCCTATTGGATTTTGACTTGTGTTAGATGATTTGATTGCTATTCAAGGAAGCAAGACATTATTCTACATTGGATGCTGTGAGGAAGTGAGCCAAATTCTGTCATGGGTAATCATAATAGTTATTATCTAACAAGGCAGAAAGAATGGCATGATGTTGAAGTTAATTTTTTTTTTTTTTTTTTTTTTTTTTTTGCGGTACGCGGGCCTCTCCCTGTTGTGGCCTCTCCCGTTGCGGAGCACAGGCTCCGGACGCGCAGGCTCAGCAGCCATGGCTCACGGGCCCAGCCGCTCCGCAGCATGTGGGATCTTCCCGGAACAGGGCACAAACCCGTGTCCCCTGCATTGGCAGGCAGACTCTCAACCACTGTGCCACCAGGGAAGCCCTGAAGTTAATTTTTAAGAAGTACCAATCATTAGTGAGAAGAGGGGAATTTGGGTCATTTAAAATCTTTAGGGAATTCCCTGGCAGTCCAGTGGTTATGACTCCGCACTTTCACTGCCGAGGGCCCCGGTTCAGTCCCTGGTTGGGGAACTAAGATCCTGCAAGCTGCAACTAAGATCCTGTTTTTCTGGTGTGGCCAGAAAAAACAAAAAACAAAACAAAAACTTTAGAATCTGTTCTCTTTTATTATTTATAGAGATACGGTTTTCATTTTGTCTTTGTTTTCATTTTGATCCATCATGGTCACAGAGTAGCTTTGTCTGATGATGGATGTGTGTCACATTTTTCTCTTCAACAGGATATATCTAGGCCTTGTGGGGAGTGTGAGGCCAGCTCCCAGTCATCTGAAACAGGTTTTGCCTTTCTTGTCTAAATACTGAAATATTTCCTGCAGTGTACTGGATGGTTTTAAAAGAAGTACACACTTAAAATATGTATTTGTAATGACAAACTCCTTAGCAAATTAGATTTTCTTCTGTTATTTCTTTATGAGTCAAGTGAAGCTTACAACTTTTCAGAGAACACAAACCAAGCAAAGGAAAAAGTCAGGATACCTGGTCCAGTGAAACCTTCTTGCTCAGAGACTAATCTCTTGATGCTAATTTTTCAACATTCCTCATATGCCAGGCAGTGTAGACTGAAAACATATACAGTTTAGCAAAAATTTTCCAGGCACTCTAGGCTCTGGATATGGAAGTATAAAAGAAGTTCCTGAACTTCTGGGTGCTTATATTTTTGTAGGAAAAGAGAGATGGTTAAATAAGAAACCTTTGCTTTTATAAAAGAATATAAGTGTGTGAAAGGAAAGGAAAGGATGACAGGTGAGATGATAGGGAAGGGAGGGTATGTTGTATATCTTTTTTATGGAGGGTAGTGGCCTCAGTGAGTGAGGATGTCACCACTGATCATTTTTCCATCTAACATCTTAAGATACTGAGGAACTGCTTGGATGTGGATGTAAACAATACTTCAGTCCTGCGTTCTTGGGATTAGCAGCAGTGGTTGGTATAGACATGGTTCATCTTCATTTTAGCCATGGTTAAAAGTTTTAGTGCATGTGCTGTTTGATCATGAGTTTGGACATGGGTATCTGGGATGTGAGTTTCCCCTTTGCTTTTTGGCTATCAGTTTTCATAGTATTTATGTTTCTGATTAGCATTTGAAGGGAATTGAAATTGCCTTTTGATTTGGCATTATCATTTTGCTGCTATTTTAGACCGACGGACACAATTTGTACCCCATGAAACTTTCGAGTTCCTTTGGGTTTGAGTAAAGGTCATCTGCACAGCTGTAGCTCATCATTAGTTTTCCTATGAGTAGAGTGATATCTGTGCAAGTCCAATATGATTTCCTCATTGAAACACCAAAAATAGCTATGGCTGTTTAGAGGGCAGTTATCCAAGGAGTAAATGAGGTAAGCTGCAATCAGAGGTATCATTTTGAGTAATATCTGAATGGAGTGGGAAAAGAGGTATATTTGACGTCCTCAAACTAGGATATTTTCTATGCCTTCTTATAAGAGGAGCAGCTGGGAGGTTTATGCGCAAAGCCCTCAAAGCTCATTTTTTTTTCTGTTTTCAGGGATCATATCCGTGTTTACGTTTTCACATGTTATGGAAGGTAGGGTAAAAGGTGACAGTTTGGTTTCATTAGACAGCGGTGGAAGTTCAAACTTGCTCCCCTTATTTTTCAGTACTAATTTATGCTTTCTTAGCAGTGTTGACATGTGACTTTACAATTATTAATATCTCATTTGATCTGTCCCCATCATTCCTCCCACATACAAATGAAGAAAGTTAAGCATGGGGTCTTAACTTAATTCATATAGCTGATGACAATGAAATCTCTCAGTTTTGAAAGCATAATGTGTGCCACTCTTCTGGGCAATGTCAAAAATCGCAAACTCAGAAGAACACAAAGTTTGTATCAATATGCAGTTTTACAGATACGGAGTCAAATTTTCCATTAAGACTCAAGGCAATATGCCGGTCAATTTGTATGACATTCAGGAAGAGGCAACGATATAGGAAGCTAAAACAGATCAGTGGTTAAGGGTGGGAAGGGTTCAGTACAAACAGGAGAGTTCTCTTGGGGTGACAGTGTCCTCCGTCTTGATGGCGGTATAACTATACATTTGTGAAAACTAACAACTACACTTAACATAGTATATATATTGTTAGGAGGGGGAAATTTCTCCCTCTACCTGTGTTGAGTTCTTGTGGCTAAACTAATAATAAAGTTGATAGCAGACAGATTAACATGAGAAAAGAAAACATTTTAATTCATGCGCATGGAAGTCCCATAGAAATGGGACCTAAGAAGTAGCCAAAGCAGGCAGCTTTTGTACTTTTTAGACAAAGAAATAATAAACTTGTGTGGAATTGACAGGACAAAGAAACTTAGGTTTTGGGTGCCCAATTAGTGAAGAATCTAAACAGAGTTTGGGCTTGGGGTAGTGAATTAAAGAAGTAACAAGGTTCATTTCTATAGGCTTCTTCACCAGAATTCTCTATCTTGGGTCATAAGGGTATCCTGCTACCTCCACATGCAAGCAGTAGACCCTTCACGTAAGAGATTTCTTTCCTGCTTTCAGGAAGAGTCAGAGTATCCCTCTTGCGTTATCCATTTCTTTTTTTTTAATTAATTAATTTATTTTTTATTTCTGGCTGCGTTGGGTCTTCGTTGCTGTGCATGGGGGCCGGTTGTGCGCAAGTGGGGGCTACTCTTTGTTGTGGTGTGCAGGCTTCTCATTGTGGTGGCTTCTCGTTGCGGAGCACAGGCTCTAGGCCCACAAGCTTCAGTAGTCGTGGCACGTGGGCTCAGTAGTTGTGGCTTGCGGGCTCTAGAGCGCAGGCTCAGTAGTTGTGGCACATGGGCTTAGTTGCTCCGCGGCATGCGGGATCTTCCCAGACCAGGGCTCCGAACCCGTGTCCCCGGCATTGGCAAGCAGATTCTTAACCACTGTGCCACCCGGGAGGCCCCTATCCATTTCTTAAGTAACTTTAATTCAAATAGGACTTCCCTGGTGGTCCAGTGGTTAAGACTCCCTGCTCCCAATGCAGGGGGCACAGGTTCGATCCCTGGCTGGGGAAGATCTGCATGCTGCATGGTGTGGCCAAAAAAAAAAAAAATCCAAATTAATCAATATAAAATTGAGGCACATTTTGGCCCCAACAGTGTATACTACTTAATAACTAATAGAAAGCAACAAAAATGCTTTCACATGCTAGGAGAATGTTAAACTCTCCGAAACCATGATTTTTACATGTTCCACAATTTCTTCTACCCTCTGGGATCCTTCTTCAGAAGAATGGAAGGACTAGGAAAGGAATGGGCCACAACAGGACTTTTCTTGGTACCAAATCTGATTTAGGAAAATCGTTCCAGGGCTACATCTGCTCTCGCTGTCATTCACATAACTGGTGAGAAAGTAATAGAGCTTTCGGAGTCCACCTCTGAGTTGACTCCAGGTTTCTCGGGTCATATCTTGGCAATGCTGTGGCCTGACACAAAGGTGCATGTAACAGACCTCCCCAAGTGGAAAATGGCTGGGTGTGTCCTAATCTAATTCTTGGGCATCAACATCACGTGTTCCCAGAGCCGGTCTTGAGACCATTTCCAGCTTATATTTCCCATCTCTAGCATACTCTGTGCCTTCTTACCAGTAAACACGTTTAAATGCAACACTGTCTCACTCCGGCAGTTTTCTTTGTTGTAACTCCAGGTGACTGTGAGGTGAAGCAGTGACAAAACCCAGAACCCATGTCATGAGGCTCAGCGCCCTCAGACACAATATTCCCCATTGTCACATAAGCAACAGCGTTGCACCAACAAGCATGGTTCCACAATAGTCTCAAAACAATAATGTCATAAAGGGGCACCCTGCCTTGCCCTAAGTCTAGTAATCACTCAGGCAGACCCCACTGTCAGCAAACCACCCTCTCTTTGTTCTCTGGCACATACTACCCCGTGCTTTCGGCAGCGTATGCACCGACCACGCGCGGCTTCCTCACCTCGGTGTCTGCCTCCACAGAGAGTTGGCCCTCTGCTGCTGAGGCTGGTGTCTACCCTTTCCTGGTGCAGGAAAATCTCTGCAGAACTCCTGACCCGTGGCCTGTGGGAAATTGTGATCTCAGCCAGACCCTCCGCTTCTGGGGCCCCTTTGCTTCCCAGAACTCTAGAATGCAACGCGACACTGTCTCCAAATAAGATGCAGGAAACGCCCGGGATCCCTGAAGTGCACAGGCGCAGGAGGTGGTGCCTCCTCCTTAATCGGAGGACAAGCTCCGGGTTTCTCAAGAGGCAGAAATGGGCGGAGCCATGTCCCCACCTGCTCTTGCAACAGCTTTCAGTGCTTTTCAGGGTCCCAGAAAGTGCTCTCTGTGTGGCTGGGAAACCTGGGGTCCGAGGTCTGGAGGCCGCCTCTCTCCCCATCAGTGGAAGTTCAAGTAGGGGACAGCGATCAAGGGCTCGGTGGGGACGGCCTGTGAGGCGGACCGGAGCGACCTCAGTGCGCAGGTGAGACCTGGGGGGTGATGGATACCGTACGGAGGAGACCTCCCAGAGGACATGGAGGCCGAGTGAGGACACAGAAACCTTTGTCGCCCTCACTGAGCTTCTAATGGGAAAATAAAGTGAGGAACGGTCACATTGTGACCAGGGCTTTTCTGGAAGTGATTATAGAAGCGTGAGTGCCCTACTAGTAGGTGGTGTGGTGAACAAAGCCAAAGAAATATCCCTGTGTGCTTAAAAGCTGACATTCTAATAGAGAAGAAAGAAGATATCTAAGTAAAATTATAGCATATCTGATCGTGATTAGTCCTAAACAGAGAAAGAAAACTGGGGAGGAGTGCAGAGGGCTTGAGATCCATGTGTCTATGGGAGCATCTGTGTGTCTGAGCCATTGACTCTGAGGATTTTGGGTCTGTGTCTGCGTGTGTCCTCCTGTATGTGCCATGACAACATCCGTATGATTTTGTGTGTCTGCCTGAGGAGTTATGTGTATATATCCTATGAAATCTGAAATGCTTTTATTTCATATTCTTGCCTAATTTCCCTGGTAGCACTTCCCTTACAGTGTTAAATAGAACTGGTTAGAGCAGACATCTTTGTCTTGTTTCTGATCTTACAAAGAAGGTGTTCAGGCTCGCTGTGAAGTATGTTGTTACCTCTGAGCTTTTTAATAATGCCTTTTTTTCAGGTCGAGGAAATTCTCTTCTAGTCATAGTTTATTGCATTTTCCTCGTCAAGGGGTACTGAACTTTGTCAATAGCTTTTTGCATCTAATGAGATGATCATTTAGATTTTGACGTTTATTCTATTAATAGTTTATTAATTTTAGGATTATTTGTTCTAGTTCTATGAAAAATGTCATGGGTATTTTGTTAGGGGTTGCCTTAAATTCGTAGATTGCTTGCCATAGTATGAACATTTTAACTATATTAATTCTTCTAATCCTTGAACATGTGGTATCTTTCCATTTATTTGTATTGTCTTAAATTTCCTTCATCACTGTCTTATCATTTTCAGACTCCAGGTCTTTAACCTCCTTGGTTAAATTTATTCTCAAGTATTTTATTCTTTTTGATGCAATTGTAAATGGTATTGTTTTCTTA
This sequence comes from Neophocaena asiaeorientalis asiaeorientalis, assembly GCF_003031525.2. NCBI lineage: Eukaryota > Metazoa > Chordata > Mammalia > Artiodactyla > Phocoenidae > Neophocaena > Neophocaena asiaeorientalis. Next base: position 4,364,336 of record NW_020175432.1, read on the forward strand.
AATTCTCTCTCTGATATTTCATTATTAGTGTATGGAAATGCAACAAATTTCTGTATATTAATCTTGAAACCTGCAACTTTACAAATTTATTTCTTAGTTTTAATAGTTTTTTGGTGGAGACTTTAGTGTATTCTAAGTAAAGTATCATATCATCAGCAAATAGTAGCAGTTTTACTTCTTCCCTTTCAGTGTGGATGCCTTTTATTTCTTTTTCTTTTCTGACTTTCGTGGCAAGGACTTCCAGTACTATGTTGAATAAAAGTAGTGAGAGTGAGCATCCTTGTCTTGTTCCTGATCTTAGAGGAAAAGGTTTCAGCTTTTCACCACGGAGTTTGATATTAGCTGTGAGTTTGTCATAAATGGCCTTTATTATGTTGAGATATTTCCTTCTATACCAACTCTGGTAAAAGTTTTTATCATGAATGGATGTTGAATTTTATTAAATGCTTTTTATGCTTCCATTGAGATGATCACATGATTTTTATCCTTCCTTTTGTTAATGTGGTGTATCAGACTGATTGATTTGCAGATATTGAACCATCCTTGCATCCCTGGAATAAATTGCATTTAATCATGGTGTTTGATCCTTTTTATACATTGTTAAATTCAGTTGCTAATATTATGTTGAGGATTTTTGTGTCTATATTCCTCAGTGATATTGACCTGTAAATTTTTTTGTAATGTCTTTTTCTGATTTTGGTGTCAGGGTAATGGTGCCCTCACAGAATGAATTTGGGAGTGTTCCCACCTTTTCAATTTTTTTGGAATAGTTTGAGAAGGATAGTTATTAGCTTTTCTTCATATGTTTGGTAGAATTTCCCTTTAAAGCTGCACAGTCTTGGACTTTTGTTTAGGAGAGTTTTTTAAATTACTAATTCAATTTCACAATTAGTGATCGGTCTGTTCAGATTGTCTGTTTCTTCCTGATTCAGTCTTGGAAGATTGTAAGTTTCTAGAAATTTATCCATTTCTTCTGTGTTGTCCAATTTCTTGACATATAACTGTTTGTAGTGTTCTCTTATGATATTTTTGTGTCTCTGTGATATCAGTTGTAATTTCTCTTCTTTTATTACTTAATTTTTTAAGTAAATTTATTTATTTTTGGCTGTGTTGGGTCTTCGTTGCTGCGCATGACTTTCTCTGGTTGCGACGAGCGGGGGCTGCTCTTCGTTGCGGTGTGCGGGCTTCTCATTGTGGTAGCTTCTGTTGTTACAGTGCACAGGCTCTAGCCATGTGGGCTTCAGTAGTTGTGGTTGTGGTTAAATTTGTGCCACCAGGGAGGTCCCCAGTTAGCACTACTGTGGTTCAGTAGTTGTGACACATGGGCTCAGTAGTTGTGGCTCATGGGCTCTAGAATGCAGGCTCAGTAGTTGTAGTGCATGGGCTTAGTTGCTCCACGGCATGTGGGATCTTGCCAGACCAGGGACTGAACCTGTGTCCCCTGCATTGGCAGGCAGATTCTCTACCACTGCACCACCAGGAAAGCCCTATTACTTATTTTATTTGGGTCACCTTTCTTTTCTTCTTGATGAGCCTGGCTAAAGGCTTATCAATTTTGTTTATATTTTCAAAAAATCAACTCTGGCTTGATTTTTTTTCTATTGTTTTTTCTCTCTGTTTTATGTATTTCCTCTTTGATCTTTATCATTTCTCTCCTCCTGCTGACTTTGGTTTTTTTTTTTTTTTTTCTAATTCCTTTAGATGGTAGGTTAGGTTTTTTATTTGAGATTTTTCTTGTTTCTTGAGGTAAGCCTATATCACTATAAATTTCCCTCTTAAAACTCTTTTTGCTGCTCCCATAGATTTTGGAAAGTTGTCTTTTTTTTTTTTTTTTTGTGCCACACCACATGGCTTGTGGGATCTTAGTTCCCCAACCAGGGGTCAAACCCGTGCCCCCTGCAGTGAAAGCGTGGAGTCCTAACCACTGGACCGCCAGGGAATTCCCAAGTTGTCTTTTTATTTTCATTTGTCTTGAGGTATTTTCTGATTTCCTCTTTGATTTCTTCATTGATTCATTGTTTTTTTAGTAGCATGTTGTTTAGTCTCCATGTGTTTGTGTTTTTCCCATTTTTCTTCCTGTAATCTCTAGTTTCATACCATGTGGTCAGGAAAAAATGCTTGATATAATTTCTGTTCTCTTAAATTTGTTGAGATCTGTTTTATGGCCTAGCATGTGATCTATCCTGGAGTACATTCCATGTGCACTTAAAAGAATGTGTATTCTGCTATTTTGAGATGTAGTGTCCTGTAGATATCTATTAAGTTCAATTGGTCTAATGTGTCATTTAAGACCACTGTTTCCATATTAATTTCCTCTCTGGAAGATCTGTCCATTGATGTAACTGGGATGTTAAAGTCCCCTACTATTATTGTATGACTGTAAATTTTTCCTTTTATGACTGTTGAGATTTGCTTTATTTATTTAGGTGTTCCTATATTAGGTGCATATATGTTAACCAGTGTTATATCCTCTTCATGTATCGAACGCTTTATCATTATATAATGCCTTCCTTTGTCTTTTGTTATAGACTTTGTTTTCAGGTATATTTTGTCTGATATGAGTATTGCTACCCCAGCTCTCTTGTTGTCTCCATTTGCATGAAATATCTTTCTGTCCCTTCACTTTCAGTCCTGTGTATCTTTTGATCTTAAGTGAGTCTCTTGTAAGCATCATATAGATGGGTCTTGTTTTTTTATCCAATCAGATAACATGTCTTCTGACTGAAGCCTTAGTCCATTGACGTTTAAATCATTATTTTATTAAAATGATTATTGATTAGTATGTACTTATTGCCATTTGTTCCTTGTTTTCTGGTTGTTTTTGTAGTTCTTCTCTGTTCTTTTCTTCTTCTTTTGGTTTGATGATTTTCTTTAGTGGTATACTTGTGTTCCTTTCTCCTTAGCTTTTGTGTTTTGTAGGTTTTGGGTTTGTGGTTACCATGGAGTTTATATATGTTGACTGCTAACTAGATCTACTTGTTTTAAACTGATAGTCATTTAAGTTCTTTTAATCTTCATACTAGCTTATTTAAGTGGTTGATCCACAGCCTTTACTGTATATTTGTTTTTACTGCAGAGATTTTTTCTTTTCTGTGAATTCTTACTTCTTATATCAGCCTTCTCTTTTCCACTTAGAGGAGGTCTTTTAACATTTCTTTTAGAATCAGTCTAATATTGATGAATCTTTTAGTTTTTGCTTGTCTGAGTTCTTTATCTCTCCTTTCATTTTGAATGATAATCTTGCTGGTAGAGTATTCTAGGTTGTAGGTTTTTTCCTTTCAGTACTTTAAATGTACCTTGCTACTCCCTTCTATCCTGCAGTTACTGAAGAAAAATCAGCTGATAGCATTACAGGGGTTTCCTTTTATGTGACTCTTTGTTTCTCTCTTTCTCTCTCTCTCTCTCTCTCTCTCTCTCTCTTTGGCCATGCTGTGTGGCATGTAGGATCCTAGTTCCCTGACCAGGGTTTGCACCCACACCCCTTGCAGTGGAAGCATGGAGTCTTAACCACTGGACTTCCAGGGAAGTCCCCTGTTTGTTTTTCTCTTGCTGCCTTTAGAATTCTCTCTTTATCTTTTGCCATTTTAATTATGATATGTCTTTGTGCAGGTCTGTTTGGGTTCAACTTATTTGAGACTTTGTGCTTCCTGTACCTGGGTATCTGTTTCCTTCTTCAGGTTCAGGATATTTTCAATCATAATTTTATCAAATACATATTTGGCCATTTTCTCCCTCTTTTCTCCTTCTGGGACTCTTTTAATGCAAATTTTAGTATGCTTGTTGTTGTCTCAGAGGTCCCTTTTACTGTTCTTATTTTTTTAATTTGTTTTTCTTTTTGCTGTTCTGGATTATTTCCATTATTCTGTCTTCCAGATCTCTTATCCATTCTTCTGTATCACCTGGTCTGCTGTTAATTCCTTCTAGTGTATTTTTCATTTTGGTTATTGTATTCTTTGGCTCTGACTGCTTCTTTTTTATATTTTCTAGCTCCTTATTAAAATTGTCACTGTGTCCATCTGTCCATCTATTCTTTTTCCTTGTTCAGTTAGCATTCTTTTTTTTTTTTTTTTGGTTGTGCTGGGTCTTATTTGAGGCAAGTGGGCTCCTTAGTTGCGGCTTACAGGCTCCTTAGTTGTGACGTCAGAACTCTTAGATGTGGCATGCATGTGGGGTCTAGTTCCCTGACCAGGGATTGAACCCAGGCCCCCTGCATTGGGAGCATGGGGTCTTATCCACTGTGCCACCAGGGAGGTCCCCAGTTAGCATTCTTATTACTAATGCTTTGAACTCTTTAACTGGTAAATTATTCATCTCTGTTTCATTAGTTGTTTTTTCAGGGGTTTCTTTTTTGTTGTTGTTCTTTTGTTTGAAACAAATTTCTCTGTCTTTTCATTTTGCTTAACTTTCTCTGTCTCTATGAAATTAGGTGAAACAGTTACTTATCCCAAGGTTAAATGTGTGTTTTGTGTGGGAAAGTCCCTATACATTCTTGTGTGCCCAGTGGCTTTGGTTTGAGAGCTGGACCTGAAGTGACCACTAGTTTTATCTCATCACGTCACCTCAGGCTGTGTTGGCAGCTATCACCAGGTGGTCAATGGGGCTAGAGGCAGAGGGGCTGAAGCCAGAGCTGGGTGTGAGCCAGGGCTTCTCCTATGCTGAATAGACAATACTGCCCTATCAGGGTGGGATCAGGTCCAAAGGTACTGGAGCAGAAACCCTCAGGGCCCAGTTCAAGTTGGTTCCATTCCCTCTAAGTGTGTGCTCTCCCCCCTCTCAGTATTGGCACTTTTGCCCCAAAGGGGAGCAGTGCTGGAGCAAAAATGGGGGAAAAAATAGGTAGTTTGGACTTCATCAAATCAATGACTTTGGGGGTTTGGCAAAGATGGCACAGTAGGAAGACCCTGAATTCACCTCCTCCCGTGGGCATACCAAAATTACAGGTATTTACAGAGAAACTATTGATGAGAACCACCTGAAGACTAGCAAAAAAAATCTTCTACAAACTAAAGATATAAAGAAGAAACCACAACACGATGGGTAGGAAGAGCAGAGATGCAGTATAGTCAAGACCCATGCCCATAGATAGATGACTCACAAACATGAAGATAATTACAATTTCAGAGGTTCTTCCCAAGGAGCAAGGGTCCAATCCTCACATTGGGCTCCCCAGCCCGGGGATACTGCACCAGGTTGAAGAACCCCCAGAACATTTGTCTTTGAAAGTCATTGGGGCTTACTTTGGGGAGAGCTAGAGGGTTGTGGGAAAGAGAGACCACTCTTAAAGGGCTTACACAAAATCTTACATGCTCCAAGACCCAGGGCAGACACAGTAATTTGAAAGGAACCTGGGTCAGACCCACTTACTGACATTGGAGAGTCTCCCAGAGAGGCAGGAGGCAAATGGGACTCATGCTGGGGACAAGGCGCTGGCAGCAGCCATTTTGGTGGGCTCATATTAGCATGACAACACTGGTGTTGGCGAACACCATTTTGGAATCCTCCCTCTAGCTTATTAGTGCCAGGACCTGGCCCCACGTACCAGCTGGTTGGCACCAGTCCTAGCACACCCCAGGCCAAGCAGCTAGCCAAGCAGGGACACAGCCCCACCAACCAGCAGGCCAGGTGCTCTAAGACCCCCTGAACCTCCAGCTGCCCTGAGACCTGACCCTGCCCACCAGAGGGTCCAAGACCCAATCTCATGCACTGGTGAACTGGAAATAGTACCAGAATTCCTACAGGCTCACAGCCAGAGATTTCTGGACCTGGCTCCACCCACCAGTGGGCTGATACTAGCCCCAGGACCTGACTTCACACACTAGAGGGTGGGCACCAGCACTGAGAAACCCTGAGCCCTAGCCACACCCACCAATTGGCAGATACAAACCCCAGGACCACTGCAGCCAGCTGTGTGAAGACCTGGCCTACAATCAGCAGGCTAGTACCACTCTGGGTTTCCCTGGGCCATGGCCCCACTCACTGGAAGGCCAAGACCTGCCCTGGGACTCCCTAGACCACACAGCCAGCTGTTTCAGGAACCAGCACCAACCACTAGCAGGCTGACACCAGCCCCAGGACCCCTTCTCTGTGCCATAGCCCCATCCACCTTCAGGCTGACACTAGCTCCAAGAACACTGGCCCTGCAGCCAGGCACCCCAGGACATGACTCCACAAACCAGTGGGCCAGCACTAGCCCCCAGAACCCATGGGCTCCACAGCCAGCCTTGTCATGACCTGGCCCTGCCCACCAATGGGCCAGGACCAAGACTCCCCTGGATGTGCCATGACCTGGCCTCAACCATCAGCAGCTGTCAACCTCTCTGCACAAGGCTTTCCTGGCAACCAACTAGACCATGGGCCAGCCATACCTACCAACACGCCCATAGTAGTCATCCAACTAAAACAGAAAGACCCACACAGCGCACATGGATAGCACCCCTAGAGCCTATAGCTCTAGTGACCAGAAGGGAGTGTGCTGCTGGGCAACACAGGATGTCTTCTACATAAGGCCACTTCTCCAAGATTGGGAAACATAAGCAACCTACCAAATTCATTGTATAAAAACAGTGAATTAAGCAAAATGCAGCAATGGAGGAAAATTTTCCAAATGGAGCAAAATAAAACCCCAGAAGTAGAACTAAGTGAAGTTCATGTAAGCAATCTACCTGATAAAAAGTTGAAGGTAATAATCATAATGATGCTCAAAGAACTCCAGAGAAGAATGGGTGAACACAGTGAGAGGTTAGAATTTTCTAACAAAGGCAAAAAAATATAAAGAATCAAAAAGAGCTGAAAATACAATAACTGGAATAAAAAATGCACTGGAAGGAAGGCACAGTAGTTTAGTTGATACAGAGGAACAGGTTAGCAAACTGGAAGAGAGAGCAGTGGAGATTACTCAAGCTGAACAGAAAAACAACAAAAAAAAATCTTTTAAAATAAGGACAGTATAAGATACAACATACAGCCTACTAATGTTCACATTATAGGGGTCCCAGAAGGAAAAGAGAGTGAAAAGGGGGCAGAAATGTATTTAAAGACACAGTAGCTGAAAACATCCATAAACTGGGACAGGAAACAGACATACAGGTTCAAGAAGCACAGAGAGTCCCAAACAGGATTAACCTAAAAAGGATCACAAGGCATATTGTACTTAAAATGGAAAAACTTAAAGATAAAGAGAATATTAAAAACAGTAATGGCAAAGCTCTAAATTGCATACAAGGCTATCAGCTGACTTTTCAGCAGAATCTCTGCAGGACAGAAGGGAGTGCCACAATATATTTAAGGTGCTGAAGAGAAAAATCTACAACCAAGAATACTCTACCTCGGGCTTCCCTGGTGGCGCAGTGGTTGAGAGTCCGCCTGCCGATGCAGGGGACACGGGTTCATGCCCCGGTCTGGGAAGATCCCACATGCGGCGGAGCGGCTGGGCCCGTGAGCCGTGGCCGCTGAGCCTGCACGTCCAGAGTCTGTGCTCCGCAACGGGAGAGGCCACAACAGTGAGAGGCCCGCGTACCGCAAAAAAAAAAAAAAAAAAAAAAAAAAAAAAAAAAAAAAAAAGAATACTCTACCTGGTAAGGCTTTCATTTAAATTTCATGAAGAGATCGAAAGTTTTGTAGAGAAGAAAAATCTAAAAGGATTTAGCACCATGTTTTGCTGAAAGTTTTACTTTCGTTCCAGGTTAGTAGGATTCACTGGCAAATAACCACTCCACACTAAGTTAAGCAAAAATTTAAAGAGTTTATTGGATTAACACAAGAATACAGTATATCAATTAAGAAAAGAGTATTATAACTAATTAAGAAAGAATAATAGACGTTTATACATCACCAAATTGGTGAAGCACCTACATCCAGATCCAAGCAGCACTGGGAAGTCCCTGGAAGAGCAATCTGGAGTCCCATGTGGGAAAAAGCCCCAAGCAGTGTGTCTACCCCACAGGTGAGACTTCAGTTTGTTACTCAAAGGAGTCCCACTTCTAGCACCAGGCCCAGAGTGATAACAATCGGCCTACATGCAAATTTGCAGCTCTGGTTATTGTTATAAATGCCTTGGTCTTAACTCATAAAGTCTTGGAGTGTTCTCTGATCCCCTGGGGCTGGCCAGGCCCTCAGCGTTCAAGAAGCCCCTATCTTATCTAATGATTGTTAGATAATGTTAAAATGGGTTGTTAAAATGCATTTGAACTTAAGAGATCAGCAACTTAAAATAGTCTTATATGGCTACATATAAACCACATGGCAACCACAGACCAAAAATCTATAATAGATACACACACAAAAAGGATAAAGGAATTCAAACATAACACTAAAGATAGTCATCAAAGCACAAGAGGAGAGAGCAAAGGAAGAAGCAAGGAACAAAAAAGAACTACAAAAAATCAAAAATAAATAGATAAGATAAGATAGGGGCTACTCCCTATCTTATCTAATGATTTACAAGGTGTGCTGGCACCACCACTGCTGGCCTGCATGTAGCTTGACACATAACCAGTTTTTAGGCTTGTTGCCCGGTCAGAGAGAGGTGAAGCCTGAAGCCTGAATAAGACTACTTTACTAGCTTCCCCAACACACCACCAAATCAACTTTACAAGAAATGTTAAAGGGACTTCTCTAGTGGAAAAGAAAACACCACAATTCGAAATATGAAAGTTACAAGAGGAAAAATCTCATTGGCAAAGGCAAATATACAGTAAAGATAATAGATGAACTACTTATAAAGCCAGTAGGAAGTGTAAAAGACAAAAGTAGTAAAATCATCTATATTCACAGTAAGTAGTTGAGGGATACACAAAACAAAAGATATAAAGTATGATGTCAAAAACAGTAAACATTGATGGGGGTAGTAAAAATGCAGGGTTGTTAAAATGCATTTGAACTTAAGAGATCAGCAACTTAAAATAGTCTTATATGGCTACATATAAACCACATGGCAACCACAGACCAAAAATCTATAATAGATACACACACAAAAAGGATAAAGGAATTCAAACATAACACTAAAGATAGTCATCAAAGCACAAGAGGAGAGAGCAAAGGAAGAAGCAAGGAACAAAAAAGAACTACAAAAAATCCAAAAATAAATAACAAAACGGCAATAGGTATATACCTATCAATTACTTTAAATGTAAATGGGCTAAATTCTCCAATAAAAAGACATAGAATGGGTGAATGGATACAAAAACAAGACCCATATATATGCTGCCTCGAAGGGCCTCACTTCAGATCTAAATACACACATGAACTGAAAGTGAGGGGATGGAAAAGTATTACATGCAAATGGAAACAAACAAACAAAAAAGGGTAGCAATACTTAGACAAAATAGACGTGAAAACGAAGACTGGACAAAAGACAAAGAAAGACATTACATAACAATCAAGGGATCAATTCAAGAAGATATAACAATTGTAAATATATATGCACCTGACATAGAAGAACCTAAATATATTTTTAAAATATATTAACAGACATAAAAGGAGAAAGTGACAGAAACACAAACATAGTAGGAAACTTTAACACCCCACTTACATCAATGAACAGATCATTCAAAAAGAAAATCAAGGGACTTCCCTGGTGGTCCAGGGAGTAAGACTCCACATTCCCAATACAGGGAGCCCAGGTTCGATCCCTGGGTGGGGAACTAGATCCCACATGCATGCCGCAACTAAGACTTTGCACATCACAACTAAGAAGACCACATGCCACAACTAAGAAGTCCTTGTGCCACAACTAAGAAGCCTTCATGCCACAACTAAAAAAAAAAATCCCACATGCTGTAACTAAAGATCCCGCATGCTGCAACAAAGATCCCATGTGCTGCAACTAAGACCCAGCACAGCCAAAATAAATATTTTTAAAAGAAAAAAAAAGAAAATCAATAAGGAAACATTGGCCTTTAATGACACATTGGAGCAGGTGAGCTTAATAGCTATATCTAGAACGTTCTATCCAAAAGCCACAGAATACACATTCCTTTCAAGTGCACATGGAACATTCTCCAGGACATATGACAGGCTAGGCCACAAAACAAGTCTCAGTAAATTTAACAAGACTGAGATCATAGCAAGCATCTTTTCCAACCACAAAGCTATGAGACTACAGGGCTTCCCTGGTGGCGCAGTGGTTGAGAGTCCGCCTGCCGATGGAGGGGACATGGGTTCGTGCCCCAGTCCGGGAAGATCCCACATGCTGCAGAGCACTAGGCCCGTGAGCCATGGTCACTGAAGCTGCACATCTGGAGCCTGTGCTCTGCAACAGGAGAGGCCACAACAGTGAGGGGCCTGTGTACCACAAAAAAAAAAAAAAAAGCTATGAGACTAGAAATCAACTACAATTAAAATAATGCAAACAACACAAACATGTGGAGGCTAAACAACATGTGGGTCACTGAATAAATCAAAGAGGGAAACAAAAAATACCTGTAGAGAAGTAAAAATGAAAACACAGAGATCCAAAATCTATGGGATGCAGCAAAAGAAGTTCTGAGAGGGAAGTTTATAGTGATAGAGGCCTACCTCAGGAAACAAGAAAAATCTCAACTAAACAACCTAACCTTATACCTAAAGGAACTAGAAAAAGAAGAACAAACAGAACCCAAAGTTAGTAAAAGGAAAAGAATCATAAAGACCAGAGCAGAAATAAATGAAATAGAGACTAAAATAGCAATAGAAAAGATCAATGAAACTAAGAGCTGGTTTTTTGAAAAGATAAAAAGTTAATAAACCTTTAGGAAGACTCATAAAGAAAAAAAGAGTGGGACTTCCCTGGTGGCACAGTGGTTAAGAATCCACCTGCCAATGCAGGGGACACAGGTTCAATCCCTGGTCCAGGAAGATCCCACATGCCATGGAGCAACTAAGCCCGTGCACCGCAACTACTGAGCCTGCGCTCTAGCCCCCCCGAGCCACAACTGCTGAACCCACATGCCACAACTACTGAGCCCATGTGCCACAGCTATTGAAGCCTGAACGCCCTAGAGCCTGTGCACCACAACTACTGAGCTCATGTGCCACAACTACTGAGACTGAGTGCCACAACTACTGAAGCCTGCACACCTAGAGTCCATACTCTGCAACAAGAAAAGCCACTGCAATGAGAAGCCTGTGCACCACAACGAAGAGTAGCACCCAATTGCCACAACTAGAGAAAGCACGTGTGCAACAATGAAGACCCAACACAGCCAAAAATAAATTTAAAAAGAAAAAGAAAAAGAGAGGGCTCAAATCAATAAAATCAGAAATGAAAAAGAAGTTATAACCAACACCACAGAAGAAAAAGGAAGTGTCCTAAGAGATTACTATGAACAATTATATGCTAATTGGTATAAGAAATGGACAAATTCCTAGAAATGTACATTCTCCCAAGACTGAATCAAGAATGTATGAACAGACCCATTACCAGTAAAAAAATTGAATCAGTGATTTTTAAAAATCCCAACAAACAAAAATCCAGGACCAGGGCTTCCCTGGTGGCGCAGTGGTTAAGAATCTGCCTGCCAATGCAGGGGACACGGGTTCAAGCCCTGGTCCGGGAAGATCCCACATGCCGCAAAACGGCTAGGCCCGTGAGCCACAACTACTGAGCCTGCGCATCTGGAGCCTGTGCTCTGCAATGGGAGAGGCCACGACAGTGATTGGCCCACGCATCATGATGAAGAGTGGCCCCCACTTGCCGCAACTGGAGAAAGCCCTCGCACAAAAACAAAGACCCAACACAGCCAAAAATAAATAAATTAGTTAATTAATTAAAAAAAAATCCAGGACCAGACAGCTTCACAGGTGAAGAGTTAATACCTAACCTTCTTAAACTATTTCTAAAAATTTCAGAAGAATGAATGCTTCCAAACTCATTCTGTGGGGCCAGCACCACCCTGATACCAAAACCGGATCAAAGATATCACCAAAAAGAAAATTACATGCCAATATCATTGAGGAACACAGATGCAAAAATCCTCAATAAAATATTAGCAAACAGTATTCAACAATACATTAAAAAGATGATATACCATGATCAAGTGAGATTTATCCCAGGGATTCAAGGATCGTTCAATATCCATAAATCAATCAATGTGATGCACCACATTAACAAATTGAAGAATAAAAACCATATGATCATCTCAACAAATGCAGAAAAGGCTTTTGACAAAATTCAACATCCATTTATGATAGAAACTCTCTGCAAAGGAGGTATAGATGGAACATACCTCAACATAATAGAGGCCATATATGACAAGCCCACAGCTAATATTAAATACTTAACAGTGAAAAGCTGAAAGTTTCCTCTAAGATCAAGAACAGAAAGCTGCCCACTCTCACCACTTTTATTCAACATAGTATTGGAAGTTCTGGCCACATCAGACAGGAAAAAGAAACAAAAGGAATCCAAACTGGAAAGGAAGAAATAAAACTGTCCCTGTTTGCAGATGACATAATACTACACATAGGAAACCCTAGTGATACCACCAAAAAACTACTAGAACTCATCAATAAATGCATACATTTGCAGGCTACAAAATTAATATACAGAAATCTGTTGCACTTCTATGCACTAACAACAAAGTATCCAAAAGAGAATTTAAGAAAACAATCCCACTTACAACTGAATCAAAAAGAATAAAATACCTCAGAATAAATCTAACTAAGGAGGTAAAAGCCCTGACTCAGATCTATAAGACACTGATGAAAGAAACTGAAGATATACTGTGCTCATGGAATGGAAAAATTAACAGTGTTTGAATGACCATACCACTGAAGGCATTCTACAGATTCAATGTAATTCCGATCAAAATACCAATGACATTTTTTCACAGAACTAGAACAAATGATTCTAAAATTTGTATAGAAACACAAAAGATCCTGAAGAGCCAAAACAATCTTTAAAAAAAAGAACAAAGCTGGAGGTATTACGCTCCTTGATTTCAAACTATACTATAAAGCTACAGTAATCAAAACAGTATGGTACTGCCAGAAAAACGGACACATAGGTCAATGGGTCAGAATAGATAGCCCAGAGGTGGACCTATGCTTACATAGGCAAATAAGCTATGACAAAGGAGAAAAGAATATATAATAGGGGAATAAAATGGTGTTGGGGAAACTGGACAGCTACATGCAAAAAGAATCATAGTGGACTACTTTCTCACACCATATACAAAGATAAACTCAGAATGGATTAAAGACTTAAATGTAAGATCTGAAATGATGAAACTTCTAGAAGAAAATATAGTCATTCTGACCTTTTACATTGGTCTTAGCAATATTTTTTTTGGATACATCTCCTCTGGCAAGGAAAACAAAAGCAAAAATAATCATGTAGGACCACATCAAACTAAAAAGCTTTTGCACAGTGAAGGAAACTATCCACTAAACATAAAGGCCGCCTACAGAATGAGAGAGGATATTCGCACATGATATGTTCAATAAGGGATTGATATCCAGAATATAAAAATAAATCAATCAACTCAACATAAAAAAAAATTAAAAAGTGGGCAGACGATCTGAGTAGACATTTTTCCAAAGAAGACATACAGATGGCCGACAGGCACATGAAAAGATGCTCCACATCACTAATCATCATGGAAATGCAAATCAAAACCACAATGAGATATCACCACACACCTCTCAGAATGACTATTTTCAAAACGACAAATAACAAGTGTTGGTGATGACATGGAGAAAAGGGAACTGTTGTGTGCTGTTGGTGGGAGTGTAAATTGGTGTAGCTGCTATGGAAAACAGTATGAAGATTCCTCAAAAAATTAAAAATAGAATTACCATACAATGCAGCAACTCCATTCCTGGGTATTTATCCAAAGAAAGTGAAAATACTAATTCAAAAAGATATTTGCACCCATATGTTCATTGCAGCATTATTTACAATAGCCAATATATGAAAGCAACCTAAGTGCTTATCAATAGATTAATGGATAAAGAAGACTGTATATATATGTAAAATGAAATAATACTCAGCCAAAAAGGGAATTAAATCTTGTCATTTGAGACAACATGGATGGACCTAGAGGGTATTATGCTAAGTGAAATTAGTCAGACACAGAAAGACAAATACTCTGTTTTCACTTATATGTGAAATCTAAAAAACAAATGAACAAACATAACTAAACAAAAACAGAGTCATAGATACAGGTACTAACAGGTGATTGCCAGAGGGGAGGGAAGTGAGGGGAGGAGAGAAATAGGTGAGAGAGATTAAGAGGTACAAACTTTAAGTTACAAAATAAATGTCACTGGTATGGGAACTTCCCTGGCGGTCCAGTGGTTGGGACTTCGCCTTCCAATGCAGGGGGTGCAGTTTCGATCCCTGATCAGGGAGCTAGGACCCCACATACCTTTCAATAAAGACTTTAAAAAAAAATGGTCCACATCACAAAAGAAAAATCTTAAAAAAAAAAGAGAGGGGAGATAATTTTTAAAATAGTAATAATAAATGTCACTGGTATGAAATGTACAGCCAATAATTATGTAAAATCTTTGCATGGTGACAGTTGGTAGTTAGACTTACAGTGATCATTTTGAAATGTATAGAAATATCTATCAGTATGTTGCATAACAGGAACTAACATAGTGTTGTAGGTAAATTATACTTCAAAAACAAACAAACTCACAGAAAAACAGATCAGATTTGTGGTTACCATAGGCGGGGGATGCAGGGGTGTAGGGATGGGGGAGGGGTCATTGGACGAAGGTAGTCAAAAGGTACAAACTTCCAGTTGTAAGTAATTACTAGGAATGTAATATACAATAGATAAATATATATATGATGAAAGTTGTTAAGAGGGTAAATCCAAGAGTTCTCATCACAAGGAAAAAAATTTATTTCTTTAATTTTGTATCTACATGTAATGATTGATGTTTACCAAGCTTATTGTGATAATCGATTCATGATGAATGTAAGTCAAATCATGCTGTACACCTTAAACTTACACAGTGATATATATCAATTATATCTCAATGAAACTGGAAGAAAAAAATTAATGACTTTTGTGCTTCAAAGATAACCATCCAGAAAGTGAAAACACCCTTCAGAACCCTTGTGCACTGTTATTGGGAATATAAAATCTTGTTGATAGTATGAAAAACAACAAGGCGATTCCTCAAAAAATTTCAACTGAGTTACCATCTGGCAAATTTACTTCAGGGAATTGAAATAGAATTGAAAGCAGTGACTCGAATTGAAAGATACATATCCAATTGTGTTCATATCAGCATTATTCCCAATAACCAAAAGGTGGAGGTAACTCAAGCATCCATCAATGGTTGAATGGATCAAAGAAACAAGGCACATACACACATCAGGGTGTTGTTAGGCTTTTAAAAGAAAGCAGATCTGACACCTGCTGCAACATGGATGAACCTTGAGGACATTATGCTAATTGTAATCAGCCTGTCAAAAAAGTTGAAACAGTATGATTCCACTTGTATGAGTTACCTGGCATAGTCAAATTCATAAAGACATAAAGTAGAATGGCTTTTGGCCAGGGGCTGGGTGACGGGGAGAATGAGGAGTTGTTATCTAGTGGGTATGGAGTTGTGGTTTTGGAAGACGAAAATAATTCCGGAGATTGGTTTCACAATGTTAATGTATTTCACAATGTTTACCCATATACTTTAAAAATAATGACAATGTAAATTTTTATTGCATGTATATTACCACAATCAAAAGTAGCCCAGACCAGATAAAAGTTCGGTTTAAAATCAAACCGAACTTCCCTGGTGGTCCAGTGGTTAAGAATCCACCTTCCAATGCAGGGGACGCGGGTTCCATCCCTGGTCCGGGAACTAAGATCCCACATGCCGCGTGGCAACTGAGCCTGCATGCCACAGCTAGAGAGCCTGTGCTTCAACTACAGAGCCCAGAAGCTCTGGAGCCCCCGCACCACAACTAGAGAGAAGCCCGCACGCTGCAACACAGAGCCCACACAGCTGCAATGAAAGAGCCCACATGCCACAACGGAAGATCCCGCATGCGGCAATTAAGACCCCAGGCAGCCAAATAAATAAATTTTTAAAAAAACGTCAAATGTGCCAGGTGGAGACAGGCTCTCCCCACAGGCCACAGAGAATTCTGCAGAGCAAAACTTTCTCCAAGGGGTGCAGCATACGTCTGTCCAATCAGGGGCGCCTGTGGGCCAGGTGAGTGGTGCTACACAGCTTCCCGACTTGGTTTTATCCACTCGCTTTGGCCCACCCCAGGGTCGACTCTTCTGTGCCCTTCACCGTTGCTAGTTCCTTTGCCACAGTCTCTGTCGCGCTGTGATCTGCACTGGTCGTTAGGAGGGACCCAGGAAACCTAGAAATGGTGAGTGTGCTGCCCCTTGGCGTGCGGAGACGGAGAGGAGAGGCTGGTTGGAACCGGCAGTGGCGGGACCCGGGCCTCCCCGCGGTCAACTCCCGAGTCTGCGGACCGAGTCCACCCCTGCGCCGCCGCTCAGACCTCATTCCCTCCGGCTCGCAGCGTGGGGGCGGGGCCGGTAGCGGGGCCTCCGCGCATCCTGTCCTGTCACTGCGCGCGGCGACTGGGGCCCTTACCCCGGGGCCTCTCTGGGCAGCTCTGTGCCCGCAGCCCCGCGTATCCCTCATATTGTGCGGTGACCACGGGGAGGGTCATCAGGGGACAGTACTGACTAGGTCTCCGGGGGTTCGTGCGTGGAAGGATCTGTGGTCTGTGGGTTCCCAGCCTCTCCTTTTTGACACAGGGGGACCACTTTCCTCCTGAGTTTTCCAACTGTTTGGGAAACAAGATTTCAAATCTACGATGCTGTCCCCCCAGAGTAGCTGGCAACAAATGCCTAAATTTCCAGGTCGCTCCCCGCATTCCCAAAACACTCTTCCCCACACTGATTCACAACAGCATTACCAACTGTCCATTTTCGGGGTTCATTTCAAAGAGGTCCAGTATTTTAACTGTATATCCTTTAACACTGAGCCATGGTTGGCTTTTTTTTTTTTTTTTTTTTTTTTTTTTTTTTTTAGACCCCTGGTTGGTTTTTTTTTTTTTTTTTTTTTTTTTTTTTTTTGTCTGTGGGTATTTTACGTGAGAGGAAAGCAGAGAATAACCACCTGGAATTTGTTGTATGAAATCTTTTCTCCAAATTTATTTTCTAGGGACAAACATCCTATGGGAAATCCTTTGATGAGGTTCTTCTTTGGAACTTTCCTGGGCAAACTGTCCTGTAAGAACTACCCCCTCTGATTTTGTCACCTTGAAAAGATTTATTCACTTATTTAAGTCTCTTTCAATAGAGGTGAAATGTATCTAATTTATAGAGCTTGAAAGACAATGTAAGAGATTTTCGAAGAGGCAAGAAAGAGGTGAATTTAAGCCAAAAGAAAATATCCCAGGATTACATTCCATTTGTTAAGAATTGTGGTTTCACTAAAGTGGGAAGGGGGAGAGTCTTTGCCTCCACTGCCCCACCTTCACCCTCCCCTTAAACCCTCTGCCTTTTGAAAGCAGATCGTTTTCACTGAGATGTTGGACACTACAGGTGTCTGTCCCTGGGCCAGCAGGGACCTCTGAAGCCTTCTTCATGGCCTGGCTTTTTTTTTTTTCATCCTGTGGTTTTTCTAATGGATGTTCAGGATTTTTGTAATCTCATAGCTATCCAAGCTCCACTTGTAAATTTTAAGAACTTTAATTGAAAGTTAAATTGAAGTTGCTGTTTGTAGACACTTAACACCCATGAAACACCAGCCATCATGACAAATCCTTGAGTGTTGTTTTAAGAAAATGATGTTGGTCATCACAGCTTCAGCATCTCTTGTTTTTTGATGCTCATCTCCCCCTGCTGATCTCAGAGTTTCCTGGCTTCGCCTCCCCCGCCTCACCTCTTTGCTGTCCGGTGTAGCGATTTGGTGAGAGAAATTGCTGCCTACTCCTCCACCCCTATCCCTACCCCCTACACTACATATGAGTTTCAAGTTTTATTATTGCAATAAAAGTGCTTTATGCTTTCTTTTCTCAAAAAAGGAAAGGATTGTGGTTTCACTTTTTTCTTCCCCTGAGAATGGGTAGTAAGTTTCTGAGGTGCGTACTTTCTTTTTGGATGATTTCAATAGGAATTCCAGGACTTAGACTTGAAAATCAGAAGTGTTCAAGTGTGGTTAATTATTTACAAAACAGTGTATTACCATGAAAATGATAATTAACTGACATCTTCTTTTACAAATAAATAGATATTTGGGGTTTTCTGGTTAAACTAGTAAAAGTGCCTTATGATTTTCTTCCTTCCTTTCTACAAAAATACTGGGTTTGAATGATTTTGCTGGATTGTTCAAACACTGGGTTTGTGTCGTTTAAAATATAAAAGTAGGTCCCAAACAACACCAGTGGGGTGTAGAGGACTGTGGTCAGCGACCCAAGTTAATGCCTCCTTAAGTCTGCAAAGGGAAGTACTTGAAGGTCCAGTTGGTTCTTCTTGGGGAGCCTACCTCCTACCTGGTTGCACCCACCATGGAAGGAGTGAAACTACAGAGCCCTGGAAATCTGGGAAAGCAAGTGCACATGGGGGCGAGGGGGTTGTAGTTGTGGTTTCTTTAGACCTAGACATTTTTAGACATTATTTTTTTGAGTGTTGCATCCATAATGTCAGTGCATTCAGTGTAATTTGTGCACAGGGTAGTCTGTGGAGGTTGGTGTTCTGTCTCCTTGTCAAAGTGTTTAGGAATTTGGGAGTTCATTTGGGTTGGAACCTGCTGAGAAATCCTCACTTGTGAGAATGGAAGCCTGGGGGAGGAAGGGCTTGCATACCGCCAGGCAAGAGAAGAGTATGTACTGCTGCCAGAGTTTTATTTTGGGGTCCTTACCCTTCTTCACCAGGGACAGACTCACTTCTAGGGGTTCTATCTCAGTCAGGAGTGTCTGGATCACAATTTTAAGAACATGTTTAACTTTCTGAATGTGGGTTTTTGTTTTGAACTGTAGGGAAGTGGTGTGCTTATCTCAGCTGATTCAAATATTTGCTTTCTTTCCTTTGGATTCCTTTATCTATTGTATATTTTGTTCCTGTAATTCTTCTTTTCCTTAGAAGAAAAATAACCCCTCTGCATCCACATAGTTTGCACTACTTTTTACGTCTTGTATTACTATAGTACATTTGTTACAATTACTGAACCCATATTCATGTGTTGAAGTCCACAGTTTACATTATTCTTGACTATTTGTGTTATATGCTCTCTGGGGTTGCAAACGTTTAATGACATATATCCATCATTTCTGTAGTATATAGAGTAGTTTCATTTCCGTCAAATCCCTTAAGCTCCACCTGTTGGTTCATCCGTTCCTCCCTCCAACCCCCAAGTCCTTATCAACCAAAGATCTTTTTACTAGCTTGTAATTTTGTCTTTTTCAGAATGTCTTACATTTGAAATCATACAGTATATAGCCTTGTCAGATTGTCTTCCTTCACTTAGCAATATGCTTTTGTGTTTCCTCCATGTGTTTTCATGGCTTGATACCTCATTTCTTTTTTTTTACTGAACAATATTTTATCGTATGGATATGCCACTGATTGTTTATCCATTCGACACTTGAAGAATATCTTGCTTACCTCTAACTCTTGCAATTATGAATATAAAGTACATACAAACATTCATATGCAGGTTTTTTGTGAATGTAAGGTTTCAGCTCATTTAGGTCAATACCAAGGTGTGATTGCTGGATCTTACTATATAAGAGTATAATTAGTTTTGACATAAAATTCCTAACCTCAAACGTAGGCATACCAAATTCTGTTCCCACCAGCAGTGAATGAGGATTACCTGCAGCTTCACGTCTTGGCTGTATCTGGTGTTTTGAGTCTTTTCATTTTAGCCATGTATAAGTGTGTAGGGACATCTCTTTCTCTCTCTTTTTTGGTAATTCTCCAAGAACATATGTTGAGCATGTTTTCATACTGCTTATTTCCCATTTGTATATTTTCTTTAGTGAGGTGTCTATTCTGATCTTTAGCCCATTTTTAACTGGGTTGTTGGTATTTTTACTGTTGAGTTTGAGTTCTTTGTATATTTTGGATACCAGTCATTTATCAGATATTTACAAAGATTTTAGCCTTGTCTGTGACCCGTCTTAACACTTTCCCAGGACACAAGTTTTTCATATTAAAGAAGTATAACATTTTTTTTCTTTGTGGATTTTTTGTTTTTTTGGTGTTGTATCTGAAAAGTCATCACTACAGACAAGGTCACCTAGATTTCCTCTTATGTTATATCTAGGAGTTTTTACTTTTGCATTTCACATTTAGATTTCTGATCTATTTTGAGTTAATTTTTGTGAAAGGCTTGTGTTTACCTTCCTTTTGCATGTACATATGTGAGTGTGTGTGTGCTTTGTATGTGGCTAACTGTTATTTCCATAATTATTTTTTTAAGGTTTTCTTGTGTCCGTTGAATTGCCTTTACTTCTTTGTCAAAGATCAGTTGAATACATTTTTTGTGTGTTTACAGGAAAGCAATTGATATTTATATTCTTCAGCCTTGCTGTACACTTTTATTAATTCCCAGAGTTATGTCTGTTTGTTGTGGATGCTATCAGATGCTTTACATAGAAAATCATGTCATATAGAACAAAGACAGTCTTATTTCTTGCTTACCAGTCTATGTACCTTTTATTTTCTTTTCATGTCTTACTGCATTGGCCAGAGCTTCCAGTACAATGTTGGATAGATGCTTCCTTGCCCTGTTCTTAAATTCCCTGTGAAGCATCCAGTTACTTACCATTAAGTACAATATTAACTACAAGTGTTGTGTAGATTTTTTTTTTAAGAACAGA
Source organism: Neophocaena asiaeorientalis asiaeorientalis (assembly GCF_003031525.2). NCBI lineage: Eukaryota > Metazoa > Chordata > Mammalia > Artiodactyla > Phocoenidae > Neophocaena > Neophocaena asiaeorientalis. The sequence goes on from NW_020175432.1 coordinate 4,385,121, forward strand.
GAGTTCCCTTCTATTATTAGTTTATTATCATAGTGGATGTTAGATTGTATCAAATCTTTTTTCATTTTTTATTTCCCTCTCCTTTCATTTTTGATATTAATAATTTCTGTCTTCCCTCTTTGCCTGGTAATCTTGACTAGATGTTTATCAATTTTATTAAATTAATCTTTCAAAGAACCAGCTTTTGGTTTTGTTAATTTTCTCTATTGCTTTCCCATAATTACACTGATTTCTCTTTTAACTTTAAATGTTTCTTTTCTTCTGCTTACTCCCATTTTAATTTGCTGTTATTTTTATTGCTTCCTCTGTTAGATGCTTACGTTATTGAATATAGATCTTTGGGTTTTTCTAGTGTAGCCTAGAAACTTCTTGTGTAGCCTAGAAACTTGATAGCCTAAACTTCCCTCTTTACATTAGTTATGCTGCATCCCACAGCCTTTAATAAGGTGTATTTTCATTTCCTTTAGTCACAAAATAGTCTCTCTTGAGACTTCTTCTGTGATCCCACGTATTATTAGAATTCTGTTATTGAATTGCCATGTATATTAGGGGTTTCCAGCTATCTTCCTGTCATTTATCTCTAGAATATGTCAATGTGGACTGAGAGCATATTTCATATGGTTTCTTTTCTTTCAGTTTATTAAGGTGTGTTCTGTGTTACAAAATGTAGTCTGTCTTGGTGAACGTTCCATGTGAACTTATAAAGAATGCATATTCTGCTGTTATTGCCTTAAGTATTCCATAGATCACAGTTAAATCTAGTTGTTTTATTGTGCTGATCAGTTTAACTGTCCTGATTTTCTCCTGTTGGAATTTATAATTTATGGTAAGGGGGCATTGAAGTCTTCCACTATAGTAGTGGATTCATCTGTTTCTCCTTGCATTCTATCAGCTCCTTTCTCCTTGCATTCTAATGCCCCTCTTTTGTTATGCATGTACACATGAAGAATTGCTATGCCTTCATGGAGAATGGGCCCCTTTGTCTTTATGTAATGCCCTCTTCATCTGTGAGTTTTCCTTGGTCTGAAATCTGCATTGTCTGAAATTCATACGTCTACACCAGCTTTCCTTCATTAGTGTTGGCGTGGGACATTTTTCTCCATTCCTTTACCTTTCATCTGAGTCTTTATATATTTAAAGTGGGTTGCTTGGGCTTCCCTGGTGGCACAGTGGTTAAGAATCCCCCTGCCAATAAAGAGGACACGGGTTCGAGCCCTGGTCCAGGAAGATCCCACATGCCGCAGAGCAATTAAGCCCGTGCGCCACAACTACTGAGCCTGCACTCTAGAGCCTGTGAGCCACAACTACTAAGCCCACATGCCACAATTACTGAAGCCCACGCACCTAGAGCCCACACACCACAAGGAAGAGCGGCCCCTGCTCGCCACAACTAGAGAAAGCCCGCACACAGCAATGAAGACCCAACGCAGCCAAAAATAAAAAATTTAAAAATAAATAAATAAAATTAAGTGGGTTTCTTTTTTTTTTAATATTTATTTGGCTGCGCCTGGTCTTAGTTACAGCACATGGGATCTTCATTGCAGCATGCGGGATCTTTAGTTGTGGGATGCGGGGTCTTTAGTTGCAACATGTGAGATTTTTTAGTTGCGGCATGCCAACGCTTTTAGTTGCAGCATGTGGAACCTTTAGTTGTGGCCTGCAAACTCTTAGTTGCAGCATGTTGGATCTAGTTCCCTGACCAGGGATCGAACCCGGGGCCCCTGCATTGTGAGCATGGAGTCTTAGTCACTGGACCACGAGGGAAATCCCTAAAGTGGGTTTCTTATAGGCAACATATAACTGTGACTTTTTAAATCTGATATTACTGCATCTGTCTTTCAACTGTATTGAGAGCATTGATGATTAAAGTTGTTGATCAGGTCAGATGAATATTTACCATACCTGTTACTGTTTTCTCTTTCTTGCCCTTGTTTTTGTTTGTTTGTTCATTTAATTTTTATTTATTTATTTATTTTTGGCTGTGTTGGGTCTTCTGCACGCGGGCTTTCTCTAGTTGCGGCGAGCAGGGGCTACTCTTCGTTGCGGTGCACAGGCTCCTCATTGCAGTGGCTTCTCTTGTTGTGGAGCACCGGCTCTAGGCGTGCAGGCTTCAGTAGTTGTGGCACACAGGCTCAGCAGTTGTGGCCTGCAGTCTCTAGAGCACAGGCTTAGTTGCTCCATGGCATGTGGGATCTTCCCGGACCAGGGCTCAAACCCGTGTCCCCTGCATTGGCAGGTGGATTCTTAACCACTGCGCTACCAGGGAAGTCCCTTGTCCTTGTTTTTTGTTTCTGTCTTCCACCTTTTTCCTGCCTTCTCTGGCTTTAATTGAGCAATTTACATGATTCATTTTTTTATCTGCTCTTAGCATATCAATAACACATTTTTAAAAAATTTTTGTGGTTGCCTTTGAGTTTGCAGTGTACATTTACAACTAAGCCACATTCTCTGTCAAGTATAGGCATACCTCATTTTACTGTGCTTTGCTTTATCGCACTTTGCAGATATTGCATTTGTAGCAACTCTGGCAGGCAAGCTATTGGCACCATTTTTCTAACAGCATTATCTTTTTCTTTTTTTTTTTTTTTTTCTTTTTGGCTATGTTGGGTCTTCGTTTCTGTGCGAGGGATTTCTCTAGTTGTGGCAAGCAGGGGCCACTCTTCATCGCAGTGCACGGGCCTCTCACTATCGCGGCCTCTCTTGTTGTGGAGCACAGGCTCCAGACGCACAGGCTCAGTAGTTGTGGCTCATGGGCGTAGTTGCTCCGCAGCATGTGGGATCTTCCCAGACCAGGGCTTGAACCCGTGTCCCCTGCATTAGCAGGCAGATTCTCAACCACTGCGCCACCAGGGAAGCCCTAACACCATTATCTTTTAATTAAGGTATGTTCATTTTTTTCTAGGCATAATGTTATTGCAACTTAACAGATTACAGTATAGTTTTTCATTTGTTCGTTTGTTTGGCTACACCACGCAGCTTGTGGGATCTTAGTTACCCGACTAGGGATTAAACCTGGGCCCTTGGCAGTGAAAGCACCAAGTCCTAACTACTGGAAAACAGGGGATTCCCTACAGTATAGTGTTTTATATGCACTGGGAAACCAAAAAAATCATGTTAATGGCTTCACTGCAATATTCATTTTACCGCGGTGGTCTGGAACCACGCCCAAAATAACTTCAAGGTGTGTCTGTATCATTATACCATTTCACTGGTTGTACAGGTAGCTCATACCACATTGTTCCCAATTCTCCCTTCCCTGTCCCTTGTCATATTGCTGTCATTTATTTCACTTATCTATAAGCTTATTATTACCAAATACATTGTTGCTAATATTATTTTAAACAAAGTACCATCTGTTACATTAATGACAGTAAATCTCAAAGATACTTTACCATCCTTTATTCCTTTTATAATCCTCCACTGTTGTCATTTACATTTTTTCTGATGAATTTTTGAACATTCATTCAAAGTAGGTGTACTAATGACAAATTCCCTCAATTTTTGTCTCAGAAGGTCCTTATTCTTTTTTAAAAATATTTATTTACTTGGCTGCGTCGGTTCTTAGTTGCGGCACATGGGATCTTCATTGCAGCTTACAGGATCTTTAGTTGCGGCATGCAGGATCTTTAGTTGCAGCATACAAACTCTTAGTTGCAGCATGTGGGATCTAATTCCCTGGCCAGGGATTGAACCCAAACCCCCTGCGTTGGGAGCATGGAGTCTTAGCCACTGCACCACCAGGGAAGTCCCCCTTATTTCTTCTTTATTTTTGAAGAATGATTTTGCTTGACACAATTCTACAGGAGTGGGCTTCCCTGGTGGTGCAGTGGTTAAGAATCCGCCTGCCAATGCAGTGGACATGGGTTTGAGCCCTGGTCCAGGAAGATCCCACATGCCATGGAACAACTAAGCCAGTGTGCCACAGCTACTGAGCCTGCGCTCTAGAGCCTGCGAGCCAAAACTACTGAGTCTGCATGCCACAACTACTGAAGCCCATGCACCTAGAGCTGTGCTCCGCAACAAGAGAAGCCACCACAATGAGAAGCCTGTGCACTGCAACGAAGAGTAACCCCCGCTTGCCGGAACTAGAGAAAGCCTGCGCACAGCAATGAAGACCCAACACGGCCAGAAATTAATTAATTAATTTTTAAAAGTTCTAGGAGAGTGTTTTTTTTAATTTCAAAACTTTAAATATTTTGTGCCGTTCTGTTCTTGTTTGCACAATGTCTGAAAAGAAGTCTGATTAATTCAAATTTTTGTTTCTCTGAACCTAAGAAGTGTTTTCCTCTCTGGCTTCTTTCAATACATCCTTTTTGTCTTTGATTTTTCACTAGTTTGAATATGATAATGTAGTCGTCCCTTGGTGCCCTTGAGGGATTGGTTCCAGAATCTGCCACGGATACTGAAATCCATGAACGCTCAAGTCCCATAGTTGGCCTTCCGTATTCATGGGATGCACATCCATAAGTATGGAGGGCTGACTGTATATTTATTGAAAAAATATACATATAGGTGGACCCATACAGTTCACACCCATGTTGTTCAAGGGTCTACTGTACTTGGGTGTGCACTTCTGATGTTTTCATATTTAGTGTTTCTGTATCTACAGTTTGCAGTCTGTCATTAATTTTAGGAAATTTTGTTGTTGTTGTTTTCTGGGTTAATTAATTAATTAATTAATTTTTTGGCTGCATTGGGTCTTTGTTGCTGAGTTCGAGCTTTCTCTAGTTGCGGGAAGTGGGGGCTGCTCTTCGTTGCGGTGCGCGGACTTCTCATTGCGGTGGCTTGTCTTGTGGAGCACGGGCTCTCGGCACCCGGGCTTCAGTCGTTGTGGCACGAAGGCTCAGTAGTTGTGGTTCGCGGGCTCTAGAGCACAGGCTCAGTAGTTGTGGCACACTGGCTTAGTTGCTCCATTGCATGTGGGATCTTCCCGGACCAGGGCTCAAACCCATGTCCCCTGCACTGGCAGGCAGTTTCTTAACCACTGCACCAACAGGGAAGTCCAAAATTTTGGTGTTTACTAATTCACTTATTTTTTCTGTTTCTTTCCGTTTTTTCCTTCAGGTATTAGTGTTATGTGTATTTTAAACATTCTGTTCAAGAACATTATCCTGGGGTTCATGGATGTTGTATTCTGTCTTTTTTGGGTTTTTTTGTCTTTGTATTAGATTCTGGCCTAGTAAATAAATAGACTTTTTTGTCAGTATAGGCTTTATTAGGAACAATATTTGGGGCACATTTCAAAATTCCATCTTCCTTTTCTCTTTCCCAGTTTTGGAGACACTGGCTTGCCCTTTGACCTCAATGCACACATGGATCTCAGAAGGGTTGTTCATTTCAAGGTCTTTCATTTTCTTCTAGTGAGACCGAGAATGACATATTCTAAGTTCCCTAAATTCCAGACTGGAAGTTAGCAGGACACCATCAACATTGGCTGGTTGGGAATAGCTTCTTCCTGAAATTGGAGGATGGAGATTTTATATTCTTTTGGAGGAAAGCACTGCTGACATTTTTACATATTTTATAATCGTGGGCTAATTTACCATCAAGCCATTGTGGACTTCAGTGAACTTGCAATCTACAGCTCTTAACCTGTTCCTCAAGTGCAACAAGGATCAGGGTGCACCATTCAGGATTGACTGGAAAGAGATCTTTTGGTACATCATCTCATTAGCTGTTCTAAAAAATGCCTGGAAGCAGCCCCAAGGCACATGAGTTTAGGGATTCTTTCATTCTAAGTTGTCATGCCTCTTCCTCATGTCTGAGCTCTAAGTTTCAAATAATGTTTTAACCTATCAGATCAGGGGAAAAAGTGAAGAATTGTGTCTGTGACAAATATTACACAAGTTAAAAGCAACACTTGCCCACAGGAATATTTACATTCAGGCAGCTGCCTCTGATTACTTCTAATGGCCTGGATGACTTTAGGACAGTGTGACCAGCTGGGCTTTTTTACAAGTTTGATTTCTACAGGCCTCCTGGACTTGCATGTTGGGTCATGGGACTAGAAGAAAAAGCTTCCAGTTCTTCACTGGGTTTTTATTTATTGAAAGCTCATGCAGATTTGACCCTTTGCCTCATGGAGTGCTGTGAATGGTGGGGTGATAAGGAAGAAGATGAAAGAATCTTTCTCACAAGGAATTAGTGGTCTTAAAATGATAATATTTGTTTCATTCCTATAGCATTTCCCAACCATTTCCCAACATGCTGCGCACCATGCTGTTAGAGAGAAATGAGATGTTAGAGAGAAAAAATGTGATCACAGTAAAAATGTGTAAATAATTTGCATGTACTCATGATATCATTAAACTCTAAAAAGGAGTGGGACTTCCCTATTGGTCCAGTGGTTAGGACTCTGTGCTTCCACTGCAGGGGGCCCGGGTTTGATCCCTGGTTGGGGAACCAAGATCCTGCATGCTGCACAGCATGGCGGGAAAAAAAAACCCAAAAAACTTACGAAGGAGTAAGTGTGGACAGAGAGTAAGATTTTGATGATCATAGTTAGATAAAAGTCATAGATAAATGTTTGGAGAAGACAGACTCACACATAACCCTCCTATAGATGGAGTATAGATGTCTAGTGCTGTCAGTGTCATGCATCTGACTGTACATTTATTGGGGATATTTTTAGGACTCAGTAGCTTTTGAGGATGTGGCTGTGAACTTCACCGTGAAAGAGTGGGCTTTACTGGATCCTTCACAGAAGAAACGACAGAGATGTGATGCTGGAAATCTTCTGGAACCTGGCCTCAATAGGTAAGGACAACAACATTCCTTCACTTTGTCAGTTTGAGAATGAGTTTTCTTGCCCACCGACGTTGTTCCAAGATGTGGAACGTGGAAAAGGAAGAATGTTGGTAAGTAAACTAGACATGGTCACAGCTCTAGGCATGGACCTAGACTCTAATAGTTTTTCTGTAACTTCTAATACTTTGGAATTATTTTTCTGGGTCTACATTTTAGGGAAAACATGGGAAGATCATGTCATTGAAGATCAGTACAAAAACCAGGAGAGAAAACTAAGCTGAGTTGCACTCACAATGAGAAGCAGTATCTCATGTGAGCATCCTAGTATGTTATGATATTTTTAAAAAAAGTAAACACAGAAACCAACACATGATTGTAAAGCAATTATACTCCAATAAAGATGTTAAATAAATAAATACATAGAAGCAAACAACAAATAATCCTTGCTTTAAATGTATTTATTAGAAAAATTTCAAAAACAAAAACAAAAGAAAGAAAAAATTTCTCCAAAATACTGTCTGAAATGTGACATAGTCATTCAGTGTTTGTAAAATATTTCTCTTGGAAACAGTATTAGTAAACCCTCCGTATGAATGTTACCATTTAAATAGTCTCAAGGGTGAAGTTCTCTTGTAGAGCATTCAGTATATTCAATTTCAAACAATTCAGGCGAGGGAGAAACTCTACACTATCCCTATAAATCATAATAAATATAATAAGTATAAAATCATTAATAAAGAAATAATTAACAGTGTGCTTCTCATTATTTACAGAAGTCATATGGTTGAGGCACTCTGTGAAAATAAAGAGGGTAGTCCATGTGGAGAAAACTTCAGCCTTATTCCAAATCTCAGTCTGAACAAGAAAACTACTGGAGTAAAACCACATGAATGCGGTGCATGTGAAAAAATCTTTACATGTCATTCATCCCTTAATAGACATATGAGATGTCACACTGAACACAAACCATATGAGTATCAGAAATATGGAGAGAAGACGTATAAATGTAAGGCATGTGGGAAAGCCTTTAGTTATCTGCAGTGTTTTAAAAAACATGAAAAATCACAATGGAGAGAAAATGTATAAATGTAAAGACTGTGGGAAAGCTTTTATTATGTGTCTCAAAACCCTTCGAAGACACATGATAACACATACTGGAGATGCTCCTTATAAATGTAAGGAATGTTGGAAAGCCCTCAGTTGTTCCAGTTACACTTTTTTTTTTTTTGCGGTATGTGGGTCCCTCACTGCTGTGGCCTCTCCCGCTGCGGAGCACAGGCTCCGGACGCACAGGCTCAGCGGCCATGGCTCATAGGCCCAGCCACTCCACAGCACGTGGGATCCTCCCGGGCCGGGGCACGAACCCATGTCCCCTGCATCGGCAGGCGGACTCTCAACCACTGCGCCACCAGGGAAGCCCTCCAGTTACACTTTGAGTGCATGAAAGAACTCACACTGAAGAGAAACCCTATCATTGTAAACGCTCTGGAAGAGCCTATAGATATCAAACACATGACAGAACTGGCACAGTAGAGCAGTTCTATGAATGTAAGCAATGTAGTAAGGCTTATATTTCCCTTTGAGGTTTAAAAATACATGAAAGAAATCACACTGGAGAGAAACCCTACAAATGTAACGAATGTGGTAAAGCTTTCAATTCTCATCTAGGTTTCAAAATACATGAAAGAAATCACAGTGGCGAGGAACCATATGAATGTAAAAAACGTACCAAAGCATTCAGCTGCCCCAGTTCTCTTCAAAGACATGGAAGAATTCATACTGGAGAGAAACCCTATCAATGTAAGGCATGTGGGAAAGCCTACAGATACCAGAGTTCCTTACATACACACAAGAGGACTCACAAAGGAGAGAAACCCTGTGAATGTAAGCAGTGTGGGAAAGGCTTTCTCTTTCTAGCTTCCGAGCACACATGATCATTCACAGTGGAGATGGACCTTATAAATGTAAGGAATGTGAGAAAACATTCTTTTCTCCCAGTTCATTTCAAATACATGAAAGGAGACACACTGGAGAGAAACCCTATGAATGTAAAATATGCGGTAAAGGCTTCAGTTGTTCCAGTTATGTGCAAGTACATGAAAGAATTCATACTTGAGAGAAACCCTTTATTTTATTTATTTATTTTTTAAAACATTTTTATTTTTGACTGCATTGGGTCTTTGTTACTGCACGTGGGCTTTCTCTAGTTGTGGCGAGCGGGGGCTACTCTTCGTTGCAGTGCACGGGTTTCTCATTGCAGTGGCTTCTCTTGTTGCAGAGCATGGGCTCTAGGTGTGTGGGCCTCAGTAGTTGTGGCTCGTGGGCTCTAGAGTGCAGGTTCAGTAGCTGTGTCACACGGGCTTAGTTGCTCCACAGCAGGTGGGATCTTCCTGGACCAAGGCTCAAACCCGTGTCCCCTGCATTGGCAGGTGGATTCTTAACCACTGTGCCACCAGGGAAGTCCTGAAAGAAACCCTTTAAATGTGATAAATGTGGGAAAGCCTTCATTTATCACACAAACTTTCAAAGACATATGAGACTTCACACTGGAGAGATACCATACAGATGTGAAGAATGTGGGAAAGACTAGTGGTCCCAGTTCATCCCAAAGGCATGAAGGGAGTCACTGGATACTCTTGAATGTAAACAACGTGGGAAAGACTTCATTTGACCCCATCCCTACATGTTAAAACTCTCATGGAAAAGAAAAAAAAATGTGGGTAACATTAGAAAACTTGCTGGAAATTAATCTATGTATAAAGCATAAGAAAAATTTCAATATGAAAGAATTATAAAAATTTAAATATGTTTGCTAAGCCTCTTTCTTAAAGGACATCATTGGACTGTGGATTTTTACCAATTATTGTTTTTATTATTTTATTTTTATTTTTATTGAAGTATAGTTGCTGTACAATATTATACGTTACAGGCATACAATATAGTTATTCACAATTCTTAAAGGTTATACTTCATTTGTAGTTATTATAAAATACTGACTGTATTCCTTGTTTGTACCATATATCCTTGTAGCTTATTTTATACCTGCCTACCAATTACTTTTAGAAATGGTGATTGAGGTGAGGTAATTCTGTGAGTTGCCTGTCAATAGTAATACATAAGATTAATAGGTAGTTCTTTTTTGTTAAATGAGTTAATGATATTTTCTCTTTGTATTTTGAAGCCTCTTGAACTGATGGGTAAATTGAAGTGTATTTCCAATATGCAGTTAGGTTTAATTTTTTAATAACATTTTATTTGTTCTGTGTTAAGTGACCACTGAAAAATGACAGTGTGGTATTTGTTGGTATTTTCCTACTGGCCTTGTGAAAGTTCCTTGGTGTCTCTAGTTTATTAGGTATAGTCTACCTTTCTTACTGAAAAGCTCCTTTTTTAGGGTGACAGGTATAAGAGTCTTTTTCCATTTTCCGTACTAGTAAACAGTTGAATAAATATGTATGCCTCATTTATGAAAGAATATAGTTTCCTGTGAATTATTATTTTCATATTTGGGCCTTTGCTTTATATCTTTCCTTCTGACTATAATTTGGTGAATAGACTTTGAATTAAGAAGAGTGGCCTGTGTGAATTCCCTGGTGCTCCAGTGGTTAGGACTCGGCACTTTCACTGAGTGAACCCAGGCATGGTCCTGGGTTCAATCCCTGGTCAGGGAACTAAGATCCCACAAGCCATGCAGCATGGCAAAGAAAAAAAAAGAAGAGGGCCTGTGATGGGACAAAGAATCTGGAGTTGGAGATATCCAGAGTAATTTAAGGAACTAGATTTTCCAGAATCCATCCTTTTAATGGTTCCTTGTCAGAATTTCCCAATAGCCTTACTTGCGTGAGATTTGAAAGGCAGAAGCAAAGAAGGCATTACTCAGACTTTGTAGCCAGCAGAGGGAGAGACAGATACATAGGAGCTTTGAGAAAGCAATCTTCTAGCCCATTTTCCAGATTCTTTTTCCTTCCAGTGAAGAGTGTACTCAAAACGATGACCAGCTGTTTCATTTCCATTTTCGAAGAGGTGTAGCTTTCCACTGATGTCTTCACTAGTTCCACCTCAAAGATTCATGAGTTTGGATTTTTTTTGTAAGGCCTCATGTATCCACCAGGAAACTAATTCAGGCTTTCATGGTTGGGAGTATTTACCCTGTCCTCTAGACTATGTCTGTGGAAAGTCTAACTTGTATAGGAAACACCTTATGTTGTTAACAGTGCTAGTGAGTATGTGTTCCTGATTCACCATGACATTCACAATGGTGCAGCCAAAAAGAGCGACATGGGAGTTTGTTTCTCTGCTGCATTGTGCAGTGGCTGCCTTGACTCAGTCCTTCAGTGTGAGAATAAGCATCTTTCTCATATGGAGAAGACTGGGTGTTTTCTGTTACTTATAGCTAAATATAATCCCTCAATATGTTTTCAGTTGTGTTTGATTGTATGTGATTAAGAGTATGTACATTTTTTTGTCAAACAAATGCCAAACATATGTAAAATGAGATATATTAATATATCCTCTCGGGAAATGAAACTTTTCTAAACCATAATATGCTAACAGATTTTCATTTCCCGAGAGGATATATTAATATATCTCATTTTAATTATAGGTTTCCAAATGATCTTTGCCGTTTTCTTCATTTAGTCATTATACATTGAGTCAATATAATTGTTTACATATAAGTTCAGGTCTTTTTTCCCTCAGGCAAATTTTATTTTTTATTCTTTTATAGTTAATTTTATCATGAAACTAATTTCTCATTCATTCTTAATACCAAAAACATAGATCATGGTTTTTTTCGGTGTCATCCTTCCATTGATCCTCAGAATCATAATTAAAGTCAAAGAGGCGGGTGTAATGAATTCTAATAAGCAGAATGACCACAAGTACACATGACTGCGGGGTGTAACATAAAAGATTGCTAGGAGTTTTGAAGGATTTTGGCTCATACTGGATGATTCGATTGCTATTCAAGGTACCAAGATGTTTTTTTGTATGAGTGCTATGAGGAGGTAAACTTATTTTGTCATTGGTAATCGTAAACCTTTCTAGAAGACAAAAACAATGTAGTGGAACTAAACTTAATTCATGAGAAGCCCTAATTAGTCATATTAGTAAGAAGAGGGATATATTGGTCATTTCTATAATTTGGAATTGTCACTTTTATCATTTTTAGAGACATGGTTACAAAACACCCTTATTCTTGTCTTGATTTGTTATGATCACTGTGTACCTTATCTCTTCAACAGGATAAGACTGGACCTTGCAGTGAATGCAGGCCAACTCCCAGTCCTATGGAACAGCTTCTGCCTTTCCTACTTGATATCTAAATATTGATGTGTTTCCCACAGTGTATTACACACCATTTACTATAAAGCACCTCAGTTAAAACACATGAATTCACTTCTTAGTATACCACATAATATTTTTACTATCTCCTTTATGACTCAACTAAGACCTGTAAGTTTAGTTAAATTGTGAGAGAACATAAACCTAGCAGGTGAGAAAGACAGGACCTCTGTTCCAGTCGCGTCTTTCTTTCTCAGAGACTGTACTCTTTTTTTATTTTCATATACTAAGGAAATTTTACTTTTTGAATTTATTTTATTGAAGTATAGTTAATTTACAGTGTGTTAATTTCTGCTGTACGGGAAAGTTATTCGCATATATACATATATATGTATACACACAGACATTCTTTTTCATATTCCTTTCCATTATAGTTTATCACAGGTTATTGAATATAGTTCCCTGTGCTATACAGTAAGTCCTTGTTGTTTATCTATTCTATATATAATAGTTTGCATCTGCTAATCCTAAACACCAATCCTTCCCTTCTCACCGACTCCCTCCCCCTTGGCAACCACAAGTCTGTTCTCTGTATCTGTGAGTCTGTTTCTGTTTTGTAGATAAGTGCATTTGTCATATTTTAGATTCTACATATAAGTGATATCATATGGTATTTTTCTTTCAGAGACTATACTTTTGATGCTAATGTTTCAACATCCCTCATTGCCATGCAGTTTATAGAGTCAAGGTACCTCATTTAGCATAGATAATCAAGGCACTGTATGATTTGGTTATAGCTGTGTGAGACAAACAACTTCTTACAGTCCTGTTGCTTATATTTTTGTGGGAAAAGAGAGATGGTTAACAAATGGTAAAGCTTTGGTTTATAAGATAGAAATAAGGGCTTTGAAGGAAAGTGAAAAATGACATGTGATATAAAAGGCTGAGGTGTATACGTATCTCTTCTATCCTGGTATGGGGCTCAGTGAATGGAGATGTCATTACTAATCACTTATGTTTCTGCCGTGTAATACATATTAAACACTCTTCAGGAACTGCTTGAGTGTGGAAGTAGAGGGGGCAACATAGAACATCCTGCTTTCCTTGACTAACATAAAGATTCCCCATAAAGATAAAGATATGGATGTGGTTCGTTTTCATTTTTGCAGTCATTACAAATTTTGTTTGTATAATATGTGGTCATGAATGTGGACATTGTTATGTGGGACTGGAGACTTCCTGTTGATTTGGGCACAGATACTTCCACCATCCAGTCTAGGTTAGGGTTAGGGTTAGGGTTGTGTTTAATATCATTTGAGAGGGTTTTCATTTTTATATAAATATTCAAAATATTGTACTATTTGACATTTTCATTTTACTGCTGTACAGACTAACACAGTGTCTACACCCCATTAAGCTGTGGAGTTCCTCTCAATTGGAGAAAGAGTTATATTTACCTGCACCATTGTAGCCCATCCTGAGTTTATTCTGTGAGTAGGTTTCCACTGTACTTCTCAGTGGAAACACCAAAAAGAGCTGTGCTTCTTTAGAGGAAATCGTTCAAGGTATAATTGAGATGACCTGCAGAGAGAGAGAGCATATCATTTTAAGTAATACCCTAAATGAGTCTAAAAGGAGAAGTGGGAAATTTTCCGTGTCTTTCCATTGCACGGGTGGCTCGGGTTCTTTTGTTTCAGTGACCCACAATCCATAGGCTGTTTTGCTATTCACAGGTGGGAAACAACAGTAACAGCTTCGAAGTTTAAAACAGTGAAGGAAATTCAATCTTTTCCTTTTTTTAAAAAAAAAATGTTACCTTATGTATTGAAGGGGTTTCATTAAAATGGGTACCACAAGAGTGTTCTTTCCGGGGTGATGGATATTTTCCATCTTTTGATGACAGTATTACTATACATTTGTGAAAACTCAACAAGTATACTTAAAATTATATAACAAACGTTTTCATATGCTAGGAGAATGTTAAACTCTCCTGAACTTTGATTATGTGTTCAACTCTTTTTTTCCACCACTGTGGGATCTTTCTTAGGAAGAATTGAAGGACATGGGCCACAAGAGGGCTTTCTTACAACCCTGTCTTAATTGAAAAAACACCCCCTAGGGCTACACCTGCCGTCACCTCATGCATATAACTAGGAGTGAAGTGGGAGGGTTCCCAGATCTCTTTTGAGTTTAAATCGGCTTCCTCGGACAGATCTATTGAAATACTGTGGTTCTGAAACATAAAGGTGTATCCCAAGTGGGATCTTCCTGGGGACATCCTCATTCGTGTGCATCAGCACCATTTCCTTCATGGCCATCCATAGACCCTTTCCCCCTCTCAAGCCTACTCTGTGCTTACTTACGTGGAAACATCTTTAGAAATTCACACACGTCTCACTCTGGAATATTCTTCTGAGGCAACACCGGGGAGCTGTGAGTTGCGAGGGTGACAGAAGCAATTGGCAGAACCCACGTCACAGACACGTTCCATCAGCCACTGAGACCACAGGCATCACATGTTTACCAGATCTGCTTGCTTACTTATTCGTACAACACTAAAAAGTAACTGGCCTCGAAGTGGGAAACAAGTAGCTGTAGTATTTTTCGAAATAACACTCAACATTATCTCCCCACATTGCTTTATTACAGCGGCTTTAGCAGCCTACTATTATGCATCCAAGAGTCTTTAAACATTCCATGGTGGACATAAGTTACCTAAGGCATTCTTATGCCAGAAACTATTCTTAGCTGTTACTGCATACAAATATAGACCCCACTGCTGGCAGCTGAGAGTCTTTGTGTAATGGAGGACCTCCCAGGGCCTGACTGATGATCGCTTCAAGTCAGCTTCCCGTTTGGCATTGGGTCACAAATGCAGGGCCCCTCAGGCTTTCTAACCAGAGGCCTTCTCTTTGAACATATATTGGTATTTACAGACTAGAGCCAAACATGGGGCTGCTGGCATATCCCATCCAGAGGAGGAAGTGTGTTGCCCTGTTCTCTAATGCATGCCATCTGTTTTGAAGTAGGTCACTTCTTTTCTAGACACATTGGCCATTTGGCGAGTCACCTGGGATCACATTAGTGACCAGGTCGTTCACATACTTTATCTAGAGTGTGCCGTCACCACACCTGACGGGGTCCACTGCAGAGATGCTGCATTTTGTCTCTAGGTCAAACAGGCCGTCCGAGACGGAAGATTGGACCCAGGCATCAGATGGATTAGTCAGACTCCAGGCAATCATGCTAGCAGTAGAGAATTCCCTTGCCAAGAATCAAACTCATCTGTACATTGTTACAGATCCTTTGGCCATTGCCCACGATCCACCTGTTTGATTACACCAATAACAACTCCTTATCCAAGGTTTCCCCCTTTGGCATAAAGAACTCTGAGATTAACTTGCCTCACAAAATCCATGTACAAATCAGTGGCATCCTTACTCGTCACATACTAAACCCTAATCTGAAGAGGCTCATTTCACTGTTCAGGGTAATAAATTTACTCAACTTTAAGACCACATACTTGTGCCTGAGCTCTAATGGTATTAAATTTGACCTGTGAGTAAATGGTAACCTATACCCATTTAGTGGCCTCTCATCTTTTTGTTTTTTCAGCTGCGTTGCACAGCATGTGAGATCTTAGTTCCCCAACCAGGGATCGAACCCGTGCCCCCTGCAGTGGAAGTGCACAGTCTTAACCACTGGACCGCCAGGGCAGTTCCAAGTGGCCTCTAATCTAAAGGGTAGGCAAAATTCAAGGGACTTCCCTCCTCTACCACAGCTACCTTAGTGACTGACCAATGCACCTGAGGTGGAAAAACATACCACTGGTAATATAACTGATGGACTTACTTTACAGAGCAAGGAAGGGGTTCCTACAGCTTTTGACAAACAGACTTTATAAGGCCCCTCATGCTCTCTGTTGGCTACTTGTTATGCTCTCACCATGACCCAAGATACAAGGAGCCACCAAGACACCCTAGAAATTATTGATACTATCAACTGAATTCTGGGAATACACAACGCTGGGCTCTTGAAAAAGGCATTCAGAGGACCTCTCCTAATGACCTCAGGTTATAACACTCATAGTGGCCTAATGGCTTACTTATACCTTGCTTTCTTCTTTTTCTTTTTTTTTTGCCACACTGTGGGATCTCAGTTTCCCGACCAGGGATTGAACCCGTGCCCCCTGCAGTGGAAGCATGGAGTCCTAACCACTGGACCGCCATGAAGTCCCACCTTTCTTTCTTTCTTTTTTAATTTTTGGCTGTGTTGGTTCTTCTTTGCCGTGCGTGGGCTTTCTCTAGTTGCGGCGAGCAGGGGCTACTCTTTGTTGCAGTGCACGGGCTTCTCATTGCAGTGGCTCTCTTGTTGCAGAGCACGGGCTCTAGGTGTGCGGGCTCAGTAATTGTGGCACACGGGCTCAGTAGTTGTGACTCGTGGGCTCTAGAGCACAGGCTCAGTAGTTGCGGTGCACGGGCTTAGTTGCTCCGCAGCATGTGGGATCTTCCCAGACCAGGGCTCGAACCCATGTCCCCTGCATTGGCAGGTGGATTCTTAACCACTGGACCACCAGGGAATTCCCAAGGCTTTGTCATCTTAATTGTAATATGCTCTTGTGCCTTACGCATGGCTTTTCAATTAATATTCTAATTTATTTAAGTGAAATGTTTCATCATTCAGTCAATAAACCTCAGGAGTGAACTTTAATAAAAGACATTGGCCTCAGCTTGATATTGGAGTCTTAATGGCTTGAGATACCTGCTCACCCTGCCTGGCTCACAGTGAGTTAAATATTTACAGAGGTTGACACGTGAGCCCTTTATTTTTGTGGCAGCAGGCAGGAGGGCCAAACATTGAAAACCTGCAGCTTCTACCCCTACACGCATTAAAGGGCCAGCCCATTCTCCTTTGCACAAGCCATCTGAACCCACTTACCCTTGCCCTACTCTCCTTTGAAAGTACTCGAGTAATAAACCTTTTTCTGTTTTCTGATGACTGTGACAACATGACTGTGGACAACAGATCCCAGTTCAGGTAGGGTGTTAATCCTGCCCCCAAATACTTTCTGTGGTAACACAGAAAGTAACCAATGGATAATGTCTTTTGGGTGACAAAGAGGTGTTCAGTGTAGGGAATTTTTATAAGATGAGGAGAGAAACCCAAATAGAAAGATCCCAATGATAATGTTTTATCATTGGTCACAAAAGAAAAACTTTGAAACCAACCACATGGGCACTAGCAGTAGAATCAATAAGTGAAAATGATTTAGTCTCAAAAGGGAAAAATATAGAGCAACAGAGGTGGGTAGATGGATTCCGTTCAGCCTTCTCCTTTTTAGAACAAAAAAGTACTGAACAAACCAGAAGTCCACACCCCTTCTTAGATCCATAAGATATTTTTTTTTTTGGCCATGCCGCATGGCATGTGGGGTCTTAGTTCCCTGACAGGGATCGAACTCGTGCCCCCAGCTGTGGAAGCGTGGAGTCCTAACCACCGGACCACCAGGGAATTCCCTCCATAAGATACTTGAGGTTATATGGTAAACCAGTGCCCCCCAAACGAGAGTTGGTTGAATATAGAGAATTACTGAAAGCGGAAGGCACTGGAGCCAGCAACTTCTAGGAAGTCATAAAGTTTAATAGAAGAATTGCTGGATACACAGTATAGACTAGCTTGAGAGTTAAAAGCTCTAAGAGGAGCCAGTCTTCTGGAGCCCCCCCAAAATTCATTAGTTTTTCCTACAGGAGCCCAAGCAAGTTCTCAGTGGGAAGATTGGGGAAAATTGACTCATGCTCCATGCAGGAAATGGGGGGGGGAAACGTTTTAATACACACACAAAGCATTCTGTTCTCTGTAACTGAGGTCATCCCTCAAGGAAAACTAATTTGCCGAAGTCTTATCTGCCTGGGGAAAGAGCAGCCAGACAGCTTCCTGACCCTTCAGGTTTTTGATCTAACAAAAGGTGAGGAATAAAAGCCAGGAACCTCTCTGACATACATAGTCCAGGGATTCTCTCCCCGCAAAACATAACAGGTTTAATCATAGCATGAGAACATTTTCCCATCCCACACCTGACCACCATGTCAACAGGGTTCCAGTATAAAAAGAGTGGATTAAAACAAATACCAGACACAGACTCTACCTATAAATGAATTTCTAGGGATACCCAAACAGAGTAGCAGAGAAAACTACAAGGATACTAGAGGATATTGAAGCCCCTGACACTTACCACTACAGCAAATGTTAAACACAGTCTAATTCTGCACTTCCCTGGTGGCCTAGTGGTGAGGACTCGGTGCTCTCACTGCCATGGCCTGGGTTCAATCCCTAGTTGGGGAACATCCTGCAAACAAACACACAAACAAAAACACAAAACAGTCTAATTCGTAGTCAAGGAAACATGAAACATCACACTAAAGGCCTATTTACCTCAGCTCTTATTGTGAAAACTCATTTGGAATTTATTTATTTATTTATTTATTTTTGGCTGTGTTGGGTCTTCTTTGCTGCACGTGGGCTTTCTCTAGCTGCGGCGAGCGGGGGCTACTCTTCGTTGCAGTGCACGGGCTTCTCATCGTGGTGGCTTCTCTTGTTGCGGAGCACGGGCTCTAGGCACGCGGGCTTCAGTAGCTGTGGCTCGCGGGCTCTAGGGCACAGGCTCAGTAGCTGTGGCGCACGGGCTTAGTTGCTCCGTGGCATGTGGGATCTTCCCAGACCAGGGCTAGAACCCGTGTCCCGTGCACTGGCAGGAGGATTCTTAACCACTGTGCCACCAGGGAAGTCCTGGAATTTATATAACATATGTGCTTCCTGGTTTCACTTCTTGGCTAAAATTGTTTTGGTTTAATTTTTCCATAAGCAAGCATTTTGAATATTTTCCATAGTCTCGTGGTCCCTGGTCAGGTATTAGCCAATGGGAATTTCAAGCAGAAAACAGGTAAATGTTGGATTTGACAGCAGGAGAGATAGATATCTTTCCATGTACATGCACATTTGAAGAGAACATAAAATAGCTTTTTTAATTGGAGTATAATTGCTTTACAATGTTGTGTTGATTTCTGCTATACAATGAAGTGAATCAGCTATATGGATACCTATATCCCCTCCTTCTTGGACCTCCCTCCCCACCCCCATCCCACCCATCTAGGTCATCACGGGACACAGAGCTGAGCTTCCTGTGCTTTATAGCTTGTTCCCACTAGCTATCTATTTTATTCATGGTAGTGTATATATGTCCATCCTAATCTCCCAATGCATCCCACCCTCCCCTTCCCCACCGTGTCCACATGTCCGTTCTCTATGACTACGTCTCTATTCCTGCCCTCAAATAGGTTCATCTGTACCATTGTTCTAGTTTCCACATATATGCGTTAATATGAGATATTTGTTTTTCTCTTTCTGGCTTACTTCACTCTGTATGACAGACTCTACGTCCATCCACATCTCTACAAATGACCCAATTTTGTTCCTTTTTATGGCTGAGTAATTGAAGAAAAAATAGGTTTCTTTATGCTTCAAACACTGTAAAGAGATAAACTGCAAAAACAATAAACATGGGGCTTCCCTGGTGGCGCAGTGGTTGGGAGTCCGCCTGCCAATGCAGGGGACACGGGTTCGTGCCCGGGTCTGGGAAGATCCCACATGCCGTGGAGGGGCTAAGCCCGTGAGCCATGGCCGCTGAGCCTGCGCATCTGGAGCCTGTGCTCCGCAACAGGAGAGGCCACAACAGTGAGAGGCCCGCATACCGCAAAAAAAAAAAAAAAACAAAAAAAAAAAAACAAAAAATAAAA
>NW_020175432.1:4405193-4429201 GCF_003031525.2 Neophocaena asiaeorientalis asiaeorientalis
AAAAAAAAAAAAAAACAAAAAAAAAACAACAAATAATGAAACAGATCTCACTAGTCTACTAGACCCCAAGTTCAAAAAGGAGGTAATAAAAATGCTGAAGGAATTAAGAAAGATTACTTATAGAAATGCAGATAACTGTAGCAAGGAACTAGAAACTGTAAAGAGGAAACAGTCAAAATTAGACAACCCAATTGCTGAGATAAAAACCAATCTGGAAGCAATGAGTAGCAGAGTAAATAACACAGTAGAACGAATAAGTGATCTGGAAGATGGAATAATGGAAATCACCCCATCGTAACAGCAGACAGACAAATTTTAAAAAATGAAAGCAACATATGAGATCTATGGGATAATATAAAGCATGCCAACCTGTGCATCATAGGGGTCCCAGAAGAAAGAGAGAGAGGGGATTGAAAAATGTATTTGAAGACATTATGGCCGCAAACTTCGCAAACCTAAAGAAGGAAACAGATGTCCAGGTATAGGAAGAACAGAGGGTCCTAAACAAGATGAACCCAAACAGACCCATACCAAGACATATCATAATTAAAATGGCAAAAGTTAAAGATAGAGGATTCTAAAGGCAGCAAGAGAAAAACAAAGGGTCAGTTACAAGGGACCCTGCATAAGGCTATCAGTTGATTTCTCTGCAGACACTTTTCAGTCCAGGAAGGAGTGGCATGATATATTCAAAATCCTGAAAAGGAAAAACCTGTAACGTAGGATACTCTACCCAGCAAGATTACCATTTAGAATAGAAGGAGAAATAAAGAATTTCTTAGACAAGCAAAAACTAAAAGAATACAGCAACACTAAACCTAACCTAAAAGAAATATTGAAAGGTCTTTTCTAAATAGAAAAGTAGCATGAATCTATAGGAAAGGGAAAATCACAATAGGAAAGGCAAATATACAAAGGGATTGAAGATCATTTAATAAGCCAGTACGTAGATTAAAAAAACCATCAAAAACCTTTTGTAAAAGCAATTATAACTACAATCAACAGCAAAAGGGTAAACATGAAGATGTAAAATAGGACATCAAAATCACAAAATGTGGAGGAGGGCAGTAAAAAATGTATTAATAGATCTTTTAGAATATGTTTGACTTTATATGACAGTCTAAAGCAAGTAGATATAGTTATGGGTGTCCTGTGGCTAGTGTTGGCTCACTGGTGGGTAGAGCCAGGTCCCAGGAACTCTGGTTGCAGAGCCCTGGGGATCCTAGAGCTGGTGTTGGCCCACTGGTAGGCAGGACCAGTTGGTGGCACAGCTGGCTGCAGTGTCTGGGGCTTCCCAAAGCTTGTGTCAGCCAGCTTGTGGTGGGACCAGATCCCTGGGCGGGTGGCTTAGGGACCTGAGGTGTCTCAGAGCTGGTGCTGGCCTGCTGGTGGGTGGGCTGGGCCCTGCTACAGCATGTTGTAGGGCTATGGTAGTTCTGTGCTAGTGTCTACCCGCCGGTGGGCGGGGTTAGTGCCCAGGAGATCCTGGCGCTGGTGCCCATCCACTGGGGGGTGAAATCAGGTCCTAGGGCTGGTGCTGGACCACTGGCAGGCAGAGCTCATCCTGGAGTCTCTGGCTGAAGGGTCCAGGGGTCCCAGAGCTGGTGTCAACCTATTGGTGGGTAGGGCCAAGGCCCAAGGGTTTCTGGGGCCAGTGCTGGCTCACTGGTGGGTAGAGCCCTATCCTGGGAATTCTGCCTGCAGAGCTCTGAGGGTCCTGGAGCTGGTGTTAGCCTGCTGATGGGCAGTGCTGGTTCCTCACACAGCTGGCTGCAGGGCTCAGGGTGTTCCAAAGCTTGTGTCAGCCTGCTGGTGGGTGGAACTGGATCCCGTGGCAGCTGGATGAGGGGCCCAAAGTGGCTCAAAGCTGGTGTTGGCCTTCTGGTGGGCAGGGCCAGGGCCCAGGGAGTCCTGGGGCTGGTGCCAGCCTGCTAGTGAGTGGGCTGGGTCCTGCCACAGAAGGCTGCGGGGCTGCAGTGGTCTTGGGGCTGGTCATGAATGCAGGACCCTTCAGGCTTTCCAACCAAAGGTCTCCTCATTAAATATACATTGGTGCTTGCAGAATAGAGTCAAAAATGGCACCTCTGGCATATCCCACCGAGACAAGAAAGTGTGTTCCCGTATTATCTGATGCAATCCATTCTGGAAGAGGCCAACTTTCTAGGCACATTATCCACTTTGGGAGTCACTTGGGAGCAGATGAATGACCAGGAAGTTGATATTTTTTATGGACAATGTGCCATAACCAATTCTGATGGGTTCCATTGCAGAGATGCTGCATTCTGTCCCGAGATCAAACGGGCCATGCATGATTAAGACTGGACCCAGACATGAGACTGGTCAAAATCCAGGCAACTATGCTAGCAATAGATAAGTCACTGCCCAAGAATCAATCTAACTCACCCGCACAGTGTTACAGATCGCTTGGCCATTGCCGTGATCTACCTGTCTGGTCTCACCAAGAACAACAAGGTCGCCCCCTTTGGCATTAAGAACTCTGGGAATAATTTGCCTCACAATACGAAAGTACAAATCAGTGCCACTGCTTATACTGCACATATCAAACCTCAGTCTGCAGAGGCTCATATCATTGCACCTGAGATCTGATGGTATTAACCTTGGCCCTGTGAGCCCCTGTAATCCATAACCATGTAGAGACTTCTAAAGTTTAAGCAAAATTCAAAGGACTTCCCTTGTGACCACCTGGAGGGGTGGGACAGGGAGGGTGGGAGGGAGGGAGACGCAAGAGGGAAGAGATACGGGAACATATGTATATGTATAGCTGATTCACTTTGTTATGAAGCAGAAACTAACACACCATTGTAAAGCAATTATACCTCTGCCATGGCTAACTTAGTGACCGGCCAGTGATACACTCGATGTTAACAAACACAGCACTGATAATATAATCAAGGGACATAACTTTCCTGACCAAGGAAAGGGTCCCTACAGCTGATGGCAAACACACTTTCTTTTTTTTTAAGGAAATGGAGATCCATTGCTTTTTTGTTTTGTTTTGTTTTTATAAATTTATTTTATTTAGTTACTTTTGGCTGCATTGGGTCTTCGTTGCTGCGTGCGGGCTTTCTCTAGTTGCGGCGAGCGGGGGCTACTCTTCGTTGCGGTGCACGGGCTTCTCATTGCGGTGGCTTCTCTTGTTGCAGAGCACGGGCTCTAGGTGTGCGGGCTTCAGTAGTTGTGACGCATGGGCTCAGTAGTTGTGGCGCATAGGCTTAGTTGCTCCACAGCTTGTGGGATCTTCCCGGACCAGGGCTCGAAACCATGTCCCCTGCATTGGCAGGCGGATTCTTAACCACTGCGCCACCAGGGAAGTCAGAAAGTCAAACAGACTTTCTAGGGCCCCTCACCCCCTCTACTGACTACTTGCTATGCTCTGACTATGGTAGATACTTGTATAGAGTAATTACTCATTCTATCATACGTGAACCTACTGAAACCGAAATGAAATGACTCACCAAGACACTCTATATATTATTGATATTACCAACTGAATTATGAAAAACAAAACACTGGGTTCTTGAAAAAGGCATTTGGTAGACCTTGTACCTCTCTTACAACCCTAGTATACAACCCTCATAGGTTATCTTAATGCCCACTTAAACCTTGCTTTCTTAGAGTTAGGTCTTCCTGCTGCTTGAGGCATTACTTAGATTCACTCCCCCAGTCCTCGGGACCAATAACTTGGTCTGATCATCAAACTTACTGGCACCTTATAAGTAGAGGCCTTTCTATACCAGACATTTCTGTCAGACTGGTCACTCATGCAGGTCTTCAGTTGATGGTCATGGTGCACCCTGGCCACCACTGTTTTATCTCATTCCCTGCTCTTCTTCCTAACATCACCTGTAATCTGTGTACCCTGCACGTCAGTATTTCATTTTGGGCACCCTCCTTCAAAATCCCTCCAGCTCATCCAACATGAATGTGCTGTTTTCCTACCATGTGCACTCAGGTGCTCGTTGTACTGAAAGTCACTGGCACTGACCTGGTCACACATGATATCATTCAACAAACACACCATTAATACCAATCGTGAAATGTCCAAAACACTCTAATTATAGGTGGCAGACAGCTAATACTTCAGATGTTTTCCTTGAAGGAAAACTCCTTGGCAGTCATGGTAGCTGATGATCACTTGGCTTTTGACTATTAGCCATCAGAGAGAGTTCTGTTCCCCTAAAAGCGTTATTGGCTGCATGTGGGCAGGCTCCACTAGCAAGGTGCCCTAGGAACACAACAAATGAGACAACAAACTAAGATAAGTAATTGCAAAACGAAGCAACCGACAAGAGGTTAATCTCCAAAATACACAAACAGCTCATGCAGCTCTATATCAAAAAAAAAAAAACCAACCAAAAAATGGGCAGAAGATCTAAATCCAAAGAAGACATACAGATGGCCAAGAAGCACATGAAGAGATCCTCAACATCACTAATTATTAGAGAAATGCAAATCAAAACTACAGTGAGGTATCACCTCACACCGGTCAGAATGGCCATCATTAAAAAGTCTACAAACAGTAAATGCTGGAGAGGGTGTGGAGAAAAGGGAACCGTCTTACACTGTTGGTGGGAATGTAAACTAGTACAACCACTATGGAGAACAGTATGGAGGTTCCTTAAAAAACTGAAGATAGAAGTACCGTATTATCCAGCAATCCCACTCCTGGGCATATATCTGGAGAAAACCATACTTCAAAATGATACATGCACCCCAGTGTTCATTGCAGCACTATCTACAATAGCCAAGACACGGAAGCAACCTAGATGTCCATTGACAGAGGAATGGAAGAAGAAGATGAGGTATATATATACACACACACATATATATACAATGGAATATTAATCAGCCATAAAAAAGAATGAAATAATGCTATTTGAAGCAACATAGATTGACCTAGAGATTATCATACTAAGTGAAGTAAACCAGACAAAAACAAACATCATATGATATCGTTTATGTGTGAAATCTTTAAAAAGTGATACAAATGAACTTATTTGCAAAACAGAAAGACTCACAGACTTTGAAAACAAATTTATGGTTACTAAAGTGGAAACGGGGTGGGGGAAAGGATAAATTAGGGGTTTGGGATTAACAAATACACACTACTATATATAAAATAATCAACAAGGACCTACCGTATAGCACAGGGAACTCTACTCAATATTCTGTCATAGCTTATATGGGAAAATAATCTGAAAAATAATGGATATATGTGTATGTATAAATGAATCACTTTGCTGACACCTGAAACTAACACAACATTGTAAATCAACTGTACTCTAATGTAAAATTCAAAAAAAATTTTAAAGGGCAAAAAATAAAATAAGTAATTACATTACTAAAATATTTGAACAGAATCCTGGAAGTATACTGACACTTTCCTAGCTCTCTCCAACACCCTGGGATGACTGAATTCAAATATTTTCTTCAGGTATTGTCATCTGAATTATGTTGCTTGTGCTACATATTTCTCCAGCAAAGATGGGTCTATTTGGGATCAGCAGAGAACCACAATTCAGGGTCTGGAACTATGGCAAGCCATAGGCAAGTCCCCACACAGCAAGGACAGAACACTTTCAGAGAGAGGGAAAGGAAGATGGGAGGGCTGTAGGAAAGAAAGAGTCCATGGCTTTTCATTGAATGAGTCCTTGCCAGGAACCAAGAGGAGTCTTTTTTTTTCCTGTTGGGCTTGGCTATGTCCTAGAGTGTGAGAACTCCCCCTTCTGGTCTCTCACCTCTATTTTAATTGTGGTTTCTATTTGTTAATTTTTTACAGAGATGTGTCATCATTCAGTCAGTAAACCTAAGGAGTAAACATTAGAAAAGACACTGACTTCATTTTTCATATCTGACTCAATCTGCTTGAGACAACTGCTCACCCTGCCTGGTCCACAATGGGTAAACAAGTTAGGAGGGTTGATATATGCCCCTGTCTTTTTTGTGTCAGCAGGTAGTATGGTCCAAACTTGAAAACCTACAGCCTCTACCCCTGTACACATTTAAGGGCCAACCCATTCTCCTTTGCTCAAGCAACCTCAAACCACTTACCCTACATTCCTTAGAAAGTACCTTTGTGTAATAATTTTTTAAAAATTGGCTTGATGCATATGGTGACAGCAGTCTTAACATCTGATTCATTTTAGGTAGGGGGTTGATCCTGCCTCCAAAGGGCAGTGATAAAACAGAAAGTGGTTACAATGGAACATGTCTTTGGGGTTATAAACACACATTCAGGGTAGGGGATTTCTATAAGACGAGGAAAAGAAATCCAAATACAGATATCCACGTATGATAATGTTTTTAGATGCATTGGTCACAAAAGAAAACCTTTGAAGCTTCCTACGTGGCTCTAGCAGTAGAACGAATAAGTAAAAATGCTGTAGTCTCACAAGTGAATGGATGGTTTCTGTTCCAATATATAAAAACTCAGGGCTTCCCTGGTGGCGCAGTGGTTGAGAGTCCGCCTGCCAATGTAGGGGACACGGGTTCGTGCCCTGGTCCGGGAAGATCCCACATGCCGCGGAGCAGCTGGGCCCGTGAGCCATGGCCGCTGAGCCTGTGCATCCGGAACCTGTGCTCCGCAACGGGAGAGGCCACAACAGTGAGAGGCCCGCGTACCGCAAAAAAAAAAAAAAAAAAAAAAAAAACTCAGAGTGATCATTCTTGTCTTCACAAGAAAATTCCTGATGAACCTGAAAAGCAATACCTGTTCTTAGATTTAAGAGAGACTTGAGATTACATGGCATAACAATGCTCCCAAAAATGAGAGACAGGTGAATACAGAGAATAACCACTTACCTGGAGGAGAAACAACTGGAGTCCACAAACTCTAGGAGCACAGAAACTGTTAACAATGAATTTACTGGAGACCCAGATTGGACTTGCTTGAGAGTTAAAAGCTTCAGTGAGTTCAGTCTTAAGGAACCCCACAAACTCATCAATTTTTCCTGCAGGATCCGAAGCATGTTCTCACCTTGAAGACTGGAAAAAAATGACCTCATTCTTCATGCAGAAAATGATAAACACACAAAGCATTCTGTTCTCTGTAACTTAGACCATTCCTTAAAGAAAACGTATTTGCTAAAACCTTATCTTATTGGGGAAAGAGGACAACTCCCAGACCCTTCAAATTTTCCTCTCTACGAAAGATGAGGAATAAATCTTTTGCTAAGAAACTGTTCTGAAGTTTATAGTCAAGGGATTTTGTCCCACCAAAACATTACAATTTAATCATAACATAAAAGAACGTTTTCCCACCCAAATACCTTCCCACCATATCAACAGGGCTCCAGTATAAAGAGTGAATTGAAACAGAGAGTTGCTAGACACAGGCTACTTAAGATAGGCTTTCTAGGGATACCCAAACAGGACACTCATATGCAGTATAAGTAGTAGTAAAAGGGAAGTTTATAGTGATAAACGTCTATATTAAGAAAGAAAGATATCAAATTAACAACCTAACACCTCAGGGAACTAGAAAAAGAACAACAAACTAAACTCAAAGTACAAAACAAATCCTCTGAAAACTACAAAACATGGTAAAAGAAATTAAGAAATGTATAAATAAATGGGAAAACTCCCAATTTCATGGTTCAGAAGACTTCACATTGTTGAATTGCCGCTACTCCACAAAATGATCTAGAGATTCAACACAATACCTATCATAATCCCAGCTGTAATCTTTATAGATATTGGCAAGCTGTTTCACAAATTTATGTGGAATTTCAAGGGAACTAGATTAGCCAGACCAATCTTGAGAAAGATAAACAGGAAATTTCCTGGTGGTCCGATGGTTAGGACTCCGAGATTCCATTGCCAAGGGCCTGGGTTCAATCCCTCATCAGGGAAATAAGATTCCACAAGCTGCTCAGTGCGGCCAAAAAAAAAAAAAAAAGAAGAACAAAGTAGTAGTATTAACATTTCCTGACATCAAAGTGTTACCGAGCCCAAGCTCTCTCTCTGCTTACCGCACGACAGCCAATGAATCGGAGATGAGGTGTTGAGACAAGGAACACGACTCTATTTGGAAAGCTGGCCGATGGAGAAGATGGCAGACCAAAGTCTCAATATAACCATTTTATTGGGGTTTGGATGCCAGTTTCTTTTATAACACAGAGAGGGGGTGGAGATGAGGAAGTAAAGTAAAGAGGCCATAAGTTTTGCAAATATCACCTGGAATGGCCACCCTCGGAGGGGATGTGTTAATTTCTTCTTCCTTGTAGCCATCCACAGGTGGACAGGTTCCAGATGTTTCCCTGAACAAAGGCCCTTTGGTTCAACATTCAGGCAGAGGGGCAGGGTTCCCCAAGGCAGGCCATTATGTATAGACAGTATCCTTTTAGTGAACAAAAGCAGCGGAAAACAAAGGTTAAAGTAAAAGAAATAGATCCCACATGTAGTCAGATCTGGCTCTCCCCTGTTAACAAAAGCATTATACTAAGCAAAAGTAATGAAGATAGTGTGAAGCTGACACCAGGCTAGACCATACAGATTTATGGAACAGACTGAGAACTGAGAAATAAGCCCCTGTATCTGTGGTCAACTGAGCTTTGACAAAGGTACCAAAAATGGGGAAAGAATATTCTTTTCATAAATTGCTGCTGGGCCAACTAGATAGCCACATGCAAAGAAAGAGGTTGTACCGTTACATCATTCCATAATCAATAATTTACCAAAAAAGATCAAAGACCTAAACATAAAACAATATAATACCAATAAAGATGTTAATAAATAAATAAATAAAATACTTTGATAAAACCTAGGGAAAACTTTATGACCTTGAATTTGGTAAAATACTGTTAGATACGATACCAAGAGCAATAATAGGTAGGAATAGGAAATAATAGGTAAATTGGACTTCATCAAATTAATGACTTTTGTGCTTCAAAGGACACCATCGAGGAATTCCCTCGTCATCCAGTGGTTAGGACATCGATCTTCCACTGCAGGGAGCACAGGTTTGATCCCTGGTTGGGGAACTAAGATCCGCATGCTGCTCGGCCAAAAAAAAGAAAAAGGACACCATCCAGAAAGTGAAAACATCCTTAGGAATCCTCGTGTGCTATTGCTAAGGCTATTAAATTGTGTCTCCAGGATGAAAAACAACACGACAGTTCATCAAAAATTTGGAACTGAGTTACCGTTTGATCTAGCAACTCTACTTCTGGGTAAGTACTCAAAAGAATTAAAAGCAGTAACTCAAAAAGATATATGTCCACTCGTGTGTCTATTAGCATTATTCACAACAGCCAAAAGGTGGAAGAAACCCAAATGTTCATCAACAGATGAATGGATCAAAAAAACTTGGCACTGGGGCTTCCCTGGTAGCACAGTGGTTAAGAATCCACCTGCCAAATGCAGGGGACAGGGGTTCGAGCCCTGGTCCAGGAAAATCCCACATACCACAGAGCAACTAAGCCCGTGTGCCACAACTACTGAGCCTGCGCTCTGGAACCGACGAACCACAACTACTGAGCCCAAGTGCCACAGCTACTGCAGCCCGCATGCCTAGAGCCCATGCTCTGCAACAAGCGATGCCACCGCAGTGAGAAGCCCGCGCACCACAGCAAAGACCCAACACAGCCTAAAGAAAGTAAAATTGTTTAAAAATTAAAAAAAAAAACGTGGCACTTAAGATTCCATGGAGTGTTACTTGGCTTTAAAAAGAAAGCAAATTCAGACGTGCTACAACATGGATGAACCTTATGAACATTATGCTAAGTGAAATCAGCCTGTCAAAAAAGGTTAAACCCTGTATGGTTCCATTTGTATGAGGACCTAGAGTCGTCAGATTTATAGAAATAAAAAGAGTGGTTGTGGGCTTCCCTGGTGGCACACTGGTTGAGAGTCCGCCTGCCGATGCAGGGGACACGGGTTCGTGCCCCGGTCCGGGAGGAACCCACGTGCCGCGGAGCGGCTGGGCCCGTGAGCCATGGCCGCTACCAGGGGCTGGGGTAACAGGATAATGAAGAGGGTTTTTTTCTAATGGGAAAA
Organism: Neophocaena asiaeorientalis asiaeorientalis; assembly: GCF_003031525.2. Taxonomy (NCBI): domain Eukaryota; kingdom Metazoa; phylum Chordata; class Mammalia; order Artiodactyla; family Phocoenidae; genus Neophocaena; species Neophocaena asiaeorientalis. Next base: position 4,415,211 of record NW_020175432.1, read on the forward strand.
GAGTTTCAGTTTTGCAAGATGAAAATAGTTGGAGATTAGTTTCACAATGTCAATTTACTTCCCACCACTGAACTGTACAGTTTTAAAATGTTGAAAATGTAAACTTTATGGCATGTGTACGTTACCAGAATTAAAAGTAAAAATTTTAAAGCAGGAGAATGGAAACACAACCCACAGAATGGAGGAAAAGTCTGCAAGTCATATATCTGATAAGAAAATTGTCTCAAAAATATCTAAATACCTCTTATAACTTAATTATAAAAAGTCGAATGAGTCAATTTAAAAGTGGCAAAGGACTGAATACACATTTTTCCAAGGAAGATATACAAAGATGGCCCAGAGTATATGAAAAGGTGCTGGACATCATTAGTTATCAAAGAAATGAAAATCAAAACCCCAGGGAGATACCACTTCAAAATGACTAGGGGGCTTCCCTTGGCACAGTGGTTGAGAATCCACCTGCCAATGCAGGAGACACGGGCTCGAGCCCTGGTCTGGGAAGATCCCACATGCCACGGAACAACTAAGCCCGCGCGCCACAACTACTGAAGCCCGTGCACCTACAGCCCGTGCACCTAGAGCCTGTGCTCCACAACAAGAGAAGCCACCGCAATGAGAAGCCCGCGCACCGCAATGAAGAGTAGCCCCTGATCGCCGCAACTAGAGAAAGCCCGCACACAGCAATGAAGACCCAACACAGCCAAAAATAAATAAATTTATTAAAAACAAAACAAACAAAAAAAACCCCACTAGGATGGCTGGAATCAAAAAGTGAGATGACAAATGTCAGGGGTATGGAGGGAAATTTGACCCTCATAAACTGATGGTGTGAATATAAACTGGTTAGCCACTCTGTAAAGCAGTCTTGGAGTTCCTCAAAAATTAAACCTAACGTTATCATATGATCCATTAGTTCCTCTCCTAGGTATACGCCCAAGAAAAATACATGTTGGAACAAAAACTTGTACATGAAATTTATAGCAATGTTATTCATAGTAGCCAGAAGGTGAAAACATACCAAATATCCATGAACAGACGAATATATAAAAAAAACATTTTATCCAACCAATGGAATATATTTCAGCCACAAAAATGAATGAACAATTGATACCTGCTACAACACGGTTGTCACTTTTTAAAAAATTATGCTACATCAATGAAGTCAGTCACAAAAACCATAGATACTAGGATTCTTTTCATATGAAAACCCTGAAAAGGGAAATTTATAGAGACAGAACGTAAATTAGGCGTTGCCTAAAGCTGGGGTTTGGAGGAGGAAGATGGGACAATTGGGGGTGACAGATAAAGGGGAGACAGTTCTCTTTTTGATGTGACCAAAATGTTCAAAAATTGTGGTGATGATTGCGTTTATCTGTAAATATACCAAAACCACTGAATTATACACTTTAAAGCGGTGCAATGTATAGTATGTACACTATATCATAATAAAGCTGTTGAAATAAGTAAATAAATGCATTAAGCTCTTTGCAATGCAGGAGTTTTGCAATCCAGTCTCTTCAGCAACTTGGAGTTTCCAGGTTAACACATCCATCGCCTCATATTGTTTGTGTGTATGTGTGGTGAGAATTCTTAATCCACTGTCTTAACAAATGTACAATATAGTATATGTAGATCAGAAAATCATCACATTGTAATCTTTAAATATAGACAATTTTATTAATCAATTATACCTCAACAAATCTGGGGGCGGGGGAAGAGGTTCTAGGTGCATCTCCAATTTACATAACGATTTATTGTTTTCTTATATGAGTGAAATAGGAATCAGTTGTCTTAGGGATATTATAGTCGCTTACATTTCAAGTTCTCTAGGGACAAAGGCAAAAACTAATCTAAAATAAATTTCCTTACCTGAGAATTTAATGAATACATCTCACACCCTGTGCTTAGACTGAAAAGAGTCCTTGAGCCCAACTAGGACTGTAGGGTTCAAACTTCCCACCAGAGCCAAGTTCTTGGGATTCCGTCTCTTAAGTACCAAATGAGTGGGGTTAGACCACGGATGGATGGACGAAGGCTCAGCGCTGTCAAGGATCAAAGATTAAAATGGATGGAATTCCCTGGTGGTCCAGTGGTTAGGACTCCATACTTTCACTGCCGAGGGTGCAGGTTCAATCCCTGGTCAGGGAACTAAGATCCCACAAGCTGCGCAGCGCAGCCAAATTAAAAAAAAAAAACTTAAAACTGAAGATTAAGATGAAGCCAGATTCTTTATTACAGATGGCGAGGTCACATTTCAGTTTCTGTGTTTCTGAAAAAGGGTCACAGTTCCATGAGTGGCCTCCCAGCCTTACACCAAACCCTTGAGAAATAAAATACTGCCTGCCTGCCATGTCAGTAAACAAAGGATGTTACATTTATCAGCAACTGCAGTGAGCCGGAGAGCCCTGAGGGAACTCAGGAAGGAAACAAAGAATACCTGCCATCTAGCAGCCATCAGACTGCAGCCACTCCCAACAGTGGTGAACCCTGAAGAAACTCAGGATGTGAAAACATAGGATACTGTAGCTGAGGTACACATCAAAGGAATGATTTCAGTGAGTCCACACTCTTGCATCTTCCCATAGATAGAAAAGTGCTAAATTCCTTAACTTGAGATATCTAGTTTTCTTTTATTAACAGTAAACTTTTGTTCCTACTACCAGGGTTTCCTGCCCTTTGTTGCAAAACTCCTATATATCCTAGCTACCCCCTCACCTCCTCAGAGCAATCTTCTCAGGGTTGCTTAAAACGCTGCCTCCCAGGCTTGAAGTCCTCAGTATGTCTGCCGAATAAAACATAACTCTCAACTTTTAGGTGGTGAATATTTTTTTGGTCGACACCCTTGGCCCCTAGAGAACACAAGACCCTCTTTTCCAGTGTGGCCAGGTGTTGGGTTGCACCCTGCAGGTTTGCAAACCCATTAACTGCCCAGTCTCAAGACCAAAGAAAGAGCCTGGAATCAGCCGTAGAGAAATCAATGGTTTAACGGATAGGGGATCTTACATGTCCGAAGCAGAAGGCCGCTGGAGCTACACCTCACTGTAGACAGCAGATGTCAGGCAGAACGGTCTTCGTTGGGTGGGAGTTACCAATAATGGAGGAAACTGACCTCAGATTGGCTCATCAGTTACCATGAAACCTCACCACCCCTTTGATAAGCTATGAAAGTGGAGATAGTCTGATGTGAAGATTAGAACAATCAGTAGCCAGGGGCAAGTACCTAAGCATTTACTGATTAGGCTCTAAGATTAAGAGGGAGGATCAGTCATGTGAATAGGGTGTAGGTGAAGCAGGGCCTGGTAGAGCAGGGGATGTACAGAGAGCAAGAGAACAGCCATCTTGGGTGGCCTGATCATACACCTGCCTGGGCTACCCTCATGCTCTGTGCTTAGTTGCTCCATTGGGAAACTCAGTCAGAAATTCCCTGCGCTCGTGTGTTCATATAGAGCTGGGCGAAAAAGTTCTGTTTCAACGCAAAGGAATCAGGCTGGGTCAGGTTTCCGCCCCACCCGCTGCCCTCAGCACGGGTCGGGGCAGGGGCGGGGCGGAAGCTAGTTTCCAAGAGTCACACATCCTCCCGCCCAGCTGTCACTCAAGCACTGGGGGATGCGGCCTTGCAAACTGTCCAATCAGGGGCCCCGCTTGGGCAGGTGGGTGGGGCGACGCACTGCTCTAGCTCGGGCGTTTTCACTCCCTCAGGCCAGGCTAGCGATCCGGTTTCCTATCCTTCAATGACGGAGGTGGCAGTGCCTCAGAGTCTGTCGTGCTGTGACCTGCGGTGGTCGTGGGAGTCGTAGGAAGGATTCAGAGAGACCCAGGAAACCTAGAAATGGTGAGTGTGGGTTACCAGGGTGCGGAGTTGGAGCGGGAGGGAAGGAGGCGTTGCTTGGAATTGATCCGAACCAGCTGTGATGGTACCGGGCCTCCCCGCTGTCAACTCCGGAGTCTTGAGGACGCGAGTGGCGCCGCTCGGACCTCGGTCCCCTCCGTCCGGCAGCGTGGGGGCGGGGCCGGCAGCCGGGACCCCGGTGTCCTGTCCCGTCACTGCAAGTCGCGGCTTCGGCCCCGGCCCCGCAGCCCCACGTCCGCCCCAGATTGTGTGGTGACCACCGGGAGGGTCATCAGGGGACCATCGTGACTCGGTCTCCGTGGTTCGTGCGTGAGAGGAGCTGTGGTCTGGGGGGTCCCCAGTCCTTACTTTCTCCCAGGGGGGCACCCGTTTTCTCTTTGAGTTTTCCAGTTATTTGGGTAGCAGAGTCTCAAGTCCACGACCCTGTCCCCTCAGCCTAGCTCTTTCTAGGGCTGGTAATAAACCCCTAAAATTTCACAATCCACCCCACATTCCCAAAGCCATCTTTCCTTCTCTGATTCGCAGCATCATTATCAACTATTTGTCCTCCGTGGTACCTTTCAAACAGACCCAGTATTTTAACTTTATCATTTTCCCCCAGAGCCCTGGATGGCCCTTTTTTTCAGTTTACTTTTGTCTGTGGGTGTTTTCCATGAGAAGAAAGCAAAGAATAACCTCCTGGAATTAGGTTGTTCAAAATCCTTGTGCCTCTCCTCCCAGCCTCATTCCTGGGCACAGACATCCTATGGGTGGAGGTTCCTCTTTAAAACTTTCCTGGGTAAAAAAAAAAAAAAAAAAAAAAAAAACTTTCCTGGGTGATATGTGCTGTCAGCGTTGGCCCTCCCTGGGATTGTCACCTTTAAAAGATTTATTCATGTATTTAAGCATCGTTTTTCAATCAGATAAAATGTATTTAATCAATACAGCTTCAAAGACAGTAGTATAAAATATTTCCAAAGAAGCAGAAGTGGTGAATCTCAGAAAAAATAAAATATTCCAGGATTACATTCCATTTACAAATTCTTGTTTTGCTTTTTTTCTTCCCCCAAGCGTGTGTAGTAAGTTTCTGAGGACTATTCTTTACTTTTGGGTGATTTCAAATGAAATTCTCAGATTGTGTGGTGTCTGCTGAGACTTGCAGACCAAGTGTTCAAGTGAGATTAATTATTTTCAAACCAGTTTCTTGCTTTGGAAATAATCATTAACTGACATCTTTTCTTCTGAAACGAGTAGATATTTTGTGTTTTCTGGTTGAACTAGTAACGGTGGCTTACAATTTTCTTATCTCCTTTCCTTATAAACGATGGGTTTAAATTATTTTGCTGGATTGTTCAAACACCAGGTTTGTGTCAGTTAAAACATCAACCATGTTCCAAAGCAACTCCAGTGCAGAGCAGAGGCCTATAGTCAGTGATCCACGCTTCCTTGAGCCTGTCAAGAGAAGGACTTGCAGGCCCAGTTGTTCTTCCTGGGGAGCCTCCCCTGCAGATGTCCTACCTGCTTACACCCATCACAGAAGGAGACTTCTGCTGAGAGAAGCTACAGAGCCCTGGCAAGCTGGGGGTGCACCTGCAAGGAGGTGGAATTGATTCCCTTTCTGAGGTTGTAGTTGTGGTTCCATAGGCCTAGACATTTCTAGACGTCATGTTTGAGTTGTACATCCACAGTGTGATTGGTGCACATTGAGAGAGTCTGTTACAATCACATCCTCTGTCTTGTGGACAAAGGGTTTATGAATTGGGGTCAGAACCTTAAACTGAATCAGGCTGAGAGTTTCCTCACTTGTGAGACTAGAACCTAGTGGAGGCAGCACTTCCATGCTTACAGGACGCGGGAGGGCTTGTGAGCTCCCAGAATTCATTCATGTGGCTCCTCAGCTGTCCCTACCCTCCTTCTCCAGCGACTAACCCACTCTAGGGGTTATATCTTAGACCCCAAGTCTGGGAATTTGGTCATCTTTCTGAAAGTGGGTTTTTCTTCTGAACTGTAGCTAGAAGGCTGCTTATCTGTGTTGATTCCAGTATTTGTGTTTCTTTTGTTGTTGTTGTTGTTGGAATCATTTATTACTTCCATGACAATTTTTGATCCAGAAATGGTATTTGAGTACCAAATTAAAACACTGATTTTTAATGGTGGTTTATAGCAGAACAAACGATTTTATTTTATACAATTTTTAAAACTATACAATTTCTCCTTTTAAGGTGAATTCCCTCATGCAAGTTCTCCAGGTTTATTGCAGTATCTGTTTTGTTCTGGGGTTGGTCCAAAACCCGGTGGAGTTCCAATGCATGCAAAGCTTTAAAATTCTACCTTAAGGAGGTTTAATAAGCCAATATCAATTTCCAAGTACTTTGCAAAAATTGTTAAATTTTTCACATAAATACTGGAATCCTCAAAATCACACAGTCATTTCAAATATGTGTTTCTTTCTTTGGATTTCTTTCTCAACTGAAGATTGCAGTTCTTTGACTCTAGTTTCCATTAGCTTTGGGGCTTTTAGTGTGTAAGTTGATTGAGAGATACGATGTGAGTAAAGCAAGAAAATTGTGGAACCAATTAGAATTTTGTTCCATTTAGACAAAAGAACTTCAACATGAGATGGGTGTATTTAAGTGCTCAGGTGCTTTTTCCATTAAAAAAATTTATTTATTTATTATACAATTTTTAAAGGTTATACTCCATTTACAGTTATTAAGTATTTATCTTTCTCTGACTTATTTCACTTAGCGTAATGCCCTCCTGTCCCTAGGGAACTTTGACATTTAAAAAGGTCATGCTATTCCTAAAGCAAATAAAGTCTTATTTTAATGGATGTGAGGAAAAAACAATTGAATTATATTTCTGTTGATATAAAGAAAACACCTTAAAGCTTATATACATCTTTTAAATTCCTAGTCTATTTCAGGGTTTAATTGCAAACCCCTAATATTTTTCATTATGCCACTCATTCCTGAAAATATCCCCAGTGTGAAATGTAGTGGAGGGACAAACTATAATGTTCTTGTCCTTTCAGTTAGAAGGGGATTTGTAAATCTTTGACGGTGTGCAGTTTTATATCTGTTAGCATTTAAAGGATTAAATCTTGGAGTGGTTTCCTATGTAGAAAAGTTAAAATTAATTTTAAAAAGCAAAAATTAATTTAAAATAATGATTAAGCATAGGAAAATATGACGTATATCAATTTCTCTCCTGATTTTAAATAAATGATGCACATGAGGGTTAAAAAATATTCCTAAAATAAGAAACTTAAGAAGACTCCCTACCTACATATCCTCCTCCACTCCTGTACTCTTACTCCACCCACTCTCAAATTACCAGTTTTTGATTACTTCTTGATCATCTTGTTAATATTTCTTTATATAAAAAAGAAGCTAGTGCGAATGCGTGTTTCTCTTACCTGGGTTTGTTCTTTTCGGGCCTCCCACTGTTGTGGCCTCTCCCATTGTGGGGTCAACAGGCTCCAGACGTGCAGGCTCAGCGGCCATGGCTCATGGGCCTAGCCGCTCCATGACATGTGGGATCTTCCCGGAGCGGGGCACGAACCCGTGTACCCTGCATTGGCAGGTGGACTCTCAACCGCTGTGCCACCAGGGAAGCCCTGGGTTTGTTCTTATAATGAGTAGTCAGGATCCACATATTTGATGTTTGACTACTGAAAGATAAGCCTCACCTCTCCCTTTTCCCCTAGTGCTTCTTATCAGGACAGGCTGATACGAAAGCCTGGAGGCTCCTGCCCTGTGAGCTGCTGTTTGCTGGGTCTCCTCCTGTGCGCTGTGCTGCCCTGTGTGGCGTTGCTGATCCACCAAGCCTGGGCTCTATATACAGAGGCAGTTTTGGTAATTCCTTGTCCTTTGGGAGCAGGAGCCCTGGGGCCCTCCTTATAGTGGTCCTGAGTCCATGGCGTGGATGGAACCTATTTGTGTTTGGAGTGAAGGTGTGACTGAGGCTGGGTTCACCCAGACCTTGGGGCGGGGGGTGATCTTTGGGGAGTACTCGGATGATTATACCCTGTGAATGAGGTGAGCCCCTTGGATGGTCACTCCGAAAAGAACAATTATTCCAGAGAGAAAGAGGAGAGAGGGTAAAGGTAGCCAGTAGGTGCCAGGCTGAGTCCACTTCTAATACCAGAGGGCTCGCCAGGACCCTTAAGTACCTCTGCTGCTGCTGTCCCTGCCTCTACTGCAACAAAGATCCTGACCCTCTTGAGTTATGGTGGACAAAACCCATAGCCTCACTGTGGCACAGCAAAGGGATTAATTTAAAACAATTTAAGCCTAGGGTGCTTAATTTCTTTTTTTTTTTTTTTTATTTGCGGTACACGGGCCGCGGAGCACAGGCCCTGGAAGCGCAAGCTCAGTGGCCACAGCTCATGGGCCCAGCCGCTCCGCGGCACGTGGGATCCTCCCAGACCGGGGCACGAACCCGCATCCCCTGCATCGGCAGGTGGACTCCCAACCACTGCGCCACCAGGGAAGCCCAGGGTGCTTAATTTCTATAAAGTAACCAGTTATCATGAAGGAGGCCTCTGACCCTGATGGCACTGGGGTGAGGCTCTCTGGAGGAAAAAAATTATCAATACAAGAGAAGAGAGGACACCCTCTCCCCCAGAGTATATCCAGTGACCTAAAATGCAAAACAGGGAAGAACTGGAGGGAGGGAACAAGAGAAGAAAGGTACTGAAACAAAGGAACACAATTTCACTCAATTGTCAATCCAAAATATGCTAAAAAAATTTGCATAGCAAAAAGATGGAAGGGGCCTGCGTAGCTTTTGGTCCTCTATAATATGGGTTTGATTTAATATTAACATCTCCTGTACTGCACTAATTCACAAAACTTCATGTAATTAATCAAACTAGGTTTCAAATTACAGGTATACCTGGGGATCCCACTAAATTTAAACAATTTACCTCATCATCTTAGGAAGAATTACTGAATATAATATAAAGGACAAATAGGTATAATTTGCCTTCAGCAGCAGAACTCTCATGTTGCCTAAATTTCTCGTAGTCATATCGCCCGTTGTCCCAAAATATCCCATAGTGAGCGGGAAAGCTCTGAACCCATGGCTCATCAAGTAAAATTAATTGTCTTCTACTTCCAAATTGGCTCGACAAAATGAGACCCCAGAGAGTGACCTTAACTATCAGTTAAACTAGTTCATATGGCGTGATTTAAATTAAACAAGGCCTTGAATTATTGAAAACCATTATAAGAAATGTATTTAGGGAGAAGTGATTACCGCCAATTTTCTTCTTTAATACCCTTATTTGGTCTGCCCTTAAACCTGGAAAGGATGAATGACACCTCATAGTGGATTACAGCAACCCGAGTTGTGGTTGCATCAGATTAGCCCCTATTCCTAGTCTCCAACATTATGGAAATTACTTACTCCATCCAATCGGCGGCTGGTAAATATCCTGTTCTCACAGATTTGGTAAGTCTATTCTGTTCAGTGCCTGTTTCAACACCCTCTCAGCTGCAGTTGCCTTCACCTCTGAAGGGACATGATACACGTTTACCTGGTTACCCTCAGGGAACCTCAGCAGCTTGGCCATCCCACAGTCTCTGCAGGCAGATCTGAACTGCATGCACTTTGTTCCAGGAGCACAGGTATGACATCACACTAATGACATCCTCCTCTGAAGACATTCATTTCTCATTCATTCAGAACATACAATTACTGAAAAAAGGAGCTTGCGAAAAGTGTATGGGCCATTGACCCCACACATATGTGAGCCCCTTGGTTAAGTTTCTGAATGTTTTTTGGTAATTAGACAGCTGTTCCCTCCCTGACAATGTGAAGAAATATCTGTAATCCCTCTCAGCAATATCTGTAATCCCTCTCAGCACCTACAAGATCTACTAGGTTCTTTTGGTGTTGGGGAGACAGCATATTCCTTATTTACGAATTTTACTTGAGCCCATTTTTACTATTACTTGGAAATTGGCCCCTACCTTGAGGGCACCCCTACTACAGAAGGCTCTGGACTATGTTTAAATGGCCATACAACAGGCATTCCTGTTAGTTCCTTTGGAGTCTCCCTCAGTATAGAGGCTAATGCCTCTTGGAATTACCCATGATGGCCTTAAGTTATCTATAGGCTTCTGGTGCAAGGAACTGCCTTAGAACTTCAATTATCACCATGTACCGGGCTCTCTTGAAAATAGAGGCTCTCACAAGTGCTGAGCATGTGATCCTCTGCTGAGCTGCCCATTATGCCTTTAACCTTGGAAATAGCACCCCATCAGGTCGGCATGCCCACCAACACCTCCATGTGACATGATGGAGTCAAACCTGTCCTGGCCTATGCCTCCTGCAGGAGGGTGGCCTCTTCCCTATTCAGTCCCTTGAAAGTTGCTTTGGTGTTGGAAAAGGTCACCACTTCCCCAGATGGAGGCTTCCCTGGGATTGACGGAATGCACAGCTTTTGGGTGTGTACAGACTTTAAGGATGACAATATGCATTCCTACATGATGAGCTCTGTGGAGAGTTGCTGCTCTTCATCCCTTAATTGTGATATCCCTGATGAATGACCAAACCCCAGGGTCACACTAACCAAACATCAGGCAGTCGTCTTCCTACTGACCAAAACTGGCTTCATCTACTTGTATTCACAGACTTTTGGACGATTGTCTAAGAGTTACCCCTTTGTGGTAAAAGAATTTTAGGAACCTTTGAACTCAAGAGATACCAAAAATATAAATCAAAAATATAAATCAAGTCTAACATGCCCTAGGTCCAGAACACACGGTCTTGCCAGGACAATTCTCATCCATGTTGGAGTTCTAGACATTATTGATAGTAACCATGGCACTTCTCAGAATATGCAGTGCAGTTCTCTTCAACATGGCATTCAGTGGAAGTTTTACCTCTCTTACTGGTCTCAGGCTCATGGAGCACCATACTGCCTTATTGAATAAGTTCAAATCAGTTGAATGAAAGTGTCCCGTTTCAGTCATCAGTCAGTCAAATCAGGGGTGAATTGTAATTCGTTTGTCTTCATCTTTTTTTTTCTAATACACTTCAGTTGTTTTAGGGTAGTTTTAGGTTTACAGAAAGTATAGAGAATTTCCACATAACCCCTCTGCATCCACAGTTTGCACTATATTTTACTTCTTGTTTAACTGGTACATTTGTTAAAATTGCTCAGCAAATACTGATACAGTAAATTGCATTGTTTACATTAGCATTGACTCTGCGTTATAAGATCTGTGGGTTTGGCAAATGTTTAATGATCTGTGTCCTTCATTTCTGTATCACATACAGTAGTTTCACTTCCCTAAACATCTTTTATGCCCCACCTATTCCAACCCTCAAATCCTTCACAGCCTGAGATCTTTTTACTGGCCCATAGTTTTGTCTTTTCCAGGGTGTTATTGACTTGGAATCATACAGTGTGTAGCCTTGTGAGATTGGCTTCTTCCACTTAGCAGTATACTTTTAAGGTTCCTCCATGTGTTTTCATGGCTTGATACCTCATTTCCTTTTATCACTGAACAGTATTTCATTGTAAGGATATACCACTGATTTATCCATTTGGCGCTTGAAAGATATCTTGCTTAACTCTTAACCCTTGCCAAGTATGAATAAATCGCCTACAAACATTCATATGTAGGGTTTTGTGAAAATGTGAGATCGTGAGTTCAACTCATTTAGGTCAATACCAACAAGTGTGATTGTTGGATCTTAGTATGAGACGTAAGAGTGTATTTAGTTTTGACAGAAAATTCTGTCCTCCAATACAGGCATATCAAATTTCATTCCCACCAACAATGAATAAGGATTATCTATAGCTTCACGTCTTCACCGATGGCTGGTGTTCTGAGTGTTTCAAAATTTTTGGCATTTAATAAGTATGTAATGATAACTCATTGTTTTATTTGTAATCCCCCAGTGACGTATGTTGAGCATGTTTTCAAATTCCTTATTTTCCATCTGTCTTACTTTGGTGACTTGTCTGTTCACATCTTTTGCCCATTTTTATTTGGAGTATCTGTAATCTTATTGTTGTGCTTTAAGAGTTCTGTAGTTGTTTTGGGTATCAGTCATTTATCAGATAAGTGTTTTACAAAGGATTTTCTCCTGGTATGTGACTTGCCTTTTCATTCTCTAAACACTTTTTCCAGAACGGGAGTTTTTCATTTTAATGAAGTGAAACTTAGCTTTTTTTCTCTTTTGGGGATTTTTGTGTGTGTGTCTTATTGAAAAATTTATTACCAAACCCAAGGTCACCTGTAGTTTCTCATATGTTATCTTCTAGAAGGTTTTTGCTTTTTCATTTTACATTTAGATATATGATTTGTTTTAAGTTAATTTTTGTGAAAGGTGTAAGGTGTGTGTCGACTTTCATTTTGTTTATGCTCATGTGTGTTTCTATGTGAATATCCATTATTTATAGCACTGTTGAAAAGACGTTACTTTTTCCGTTGAATTGCCTTTACTCCTTTGTCAAAGATCAATTGACTGTATTTGTTTGGGTCTATAGGAAACCAATTGACTTGTGTATCCTTCAACCTTGCTATACACTGTTACTAATTCCAGGGGTTATCGCTGTTGTTGTGGATGCTATCAGATGTTTTGCATAAACAATCATGTCATAAGGAACAAAGTTTTATTTGCTGTTTCCCACTCTGTATACCTTTTATTTCTTTTTCTTACCTTACTGCATTGGCTAGGGCTTCCAGTACATTGTTTAATAGGAGCAGTGAAAGGAAACTTCCTTGCCGCCCTATTCCCCTCTTAACAGTAAAGCATCCAGCTTCTCACGACTCAGTATGATCTTATCTACAGGTGTTGTGTAGTTGTTCTTTTTTAAGAAGAGAGCCTTCTGCTCAATTTCTAGTTTGTTATCATAAATGGATGTTGGATGGTGTCAAATCTTTTTTCATGGTTATTTCCTCCTCCTTTTATTTCTGATTTAGTAATTTCTGTTTTTCTTCTTTTCTCAGTTGTCTTCATTAGATGTTTATCAATTTTATTAAATTAATATTTTCAAAGGACTAGCTTTGGGATTTGAAAACTAAGAGTTTTGGGTTTTTTTTTTTTTAAAGAACCATACTTTATTCTTCCTTTTTTAAAATTTATTTATTTTATTTATTTATTGTTTGCTATGTTGGGTCTTCGTTGCTGCGTGTGGGCTTCTCTAGTTGCAGCAAGTGGGGGCTACCCCTCGTTGCGGTGCATGGGTTTCTCATTGCAGTGGTCTCTCTTGTTGTGGAGCATGGGCTCTAGACGTGTGGGCTTCATTAGTTGTGGCACACGGGCCCAGTAATTGTGGCTCACGGGCTCTAGAGCGCAGGCTCAGTAGTTGTGGTGCACGGGCTTAGTCGCTCCATGGCATATGGGATCCTCCCAGACCAGGGCTCGAACCCGTGTCCCCTGCATTGGCAGGCAGATTCTTAACCACTGCACCACCAGGGAAGTCCCAAGAGAGTGGTTTTTTTCCCCCAAAACTTTAAATACAGGGATACCTCAGAGATTGGGAGTTCTGTTCAGGACCACCACAATAAAGTGAGTCACACTTATTTTTGGTTTCCCAGTGCATATAAAAGTTATATTTATACTATATTGTAGCCTATTAAGTATGCAATAGCATTATGTCTAAAAAACAATCTACATAGCTCAATTTTAAAACTTTATTGCTAAAAAGTGTTAACTATCATCTGGCAATGTAGGGTTGCCACGAACTTTTAATATGTAAAATACACAAAATCTGCAAAGTACAATACAGTGAAGCACAATGAAATGAAGTATGCCTGCCTGTACAGTACTTCACTCCACTGTCTTCTTCCTTGTGTTGTTTCTGAAAACACGTCTGATTTAATTCAAGTCTTTTTTTCTCTATGCAAATCAAAACTACAATTAGGTACCACCTGACACTGGTCAGAATGGCCATCATTAAAGAGTCTACAAATAACAAATGCTGGAAAGGGTGTGGAGAAAAGGGAACCCTCCAACACTGTTGGTGGGAATGTAAATTGATACAGCCACTATGGAAAACAGTATGGAGGTTCCTTAAAAAACTAAAAATAGAGTTGCCATATGAGCCAGCAATCTCAGTCCTGGACATATAGACAAAACTATAATTAGAAAAGATACATGCACCCCTATGTTTATAGCAGCACTATTCACAATAGCC
>NW_020175432.1:4429293-4475592 GCF_003031525.2 Neophocaena asiaeorientalis asiaeorientalis
CACAAATGAACTTATCTACGAAACAGAAACAGACTCACAGATATAGAGAACAGACTAGTGCTGCCAAGAGGGAGTGGGGGACGGATGGATTGGGAGTTTGGGATTAGCAGATGCAAACTATTATATATAGAATGGATAAACAACAAGGTCCTACTGTATAGCACAGAACTATAGTCAATATCCTGTAATAAACCATAATGGAAAGGAATATGAAAAAGAATATATATGTATAACTGATTCACTTTGCTGTACAGCAGAAATTAACACAACATTGTAGGGAATTCCCTGGTGGTCCAGTGGGTAAGACTCTGAGCTCCCAATGCAGGTGTCTCGGGTTTGATCCCTTGTCAGGGAACTAGATCCTGCATGCATGCCACAGCTAAAACCCGGTGCAGCCTAAATAAGTAAATAAATATAATAAATATATATTTTTTTTAAACCACAACATTGGGCTTCCCTGGTGGCACAGTGGTTGAGAATCTGCCTGCTAATGCAGAGGACATGGGTTCGAGCCCTGGTCTGGGAAGGATCCCACATGCCGCGGAGCAACTAGGCCCGTGAGCCACAACTACTGAGCCTTCTCGTCTGGAGCCCGTGCTCCACAACAAGAGAGGCTGTGATAGTGAGAGGTCCACGCACCGCAATGAAGAGTGGCCCCCGCTTGCCACAACTGAAGAAAGCCCTCGCACAGAAATGAAGACCCAACACAGAAAAAATAAATAAATTTATAAAACAAAGGACTAGTCTTTAAAAAAAAACACAACATTGTAAATCAACTATACTTCAATAAAATAAAAAAAATTTTAATCTTTTTTTCTCAGCTCACTAAGGTGTTTCTTCTGCTAGCTCTTTTCAATATATTCTTTTTCTTCAGTTTGAATATGATATACTTGAGTGTGCTTTTTTTCAAATTAATTTTATTTATTTTTTTGCTGCATTGGGTCTTTGTTGCTCTGTGCGGGCTTTCTCTAGCTGTGGCAGGTGGGGGCTACTCTTTGTTGCGGTGCATGGGCTTCTCATTGCAGTGGCTTCTCTAGTTGCAGAGCATGGGTTCTAGGCGCTCAGGCTTCAGTAGTTGTGGTGCATGGGCTTAGTTGCTCCGCGGCATATGGGATCTTCCTGGACCAGGGCTTGAACCCGTGTCCCCTGCACTGGCAGGCAGATTCTTAACCACTGCATCGTGGGTGTACATTTTTTAGCATTTTCATTTTGTGTTCTCTGAGCTTCCTGGATCTGTGGTTTGCCATCAATGATTAATTTTTGAAAAAAATCTGTGATTATTATTTCACTTATTTTTTCTGTTCCTTTCTGTCTTTCTTTTCCTTCAGGTATTTCCATTGTGTGTATTTTAAACATTCTTTCATTGTCCTACAGTTCATGGATATTGTGTTCTGCATTGTTTGCTCTTTTTTGTCTTTGAACTAGCTTCTGGTGAAATAGATTGTTTTCAGTATAGGCCTTGTATCTTTATTTTCTGTTTCCCAATTTTGAAACCAGTGGTTTCCTGTGACTTCAGAGCTCTGATGGAACTAAGAAGAGTTGTTGATTTCAAGTGTTTTCACTTTTTTCTCTGAGGTTGGGAATGATGGCATCCAAAACCAGAAACCAGAGTTCTCTGACTCCAGTTTTTGATGACTGACTGCTGACAACCTTAAAGTCTCATCCCCCCTCATTTCTCTTTGACCCACATCTATACAAAGTGATAAGAGTGCCTTGGTGCTCCTTCCTTTGGCAGTAGCAAAACAGTCAGTCCTCATAAGATCCTGTTCTTGTGTGTGAACCCTCACCCAAACCCACCCCCTAACCTCAATTAAAAAAAAAAAGTCCAGGCACCTTTTGTTTCTCTCAAGCCATTTCATGGCAGCTGGAGAAGTATGCCTTACTTTCCCCAGAGACCTCAATTATGGAAGTAAACCCTTTCATTCACTATTGGTAGTATGTGGTGTCATCAACTAAGGAATTCGTATGCTCAGAGGTCAAGCCATCATACTTCTGTAGACCAGATAGGAGCTTGGGAATTAGAGAAATTGGGAGAAGAGCCTCTAGAATAGCTGGTTGGGAAACACTTCTTCCTGCTGTTTGAAAATGGAGATTTTAGAGTTGTTTGGAGGAAAGCACTGCTGAATCCTTCATATATTTTATGGGCAAATTAGCCATGAATCCATTGTGATTTTCAGTGAACACACTTGCAGTCTGCAGCTGTTCCTCAAGGTCAACAAGGCACAGGGCCCAGTGTTCTGGTTCTGCCATAAAGAGCTCTTCTGGCATACTACAGCACTTTGTGTGCCTCTAAGCAGCCCCAAGGCGCACAAGTATAGGGACTTTGTGGTCTAAGTTGTGACATCTTCTTCCTAGTATCTGAACTCTAAGTTCCAAATAACTTTCTAGTCCATCAAACCAGAGAGAGAAAGGGAAAACTGAGCCTGTGGTAAGTATTACACAAGTTAAAAGCAATACTTCCTGACAAGGATATTTTCATTCCACCAGCTACATCATACCACACTACTTCTAAAGGCCTGGAGTACTTAGGGATGAAATAGCCAGCTGGACCTTATTAAAAGCTGGATTTCTACAGGTGTTCTGGATTCTCATGTTTGGTGATAGGAATAGAAGTAAAAGCTTTTAGTTTTCACTATGTTTTTATTTAGTAAAATCTTATGCAGATTTGACCCTTTGGCTCATGGTGTGCTGTAAATGGTGGGTAATAAGAAGGGCGAGAAAAGAGTTTTCCTCACGAAGAATCCATGATCTTAAAATGATATTTGTTTCATGTGTGTAGCATTTCTGTCATTTCCCAACATGCTCTGGACCCTGCAATTAGAGAGAAATAAGATGTGACGAAATCACAATAAAACTATGTAAATAATTTGCATGTTTTCACAATGCTGTTAAACTTATTAGGAAGTGTGGACAGAGAGTAAGTTTCTGATGACCAAGTCATAGAATAAATGTTTGGAGATGACAGAATCATACGTAACCTTCGTATAAATGGTGTACAGATGTCCAGTGCTGTTAGTCTCACACATCCTACTATACACATATCTGGGATGTTTTAGGACTCAGTGACCTTTGAGGATGTGGCTGTGAGCTTCACCCTGGAGGAGTGGGCTTTACTGGATCCTTCACAGAAGAAACTCTACAGAGATGTGATGCGGGAAACGTTGAGGAACCTGGCCTCAGTAGGTGAGGATGACAACTTACCTTTACTTTGTCAATTAGAGAACACATGTTTCTTGCTCGTTAACATTGTTCCAAGATGTTGAATGTGGAAATGCAGGATGTTGCTAAATAATCTAGGCATGGTCACAGCCAACAATGGACTTAGATAGTTTTCCTATAACTTCTAATATCTTGGAATCATTTTTCTTGGTCTGCAATTTAGGAGAAAAATGGGAAGATCATGACATTGAAGATCAGTACAAAAACCAGGGGAGAAAACTAAGGTAAGTCACACTCACAATATAAAATAGTGCCTCATTGAGTATCCTGTTATGTTATGCAGTTTTAAAAGAAGGAAATAAAAGAAATAATGCATGCTCCAAATTTAGTTATTCTTAGAAAATTTTCACCAAAATTACTTTCTTATGTGACATAGATGTTCAGTGTTTGCAAAATAGTTCAACACTATAAATAAACTCTATATGAATGTCACTGTTTTGTTTATTGCAAGAGCATTTCTTATATTCAACTTGAAACAATTCAGACAAGGCATAAAACCTACACTATTGCTATAAGTGATAAAAATGTACTTCAAATATCCTACTATTGAGTATAAAATTGTTAATAAAGACCTCACTGATAATATACTCCTTGTTTTTTACAGAAGTCATGTGGTAGAGAGACTCTGTGAAAGTAAAGAGGGTAGTCAATGTGGAGAAAACTTCAGCCTTATTCCAAATCTCAATCTGAACAAGAAAACTACTGGAGTGAAACCACGTGAATGCAATATATGTGGAAAAGTCTTTACACGTCATTCATCCCTTAAGAGACACATGAGCTGTCACACTGAACGTAAACCATATGAGTATCAGAAACATGGAGAGAAGCCATATAAATGTAAGGAATGTGGTAAAGCCTTTAGCTATCTCCAGTTTTTGGAGACGCATGAAAAAAATCACAATCGAGAGAAAAAATATAAATGTAAGGAATGTGGAAAAGCGTTCCATTCCCGCGCATCCTTTCAAACACATGAAAGGATTCACACAGGAGAAAAACCCTATGAATGTAAGGAATGTGGGGAAGCTTTTATGTGGAGCACAGCATTTCGAAGACACATGGTAACACACACTGGAGATGCTCCATATACATGTAAGGAATGTGGGAAAGCTTTTAATTGTTCCTCTTCATTGCGAACACATGAAACAACTCATAGTGAAGAGAAACCCTATCAGTGTAAACAATGTGGAAAATTCCTTAGATATTATCATACTTTTCGAACACATGAAAGGACTCATACAGGAGAGAAACCCTATGAATGTAAGCAGTGTGGTAAAGCCTTCAGTTGTCCCAGTTCTTTTCGAAAACATGAAAGAATTCATACTGGGGAAAAGCCTTATGAATGTAAGGAATGTGGGAGAGCCTTCAGAGGTCTCTCAAGCCTTCGAGCACACATGATCACTCACACTGGAGATGGACCTTATAAATGTAAGGAATGTGAGAGAGCCTTCATTTCTCCTAGTTCTTTTCGAATACATCAAAGGATTCACACTGGAGAGAAACCCTATGAATGTAAACAATGTGGTAAAGCCTTCAGTTACTATAATTCCTTACAATCACACAGAAGGACTCATACTGGAGAGAAACCCTATGAATGCAAGGAATGTGGGAAGGCCCTCTCCCATCACCAAACCTTAAAAATACACATGAGACTGCACACTGGAGAGAAACCCTATGAATGTAAACAATGTGGTAAAGCTTTCAGATATTACCCTTCCTTTCACAAACACAAACAAATTCATACTGGAGGGAAACCCTTCGAATGTGAACAATGTGGTAAAGCCTTCAGTTATTACAATTCCTTACAGTCACATGGAAGAACTCATACTGGAGAGAAACCCTATGAATGCAAGGAATGCGGGAAAGCCCTCTCCCATCACCAGACCTTAAGAGTACACATGAGACTGCACACTGGAGAGAAACCCTATGAATGTGAACAATGTGGTAGAGCTTTCAGATATTACACTTCCTTCCAAAAGCACAAAAGAGTTCATACTGAGAAGAAATTCTGTGAATAAGGAATGTGGAAAAGCCTTTAGTTGATCAACTTCACTTTGAAAACATGAAAGAAGCCACACTGGAGAGAAAGCCTGTCATTGTAAACAAGGCGGGAAAGCCTTCAGGTATTTTCAAAGTTTGAAAACACATGAAAGGACTCCCATAGAAGAGAAACCTTGTAAGCAATGTGGTAAATCCTGCAGAGATTACACTTCATTAGAAATGCGCAAAAGAGCTCATAGTGAAGAGAAACCCTGTGACTGTAAGGAATGTGGAAAAGCCTTCAGATGTTTTCAGAGTTTTTTTTTTTGAAGATGTGCAAAAGATCAGAGTGGAGGGAATGTGGTAAACCCTTCATTTGTCACAAACCATTTGAAGACATGTGAGAACACACACTGGAGAGACACCATATAAATGTAAAGAATGTTGGAAAGACTTGTCATCCCAGTTCTGAAAGCATGAAAGAACTCACTGGACAAAAACTCTTGAGTTAAACAGCCTGGGAAAGATTTCAGTGAGCCCACATCTTTACATGTGAAAAAGAATATAAAATGTAAGTAACATGAGAAAGCTTGATGGAAACTGATCTATGTATAACATTCCAGAAAATAGGAAAGAGTTGTTATTAAAGTTGTAAATATATTGTCTTTATCAAGCCTCTTTTCTTAGAGCGCACAATTGGACGGTGGATTTCTAGTAATTACTCTCAGAAATGAATACAAGGTGAGATGATTTTATAAGTCATATGTTTCCACAGCAGTACGTAAGATTAATAGGTAGTGCTTTTTCTTTAAATCAGTTAATAATATTTTCTCTTTCCTGTTTGAAACCTGTTGGATCATAGGTGAATTGAAGCATATTTCTAATAATGCAATTAGGTTAACATTGTTTTATAATGTTTTATTTGTTCTGTGTTAAGGGGCCACTGAAAAATGACAGTTTGGTATTTGGATTTTCCTAATGGCCTTGTGGCAGTTCTTGGATATCCTAGTCCAGAATATATATTTATCTTTCTTACCGACAAAGCTCCTTTTTGGGGGTGAAGAGTATAAGAGCCTTTTTCCATTTTCCATACTAATAAACAGTTGAATAAATATTTATGTTCGCCTCACTTATAAAAGAATATAGTTTCCATGTGAATTATTATTTTCATATTTGGGTCTTTGCTTTATGTCCTTCCTTCTGACTATAATTTGGTGAATAGACTTTGAATTAAGAAGAGAGGCCTCATAGGACAACAAAATCTAGAGCTGGAGTTATTCCCCCTGTAGGTAATGTTAGGAACTAGATTTTCCAGAACTCATCCCCTTTGTGGTTCCTTGTTAGAATCCACCAATAGTCTGACTTGCATGAGATTTGGAAGGCAGAAGTGAGGAAGGCAGTAGTCAGATTTCACATATAGAGAGACAGATGCACAGGAGCTTCAGGTATACCATCTTCCAGCCCATTTTCCATATTTTTTGCCCTTCCAGTCAAGAGTATCCTGAAAACCACAAATAACTCTATGATATCGATTTTTCTGAGAGCTCTGGTTTCAACTGATGTCTTCCCAAGATCCACATCAAAAATCCAGCTTCTCCAGGGTCTCTTTTGTCCACCAGGAAACTAATCAGATTGTCATGATTGGGAGTATTCTTTGATTCCCCTCTTCTCTAGATTATATCCATATAAGGTCTGATTTGTGTAGGAAACACCTTGTGCTGTTAACAGTCCTAGTGAGTATGTTTTCCTGATTCACCATGACATCTGCAATGGTGAATCAAAAAGAATGACATGGGAGTTTTTTCTCTACTGCAGTGTTCACTGGCTGCCTTCACTTGGTCTTTCCATGTGAGAATAAGAACCTTTCTCCTGTCAGGAGACTGAGTTTTTCTTGTTTCTTGGAGCTCAATGTAATACCTCAGTGTTTTCAATTTTGTTTGATTGTATGTGATTAAACTATGTATATTTTTTGTTACAGGAATGCTTCTATAGTTCTTTCATAGAAATATATTATTAACTGTTTTCTAAGCTGTCCAATGCTAACAAATATTATTGTGTATTTCATTTCCTGACAGGATATATTAAAATATACCCTTATAATTGTGTATTTTCAGATAAACTTTGCAATTTTCTTTCATTTAATCATTTATATTTTAAGTCTATTTTATGTACATACAAGTTCAGGTATGTTTTCCTCAGGCAAATTTTACTTTTTATTCTTTTGTAGTTACGATATTTATTATGAAATTAATTTCTCATTTATTCTTAGTACCAGATACTTAAATCATGTTTTTTCTTAAGCGCCCTCTTGTCAGTGACCTACAGGATTGCACTTGTAGTCAAAGAGGGGAGTGTAATGAATTCTAATAAGAATGAGCACAAACCATTAAGTGATGTGAGGTATAATAGTACAGGATGCTCAGAAGGACTTCTTATAGGAGTTTGGCTTTAGAGGATTTGACTGCTACCCAAGAAAGCAAGACGTTTTTCTGTATTGGATGCCGTGAGGAGGGTAACTTTATTCTTTCATTGGTTATCATAATCCTTGTTTTCTAGAAGGCAAAAACAGTGTAGTGGAACTAAACTTAATTCGTAAGAAGCCCCAGTTACATTAGAAAGAAGAGGGGTATACTGGTCATTTTTATTATTTGGAGCTTTATCTTTTATCAATTTTAGAGATATGGTTACAAAATACCCTAATTTTTGTCTTGGTCCATCATAGTCAACGAATACCTTTGATGAAGGTGGTGTGTGACATTTTTCTCTTCACCAGGAAAAGACTTGGCCTTGCAAAGAATGCAGGCCAGTTCCCTGTCCTCTGGAACAGCTTTTGCCTTTCCTACTTGTTATCCAAACACTGGTGTACTTCCTACAGTGTATTAGACACCCTTTACTATAAAGTTCAAGTCTTTTTTAATATCTCATTTATGACTCAACTGATATTTGTAAGTTTAGGTAATTTGTGAGAGAACACATACCTAGCAAGAGAGAAAGACAGGACCACTGTTGCAATCAAGCCTTTTTTTCTCAGAGACTATACTCTTTTTTTTTAACATCTTTATTGGAGTATAATTGCTTTACAATGGTATACTCTTAATGCTAATGTTTCAACATCCCCCATTGCCATGCACTTTAGAGTCAGCGTACCCCATTTAGCACAAATAATCAAGGTACTGTAGGATTTGGATACAGCAGCATGAAACAAACAGGTTCTTGCATTCCTGGCGCTTATATTTTTGTGGGAAAAGAGATATGGTGAAGCTTTGGTTTATAGATGGAAATAAGGGCTTTGATGGAATGTAAGGCAATAATGTGAGAAAATAGGGAACCTGCGGTGTGTATATATCTTTTCTCTGAGGGTAGGTGCCTCAGTGAATGATGATGTCATTATTGATCACTGAATTTCTACCATATAATACATCTTAAACACTCTTTCAGGAACTGCTTGGCTGTGTAATTAAATAGATTGCACCAGTATAGAAATCCTGCATTCCTGTGATTCACAGTAAAGATTCCCCATAAAGATAAAGATACAGACATGGTTCATCTTTGTTTTTGTAACTGTTAAACATTTTGTTTATAGAATATGTGCTCATGAGTTTGGACATTGTCACCTGGATCTTGGAACTTCCTATTGATTTGGGCCACGTCATTTGAGGGAATTTTCATTTACTTTTACATTTTCTAAAATGTTACAGTATTTGGCATTTTCATTTTGTTCCTTTACACACTAAGCAACACAATGTTTACCCCATAAAATCATGGAGTTCCTCCCATTTAGGGAAACACATTCATCTGCACTGTTGTGGCCCATCCTGAGTTTATCCTATGAATAGAGTGATAACTGTGCAAGTCTGCTGTGGTTTCCCAGTGGAAACATGAAAAAAAGCTGTGGATGTTTAGAGGCAGTCATCCAAGGAATAGTTGAGGTGAGCTGTAGAGAGGGGGTATTATTTTGGGTAATATCCTAATTTAGTATAAAAGGAGAAATGAGAAATTTTCCAATGTCTTTTTATTGCAGGAGTGGTTAGAAGTCTTGGGCATCAGTGATCCATTGGCCCATTTTGCTATTCAGAGGTTTCATTTCCATATGCTTAGACTTCCAGCATGTGTTGTGTAAGAGTAGGAGACAAAAGTAATAGCTGTGAGGATGGACCGGGAGTTTGGGCTTCGTAGATGGCAAACTATTACATTTAGAATGGATAAACAACAAGGTCCTAACTATATTCAATATCCTGTGATAAACCATGATGGAAAAGAATGTCTATATGTGTATAACTGGGTCACTTTGCTGTACAGCAGAGATTGGCACAGCGTTGCAAATCAACTATACCTCAATTTTTAAAAAGTAATAGCTGTGATATGTAAAATAGATAGATTGATAGATGGGAGGGAGGGAGGAAATGAATAACACAAATGCCTTCGTATGCTAGGAGACGGTTAAACTCTCCTGAACTTTGATTATGTGTTCAGCCTTTTTTCCCACCATTCTGGGATCCTTCCAGGAAGAATTGAAGGGCTGGGGACGAAGGACATGGGCCACAACAGGCCTTTCTTACAACCCTGTCTTAACACCCACTAGGGCTGCACCCGTCCTCCTCTCATCACCTCATCACATAACTAAGAGTGAAGAGAGAGGGCTCCTGCATCTATCTTTGAGTAAGTCAGATTCCTCAGACAGATCTTTGGAAATACTGTGGTTCTGAAACATAAAGGTGTGTCCCAAGTGGGATCTGCCTGGGGACATCCTCATTCGTGTAAACCAGCATGATTTCCTTCCTCGGCCATCCATAGACCGTTTCCTTATCATCGTTTCCCAACTCAAGCCTACTTGTGCCTGCTTACTTGGAAACATCTTTAGAAATCCATGCGTATTCCACTCTGGAAAATTTATCTGAGGCAATACCTGGGGCTGTGAGTTGCGAGGGTGACAGAAGCAATTGGCAGGAACCATGTCATGGGCACATTCCATCAGCCACAGAGACCACAGGCATCGCATGTTTATCAGATCTGCTTGCTTACTTATTCACAAACACTTACAGTTGGGAAATAAATGGCTCTAGTATTTTTCAAACTTAACAGTTCATTCCTGTCTCCCTCCCCACACTCCTTTACCATAGAGGCTTTTGCAGCCTCCTGTTATGCATCTAAGAGTCTTTAAATCACCCATGGTGGATTTAAATTGCCAAAGGCATTCTTGTACCAGAAACTGTTCTCAGCCAGTGCTGCACACAAGTACAGAAGCCACTACTAGCAACTGACAGAGTCTTTTTGTAAACGGAGTTGATCCTCCAAAGTCAGCTTTTCACTTGTCCTTGGATCATGAATGCAGGACCCCTCACGCTTTCTAACCAGAAGCCTCTTCACTGAACATAAACTGATACTTACAAAACAGAGCCAAAATTGGCACCTCCAACATAATCCCACCTGAAGAGGATGTGTGTTCCCCTGTCCTCTGATTGATGTAATCCATTCTGGAAGATGTCACCTTTCTAGATATATTGGTGTCTTTGAGAATCAGTCAGAAGCACATGAGGTACCATGGAGTTCATATTTTTATGGACATTGTGCTGCCACCAAATCTGATGCAGTCTACTACAGAGATGCTGTGTTCTGTCTTTAGATCAAACAGGCACCTGTGATCAAAAACTGGACCCAAGCATCAGATGGATTAGTCAAGCTCCAGGCCATTGCACTAGCACTAGAGAATTCCCTGGCCAAGAATCAAACTCATCTGCACATTATTACAGATTCTTTGGCCATTGACAATGATCTAGCTGTCTCATCCATCCAATAGCAACAACTTATCCAAGGTCACCCTTTTGAGCAAAAGAACTCTGGGACTATATCACCTCAAATACCTAAGTACAAATCAAGGTCACTGCTTACGCTACACATACTGCCTCAATCTGCAGAGGCTCATTTCATTGTTCAGGATGACAAATTGACTCATATTTCTGAGACACATACCTACACCTGAGATCTTACGGTATTAATCTTGGCCCTGTGAGCTCCTGTAATCATTAACCATTTAGAGGTCTCTAGCATAAAGTTTAAGCAAGATTCAAGGGACGGGACTTCCCTAGTGGCGCAGCAGTTAGGAGTCCGCCCGCCAGTGCAGGGGACGTGGGTTCGATCCCTGGTTGGGGAAGATTCCACATGCCGCGGAGCAACTAAGCCCGTGCACCACAGCTACTGAGCCTGCGCGCCTAGAGCCCGCGAGCGACAACTACGGAAGCCCGCGTACCTAGAGCCCATGCTCCGCAATAAGAGAAGCCACCACAAGGAGAAGCCCATGCACCAGAACTAGAGAAAGCCTTTGTGCAGCAGTGGAGACCCAACGCAGCCAAAAATAAATAAATTAAATAAATAAAAATTCAAGGGACTTCCCTCCTTTGCCATGGCTAACTTAGTGACTGACTAATGCACCTGATGTAGGAAAAGTCACCACTGCTGACACTTTGCTGTACAGCAGATTGGCACAGCATTGTAAATCAACTCTACCTCAATAAAAGAAAAGGTACCACTGCTAATATAATTTTGATGCATCTACTGTCCAGGCTGAGGAAGTGTTCCCTACAGCTGACAGCAAATAGACTTTGTAGGGCCCCTTACCCCCTTTGCTGGACTACTTGCTATGATGGGACCATTTAAGAAACTGTATATAGACAAATCATTCTATTATAAATAACCTGCTGAAGCCAAAACGTAAGGACTCACCAAGACACTCTAGAAAATACTGATAGTATCAACTCATTTTTTCAAAATACAAAGCACTGGGCTCTTGAAAAAAGTATTCAGTGGACCTTGTACCTCTCTTAAGATCCCCAGCTACAACCCTCAGAAGATGGCCTAATAGTTTACCTAGACAAATCTTACTTCTAAATAGGTCTTTCTGCTGTGCTAGGCTTTAGTTACATTCAATCCCAAGTCTTTGGAGCCAACTACTTCATTCTGATCATTAAATCTACTGGCACCTTATAAGTAGAGAAGTAGAGGCCCTTCTATACTAGACATTTCTGTCTTTGTTTTATCGTAAGAGTGCACCCTGGCCACCACATTTATATCCCACTCCCAACATCACCTGTATCGTGTACCCTGCAGGTCAGTATTTCATTTTGGGCACCCTCCTTTAAAACTACTCTGGCCCATCCAACACAAATGTGCTGTTTTCCTACCATTTGTACTCACATGCTCAATGTCATGGGAGTCACTGGTACTGACCTATGCACACATGATATCAAATACATTGTTAATGCCAATCGTGAAATGTCCAAAACTTATTCAAAATACCTGTAGCATACAGGTAATGTTTGAGATGTTTTCCATGAAGGACAGCTCTCTGGCAGCCATGGTAGCTGATGAACACTTGGCTTTGGACTGTTTATTAGCCAGAGAATTCTGTTGCCCTAAAAGGGCTGCTTGCAGTGTGTATGTTGGCTACACTGGCAAGGTGCCACTAATAACACAACAAGTGAGACAAATTAAATAACCTTATGAAAATATTTGAATGTAGTTCTGGAATCATACTTGAACACTTTACTGGATCTCTCCAGTACACTGGGACAACTGGATTCAAATGTTCTTTTGAAGTTTCGTCATCTTAATTGTAATATGTACTTGTGCTTTATACAAGTACATATTAATGTACTTTTAATTAATATTCAGATTCAAAATCATTTAAATGAGATGTGGCATCATTCAGTCAACAAAGCTAAGAGTGAACTTTAATAAAGACCCTGACCCCATTTTTGTTGTTTGACTCTTAATTGGTTCCAGATACCTGCTCGCCCTGCTTGGCCCACAAGGGGTAAACAAATTAGGAAAAGTGACCCATGCCCCTTTTATTTTTGTGTAAGTGAGTATGAGGGTCAAACAGTGAAGACCTGTAGCCTCTACCCCTATACACCTTAAAGGGCCAAGCCATTAACCTTTGCACAAGTCACCTCAACCCACTTACCCTTGCCCTACTCTCCTTAGTAAGTACCTTTGAGTAATAAACATATTTCTATTACCCTGATGCATGTGGTGACATTTTCAGTAGGGTATTAATCCTGCCCCCCGAAAGGACAATGGTAAAACGGAAGGTAACCCATGGAAAATGTCTTTATTGATGCAGAGGTGACAGGAGAGGGAATTTTGAGAAGATGAGGATAAGACATCCAAATGCGGAGATCCCAGTGTGATAATGTTTTTGAATGCATTGATCACAAAGGAAACCACGCACGTGGTCACTTGCAGTACAGTCTATGTGAAAATGGTATCATCTCACAAGAGAAAAATACAGAGCAACACAAGTGAATGGATGGTTTCTGTTCTGATAAGTAAAGACCTTGGAGTCAACATTCTCATCTTTAGAACAAGAAAAAATGCTGAAGAAACTGAAAATCAACACCTCTTCATATATCCATGAGATATTTGAAGTTATATGGCAAACCAGAGCTCCAAAAACAAGTGATTGGTGGATATAGAGAATTACGTTACTGAGAAGAGAAGCCACTGGAGCCAGCATCCTCTGGGAACATATAAACTGTAATAGATAAATTGCTGGACACAATATGAACTAGCTTGAGCTCTAAGAGGAGGAAGTTAAGGGACCACTCCCCAACACACAAAGTTCGTGAATTTTTCTTGCAGGAGTCCAAATAGGTTCTCCTGAGAAGATTGGCAAAAATTGTCTCATGCAGGAATTGGAGGGAAGCATTTTGATATACTCACAAAGCGTTCCATTCTCTAACTTATGTGGTTCCTCAAAGGAAACTGATTTGCCAGTGCCTAATCTGATTGGAGAAAGAGCAGTCAGACAACTCCCTGACCCTTCAGGCTTCTTCTCCGACAAAAAGGAGGAATACATGCTAAGAGCCTGTTCTGAAGTTCATAGTCCAGGGATTCTGTCCCACCAAAACATTACAGATTTAATCCTAACATAAAAGAACCTTTTCCCACCCGCATACCTTCCCACCATATCAACAAGGCTCCAGTAGAAAAACAGTGGATTAAAAACACAGATGCAAGACCCAGACTCTACTTACTAATGAGTTTCTAGAGATACCCAGACACAGCAGGGAAGAAAAACACAAGGACACTGGAGGATATTAAAGCCCCCAACCTACAGCTAGGGCAAACATTAAAATTCCTATTTAAGAAATGTCACACTGGGGGCTTCCCTGGTGGCACAGTGGTTAAGAATCTGCCTGCCGATGCAGGGGACACGGGTTCGGGCCCTGGGCCGGGAAGATCCCACGTGCCATGGAGCAACCAAGCCCGTGCTCCACAACAAGAGAAGCCACCGCAATGAGAAGCCTGCGCACCGCAACAAAGAGTGGCCCCCACTCGCTGCAACTAGAGAGGGCTTGCACGCAGCAATGAGGACCCAACGCAGCCAAAAATTTATTTATTTATTTATTTATTTATTTATTTTAAAAAAAAAGGAATGTCACACTGAAGGCCTATTTACCTCAAATCTTGTGAAAATTGAGAAACGTGGAAATTAAATAACATGTGCTCCCTGGTTTCACTTCTTTGTCAAAATTGTTTTGGTTTCATTTTTCCATAAACCATAAACATCTTGGTTTCACTTTGTTAAAATCATTTTGGTTTCATTTTTCCATAAACCATATTCATCTTATTTTCCATAAACAGTATTCAAATTTCAAGTTCCCTGATCAGACATTATCTGAACCTTGGAATTTCAACCAGAAGACGGGTAAGTGTTGGATCTGAGTATTAAAGATAGACATTTTATATGTACATCTGCATTTGAAGAGAAAATGTATATCTGCTTCAAACGTTATAAGCAGATAAGCTGCAAACATAAAAGACTGAGGGACTTCCCTGGCGGTCCAATGGTTAGGGGGCATGGGTTCAACCCCTGGTTGGGGAGCTAAGATCCCACATGCCACACAGTGTGGCCAAAAAAAAAAAAAGTAAAAGTAAATAAATAAACAAGTAAAAATGCAAGAAAAAACTTTAAAAAGCATGGGACAAAATTCAAAATCATAAGAGTAATTCAACTTACCTCTCATACTGTAAAAACACCAATAACAACCTGCAATTTTTTGGTCGAAACCGTGTGTGGATGTTTCTTATAAATATTCTATTAGCTGTGTTTACAAATTACTGTATACTAACAAATGTTATCTTTATTTTTCACTTACTGGGAGCATATGTTGAAATATCCCCCTTCAATTATGGATTTTAAGATCCACTCTAATTTTCTTCATTTAATCATTATACATTCTGAGTCAGTACTAGTATGTAATACAAGTTCGGGAAATTTATTCTCAGGAAAATTTATTTTTGTTCTTATATAGTTTAAAATTTTGTGATTAACCTAACTTCTCATTCACTCCTAATATCACAGACACGTTTCTGTCAGTACCCTCTTGCCAAAGAAAACCAGGACACACCTGTAGTCACAGAGAGTTCTGTGTTGACTTGTAGTAATAGGCATGACCACAACTAATAAATGACTGGGCTTACAGGTAAGAGGGTGCCTTGAGCACCCTTATAGCACTTGGACTAGTGTTAGTGATTTGATGTTTGATGAAGCCAGACGTTGCTCTCTATTGGATGCTGTGAGGAGGTAAATGTAATTCTGTGATTGGTGATCATAATCGTTGAGAATTTGGTCATCTTTGTTGTAGATAACTATGTTCTCTTTTACCATTTTAGAGAAATGATTATAAAGTTTCCTTGATCTTGTTTTATCAAGCATGGTCACACAACAGCATTGTCTGATGGTGGAGGTTTGTGACTTTTTTTCCCTTCAACAGAGTAAGACTTGGTTTACTGTTGAGTGGGCCAGTCCAGTGCTGTTTTTCCTTTCTTACATGTTATCTAAACATTTAGACGTTTCTTACTGTGTAGTTGACGCTTTTTAACTGTTTCCAAACAGTAGCTTGGTCATAATATACAAATTCACTCCTTAGCAGACTCCATAGTACTTTCATTATGTTTTGTGGAAGTAAATTTCTAGGCCCAATTTGGAGCTGCCACCTCAAAACATAAACCAAGACTGAGATAACTTTCCTGTTCCTGTAAATGCACTACCTGACTGGAAATGCAGTACAGCCAGCCAGCCAATGTCTAACTGCCAAGAATCTATAACAATTACTTTGTTCCATATAAGTTCAGATATGCAACCCCCGCCAATGAACTGAACACACATACTCTCCTTATTCCCTGAATGCCTTTCTCTACAAAAGCTTGCAGCCCTGTTCCTTGGTTTGCAGTTCTCTGGACTCTTGAGAGTAGAGACCACCTGCTTCATGATGTATGAAATAAATTTGCTTAGATCAACTAAACTGTTCTCTTTGATTATTTTAACACATTTAGTCAACTGAGGTGTATGCGTTTAGATTAAATGTCAGACATACGTGCTAGCAAGGGACAAAGACTGACCGCTGTTCAAATCAGGCCTTTCTTGCTGAGGGACCTAGTGGTTTTTTTTTAAGGTATAGTTGATTTACAATATTACATTAGTTTCAGGTGTACAGCATTGTGATTTAGTATTTTTATAGTTTATATTCCATTAGAAGTTATTATAAGATAATGTCTATAATTCCCTCTGCTACGTAATACATACTTTTTGCTTATCTATTTTATACATAGTAGTTTGTATCTCTCAATTCCATACCCCTAAGTTGCCCCTCCCCCCTCTCCTCCCCCTCTGGTAACCACTAGTTTGTTTTCCACATTTGTGAGTTTGTTTCTGTTTTGCTATATACATTCATTTGTATTATTTTTTAGATTCCACACATAAGTGATATCATACAGTATATGTCTTTATCTGACTTATTTCACTAAGCATAATATTCTCTAGGTCCATCCATATTTCTGCAAATGGCAGAATTTCATTCTTTTTATGGCTAATATTCCATTTTATATATATATATATATATATATATATCTCACATCTTTTTTATCCATACGTCTGTTGATGGACACTTGGGTTGCTTCCATACTTTAAACAGTGCTACTGTAATATTGGGGTGCATGTATCTTTTCAAAATAGTGTTTTCGTCTTTTCTGGATATATATCCAGGAGTGGAATTGTTGGATCATATAGCAACTCTGTTTTTAATTTTTTGAGGAACCTGCATACTATTTTCCATGATGGCTGCACCAATTTACATTCCCACCAACGGTGTACAAGGGTTCCCTTTTCTTTACATCCTATTTGTTATTTGTAGACTTTTTGACAAGAGCCATTCTGACAGGTATGATGTGATATCTCATTTTGGTTTTGATTTGCATCTATCTAATAACTAGGGATACTGAGCATCTTTTCATGTTCCTGTTAGCCATCTGTATGTCTTTGGGAAAATGTCTGTTCAGATCTTCTGCCCATTTTTTGATTGTGCTGTTTTTGTTGTTTTCTAAGAGTTCAGCTTTTTATTGAGCATATTACAAAAGAGGTTTAGTCAAAAAGACCAAAGCCCATGTCATCATCAGACTCCTCACATTATTCTTTCTTTGCTTCCACTTTCTTCTCCTCAGCTGGGGCGGCAGTGGTGGAGGGGGCAGGTCCACTAGCCCCTACATTGCAGATGAGGCTCACCATGTTGACATGGGTCAGAACCTGTGCAAACAAGCCTGGCCAGAAATGTTCAACATTTACATCGGCTGCTTTAATGAGGGCATTGATCTTATCCTCCGTGATCTTCACCTCATTGTCATGCAGGATGAGGGCTGAGTAGGTGCAGGGGTAGGTGCAGGTGGGCTACAAGGCAGTGGAGGCCACAGTGCAAGTGAGTGCTAGGTGTGGTACTGCCTGGCGTGATGCTAGTTGCTGGTCCCCAATGCGGACCTTAGCTTCCTCTGAAGGGCTGAGCCACCTTAGCGGTAGCTGAGGAAAGCAGGCTGTTTCTTTGGGGGGTTTGTTTTTTTGTTTTTTGGGGTTTTTTTAATTGAAGTATAGTTGATTTACAATGTTGTGTTAATTTCTGCTGAAATCACCAAAAGTCAAACAGTTTTATATATATATATATATATATATATATATTCTTTTTGACATTCCTTTCCATTATGGTTTATCATAGCATATTGAATATAGTTCCCCATGCTATACAGTAGAACCTTGTTGTTTATCCATTCTATATATAATAGTTTGCATCTGCGAATACCAAACTCCCAATCCATCCCTCCTCCACACCCCCATCCCCCTTGGCAACCACAAGTCTTTTCTCTATGTCTGTGAATCTGTTTCTATTTCATAGGTAAGTTCATTTGTGTCATATTTTAGATTCCACATATGAGTGATATCATATGGTATTTGTTTTTCTCTTTCTGACTTTCTTCACTTAGTATGATAATCTCTAGGTCCACCCATGTTGCTGCAAATGGCATTATTTCATTTTTTATGGCTGAGTAGTATTCCATTGTATATATGTACCACATCTTCTTTCTCCATTCATCTGTTGATGGATATGTAGGTTATTTCCATGTTGTGGCTATTGTAAATAGTGCTTCTATGAACATTGGGGTATGTGTGTCATTTCAAATTAGAGTTTTCTCTGGATATATGTCTAGGAGTGGGATTGCTGAATCATATGGTAGCTCTCTTTTTAGTTTTTTAAGGAACCTTCATACTATTTTCCATAGTGGCTGCACCAACTTACATTCCCACCAACAGTGTAGGAGGGTTCCCTTTTCTCCACACCCTCTCCATCATTTGTTATTGTAGACTTTTTAATGATGGCCATTCTGACTGGTGTGAGGTGGTACCTCATTGTAGTTTTGATTTGCATTCTCTAATAATTACTGGTGTTGAGCATATTTTCATGTGCCTTCGGCCATCTGTATGTCTTCTTTGGAGAAATGTCTATTTAGTTCCTCTGCCCATTTTTTGATTGGGTTGTTTGGGTTTTTTTGATACTGAGTTGTATGAGCTGTTTATATATTTGGAATATTAACCTCTTGTTGGCCATATCATTTGCAAATATTTTCTTCCATTCAGTAGGTTGTCTTTTCATTTTGTTGGTGGTTTCCTTTCCTGTGCAAAAGCTTTTAAGTTTAATTAGGTTCCATTTGTTTATTTTTGTTTTTATTTCTTTTGCCTTGAGAGACAAATCCAAAAATATATATATATCTACAATTTATGTCAGAGAGTGTTCTGCCTATGTTCTCTTCTAGGAGTTTCATGGTTTCAGATCTTAAATGTAGGTCTTTAATCCATTTTGTGTTTATTTTTGTATATGGTATGAGGAAATGTTCTAATCTCATTGTTTTACGTGTAGCTGTCCAGTGCTGAGGGACTTAGTCTTTAATGTTAACTTTTGATGATCCCTCTTCTACCCAGCACTCTAGCGTCAAAACTTACGTAATTAAGCACAAAATTAATCAAGGCACTCTGTGGTCTGGATATAGTAGCATGAAACAAGTTCTTACAATTCTGGTGCTTTTAGGTTTGTGGGGAAAGAAATACTGTTAACAAACAATAAAATTTGGTTTATAAATCAGAAGTAAGATATTAAAAGATTCAGTATCCCCACATACAATATTCATTTTTAATATTTTGCCTCATCTCTTTTCCTATTTGCAAGTAACATACTCTGACTCCCATATAACGTTTGACATTTGGCAACATCTTGTGAGGGTCTGTGTATATTTAAGGGTGAGGAAGAACCTGGTTTGCTCAGAAGCTTCTGTGGATGCTGGGATTTTGTCATTGCATTGTCTGTCTGCATGATACAGTTGGGGTTATCAGTAGTTACAACTTGTTTAGATATTTTTGGTTAGGAGTAGAAAGTAAAAGGAGATAATACCTTTTGCTACTTAAAAGAGGGAATTAGGGCTTCCCTGGTGGCGCAGTGGTTGAGGGTCTGCCTGCCGATGCAGGGGACACTTGTCCATGCCCCAGTCCGGGAAGATCCCACACGCTGCGGAGCGGCTAGGCCCATGGACCATGGCCGCTGGGACTGTGCATCCGAATCCTGTGCTCTGCAACGGGAGAGGCCACAACAGTGAGAGGCCCGCGTACCGCAAAAAAAAAAAAAAAGAGAGAGAGAGAATTAGAGCTTGCATTTGTGGGACTTCCCTGGTGGCACAGTGGTTAAGACTCCGTGCTCCCAACGCAGGGGGCTGGGGTTTGATCCCTGGTCAGAGAACTAGATCCCACATGCATGCCACAACTAAGAGTTTGCATACCACAACTAAAGAGCTGGCAAGCCACAACAAGGGAGCCTGCCTGCTGTAACTAAGACCTGATGCAACCTAATTAATTAATTTTTTAAAAAAGAAGTTACATTTGGAAGAGATTTATTGTTAAAACCAGTGATATTTTCTTTCTCCCATTTCAAGCCCTGGGCAAAAACCTTATGAAAACATGTAGATGGACTGTTATGGCCCCATTGAACATCTGACTCTGTTGCAATGTCATTAAAATGAATTTTTGGAGCCAGTTCAATTTGTCTTTAGATTTATAGACATGGCCTTATTTGTATCTATTGCTCTCCCTTTCATGGAAGCATAATAAAGGAAAGAAAAAAACAGCATCCAGTCAATCAGAAATAAGAGCTTTGAAGGAAAGTTCACAATGAATGTAAGATAACAGGGGAACCAGAGGTGTGTTGTGTATTTCCTCTATGGAGGGTAGAGGCCTCCATGATTAAGGATGTCATCAGGAATTATTTATGTTTCCACTGTCTAATACAAATTAAATTAACACTGTTTCAGGAATTGCTCAGGTATGAATATAAATAGTAGGTGTGATACAGACAGCATTCAGCATTTGTGAGGGCAACAGTAATGATTCCTATTAAAATAAAGGTATATTCACACACATTAAGATAAGTAATATAAGAAAACACTAAAACAGAAAATAAGAAGTGTTGGAAAGAATGTGGAGAAATTAGAACCCTTGTGCACTGTTGGTAGGAATATAAAAATGGTATAATCAGTATGGAAAAAGATAAGTAGTTCCTCAAAAAATTAAAAACAGAATCACCATATAATCTAGCAATTTCACTTCTGGGTATATAGCCAAAACAGTTGAAAGCAGAATCTCTAAGATATACTTGTAAACCTATCTTTTTAGCATCATTTATTCACACTAGGCAAATGGTGGAAGCAACTCCAATGTACATAGACTGATGAATGGGTGATCAAAGGTAGTATATACATACAATGGGATATTATTCAACATTAAAAAATAAGGAAATTCCAACATATGCTACAACATGGATAAAGCTTGAGGACATTATTTTAAGTGAAGTAAGCCATTCATATGAAGACAAATACTGTATGATACCACTTATATGAGGTACCTGAAGAAGTCAAATGCATAGAGATTGAGAGTAGAATGGTGGTTTGCAGGGGAGCGAGCAGAATGGAGGGGGTAGTTGTTTACTGGACATAGAATTTCAATCTTGGAAGATGAAAAGAGTTCTGGAGATCGGTAGTGATAGTCGTACAGCAGTATAAATGTAAATGCCAATAAACTATATACTTGAAAATGGTTAAGATGGTAAATTTTATGTTATGTGTATTTTACCACAATAATAAAACATGGGGGGAAATCCACAGGACTGCACAGACCCCATTGGACCCTAAAATGCCACAAAGCCCTAAGCTTCTTTCCTCCTTGTTTACAGCACTAAATCTGTCCATTTTCCTGTGTTCATAAAGGACCTTTTCCAAAGCAGTGCCTTTGACTCTAAGGCTGTCTCTAGACTTGGTCCCCAGGCTTGGCTTACCTACCTCCTCACCTCTTCTCTCCAGACCTTGCAACCCCCCTCACTGGCCTAAGCCCCAGGGACTATGTGAAGCCTGTCCTATTGTTTGTTTACGAAAAATTTATTTTAAAAAGTAAAATACTACATTCAACATATTCAACCTAATGGAAAAGAAATCAATAAAGAAGCGAAGTTGGGACTGAAATGTCATGAGAACTGTTGGGGAAAAAAAGGTAAAATGCAGGTGTAATATAAATACTCATATAATGGGTAAAATAATCCAATCAAGAGTCAGAAAAAAAAAGTCAGAAATTATCACCGTATGTTTAAGACGAAAAAAAAAAAGAGGCAACTATATGCTCTCCATAGGAAATGCTTTAAAATTCAGAGATGCAAAAAGATTGAAAGTAAAAGGATCAGAAAAAGATATATATGTAAATACACCCACCAGAAAGCTGGAGAGACTCTCCTAATACCAGGAGGGAAAAAGACTTTAAAAGAAAAAATATTACTAGAGATATAGAAGGCTGTATCATAAAAAAGGTCGATTCATCAGGAAGCTATAACATTTATATGTGCATTTAATAACAGAGTGCCAAAATAAATAAAGCAAAAGAGACATGAAGGGAAAAACAACAGTAAATGGAGACTCCAGTATCTCACTTTGAATATTATATACACAACTAGGCAAAATATCAACATAGAAATAAAAGACTTGTAAAACACTATAAATTAAGTACACCTTACGTGTCTACAGAACACTGCACCCAACAACAACAGAATATATATTCTTCAGAAGTGCATATGAAACCTCCAGGGTAGAACAAATGCTAGGACATAAACTTCACTAAATTTAAAATACTAAGAATAAATACTTTTATGGTCTGTGACAACAATGGAATGAAATTAGAAATCAATAACTTAGGAAAAACTGGAGAAATTCACAAATATGAAAAAAAATACTCGTAAATAACCAATGTGTCAAAGAAGAAATCCATATAGAAGTGAGGAAATGTCTCAAACCAATAATCTCACCTTGCACCTTATCACACTTGAAAGGATGGGCACCAACACACACCCCCCCCCAATGAGATGAAGGAAATAAAAAAGAGCAGAAAATAGAGAATAGAAACAGCATATAGAAGTCAGTGAAATCAAAAGTGAGGTGTTTGAAAAAAATTAATAAAATTGACAAATCTTTAGCTAAACTGACTGAAAGAAAAGACTCAAATTCCGAAAATCGGACAGAAGGAAAGACTATTCCACCAACCTTACAGCAATAAAAAGGATTATAAAGGAATTCAATGAACAGTATGGCAACAAATTAGATAATTTAGATGAAATAGACAAACTCCTAGAAATATACATCCTGCAGAAAATAACTCAAGAAAAAAATAGAGTTTCTGACTATACCAGTGACGTGGTTGAATTACTAAGCAAAAACTACTCAAAAGGAAAGCCCAGGCCCAAATGGCTTCACCATAGAATTCTCCAAATCATTCATAGGTTTAATATGATTCTTCAGAAACCCTCCCCACAAATAGAATCAACACAACACTTCAAACTCATTCTATCAGACCAGTATTACTCTTACTTTAAAACCAAAGGTATTATTAAAAAATGAAGAAACCAATTTTCCTTGTGAAAATGGATGCCAAAAAAATCAACCATACTAGAAAACCTAATCCAGCATCATCTAACCACAAATATACAGCGTGACTAAGTTGGATTTACTTCAGGCATGCTAGGTTGAGTTAATATCTCAAAATCAACTTAGGCAATATAATGTATTAATACAGTAATAAGCAAAAATGTCATGATCACCTCAGTAGGCTCATAGAAAGTACAGTTGACCCTTGAACAACATAGGTTTGAACTGCACAGGTCCACTTATATGCAGATCTTTTCCAAAAAATATATTGGAAAAAACTTTGGAGATTTGCAACAATTTGAAAAAACTTGCAGATGAACCACGTAGCCTGGAAATATTGAAAAAATTAAGGAAAAGCTAGGTATGTCACGAATCTATTAAATGTAGATACTAGTCTATTTTATCATTTACTACCACAAAATATACACACATCTATTATAAAATGTTAAAACTTATCAAAACTTATGCAGTGCACCTGAAACTAACACAACATTGTAAATCAACCATACTCCAATAAATTTTTTTAAAAGACTAGTAATACCAAAAAAAAAAACCTTATGCACACACAGCCATACATAGCACCATTTGCAATTGAGAGAAATGTAAACAAACAGAAACATGCCATATTAAAACTACATAAAATTAACTGTAGTATATACTCTACTATTTGAATAATTTTGTAGCCACCTCCTGATGCTATTTTGCTGAGCTCAAGTAATGTGAGTATCCATAAAATGTCATGTGATGCTAGTTCCCTGGTGGTCTAGTGGTTAGCATTCGTTGCTTGCATTGCAACGAATTGAACCCATGGTCTGGGTTCAATCCCTGGTCAGGGAACTGAGATCTCACAAGCCACATGGTGCAGCCAAAAATAAAAAAACTTATGTGATGCTAATCATCTCCACGTGTGCAGTTTGTCTCTCCAGTGAATTGCATATGGCAGTAAAAAGTGTCCTTTTTTGGTTCTTGAGTATTTTTCATCGTGTTCAGTGCAATACTGTAAACCTTGAATAACACCATGGGACCCATGGAAAGTGCCACTAATGATGCTGGAAGTGCTCCCAAGAAGCAGAGAAAAGTCACTGTTAACAAGTCCAAGCTCATACTGCTTGCTAAAAGACAGGCCAACAAATCAAGAGATTCGTTGTGGGGGCAAGGAATAGCTACTTTATTTTGGAAGCCAGCAGACCAAGAAGATGGTGGACTAGTGTCCCAAAGAACCATCTTCCCTGAGTTAGAATTCAGGCTTCTTTTACACGAAAAGGGAAGGGGATAAATTCAAACGTTTCCTGGTTCCAGTCAGACTCTGAAGGGAATGTGTTAACTTCTTCCTTCCTGCATCCATTCACAGGTAAGCCTCACCAGGATGTTTTCTGTGAGCTAAATAAAGGTATTTTAGCTTAACGCTCATTACATGGGACACAGGGTTCCCAGAGATGGACCATTATGTATACTTTAAGCTTGTAGGCAACATCCCTTTAGTGATTAACTTGTAGCAAAAGCAATAGAATAGCAAGGTAAAAGTAAAAGAAACAGATCCAATATGGAGTCAGATTTGTTCTTCCCTATTATATCATGACATTACAAGAAAAAGTTGAATTGCTTGATATATATTGTAATTTAGGTCTGTAGCTGCAGTTGCTTTCCATTTCAAGATAAATGAGTCCAACATAAGGACCATAGTAAAAAAAAAAGAGAGAGAAGGGTATTCCTTAAGCCATTGCTGCCACTATGCCAGCAGGTATGGAAATCTTGCACTTTTTATGAAATACTTTTTTTTTAATTTATTTTATTATTGTATTTTATTTTATTTTTTGGCTGCATTGGGTCTTTGTTGCTGCACGTGGGCTTTTCTCTGGTTGTGGCGAGCAGGGGCTACTCTTTGTTGCCGTTCATGGGCTTCTCACTGTGGTAGCTTCTCTTGTTGCAGAGCACAGGCTCTAGGCACGTGGGCTTCAGTAATTGTGGCACTCAGGCTCAGTAGTTGTGGCACACGAGCTTAGTTGCTCCGCAGCATGTGAGATCGTCCCAGACCAACGCTCGAACCCATGTCCCCTGCACTGGCCGGTGGATTCTTAACCACTGTGCCACCAGGGAAGTCCCAAGACTGCCTTTTAAAGTTCTTTTGGTATTGGAGAATGCCCCTGATGACCCAGAACCCCACGAGTTCAACACTGAAGGCATCAAAGTGGTCTACTAGCCCCCAAACACAAGGTCTCTAATTCAGCCTCTAGATCAGGCAGTCATAAGGACTTTTTTTTTTAATGTTTATTTATTTATTTGTGCCAGGTCTTAGTTCCGGCATGCAGGATCTTCATAGCGGCATGCAGGGTCTTTTAGTTACGGCCTGCAGGATCTTTAGCTGTGGCATGTGGGATCTAGTTCCCTGACCAGGGATCGAACCCAGGCCCCCTGCATTGGGAGCATGGAGTCTTAGCCCCTGGACCACCAGGAAAGTCCCCATAAGGACCTTTAAGTCTCATTATACACACCACTCTATGGAAAGGATTGTCAATGCTATGGAAGAGAACTCCAAAAGAGAGAACATCATGAAAGCCTGGAAGTATTGCACCATCAAAGATGCCATCATTGTTATAGAAAAAGCTGAGAAATCCCAAACAATAAATTCCTGCTGGAGAAAACTGTGTCCAGATGTTTTGCATGACCCCACAAGATTTGCGACAGAGCAAATCAAGGAAATCATGAAAGAGATTGTGGGTATGGCAAAAAAAATTCGGGGGGGGGCGGTGAAGGGTTTCAAGATACGGATTTTGGAGAAATTCGAGATCTAGTAGACACCACACCAGAGGAATTAACAGATAACTTGATGGAGCTGAGTGCTTCCAAATCATTGCCAGACGATGAAGATATAGAAGCAGTGTCAGAAAAAAACTGACATTAGACAATCAAAGAGTTTCAGTTATTCAAGACTACTTTTGGACTTTCTTGGTGGCACAGGGCTTAAGAATCCTCCTGCCAATGCAGGGGGCACAGATTCAATCCCTGGTCTGGGAAGATCCCACATGCTGCGGAGCAGCTAAGCCTGCACACCACAACTACTGAAGCCCGCATGCCTAGAGCCCATGCTCCAAAACAAGAGAAGCCACTGCATTGAGAAGCCCACGCACGGCAATGAAGAGTAGCCCCTGCTCACCACAACCAAAGAAAAGCCCACGCTCAGCAACAAAGACCCAACACAGCCAAAAAAAAAAAAAAGACTGCTTTTGACTTCTTTTTGACATGGACCCTTCTATGATACAGGCACTGAAACTAAAGCAAATGGTGGAAGAAGAATTGGTACTATAGAAACATTTTTTTAGAAATGAATGAAATATTTTTAGAGAAATGAATAAGCAAAAGAGTCAGACAGAAATTACAGTGTATTTCCATAAAATTACACCTCTCCTGCCTTCCCTTCCACCTTCTCCACCTCTTCCACCTTTGCCATCCCTCAGAGAGCTAGACCACCCCCTCCTATTCAGTCTACTCAATGTGGAGACAAGGATGAGACCCTTTATGATGATTCACTTCTACTTAATGAATAGTAAATATTCATCATACTGTACAGTTAATCTTTATTGTATATGTGTGTGAATGTCTTCATGTGAAAATCTAATAACTGTGGCAAGAACTGTATGAGATGTTTTTGTGTCATTATTGTCATCATCTCTTAATTATTATCATCTGCAAGACTTGTATGGAAGTGGAAAGCCTATCCTTACCTAGGTATAAAGTGAGTGATATTTAATACAAAATTAGTGATGTGTAAATTTTATTACTGTTTTATAACTTTGCTTTCAAAGAATTACATTACCATACAGTATGCTTCTCTCTTGTAACTGGAGAAACTTCATATCAGCCTATGATCACAGGTAAGTGGTTTTTTCAAAAAATGGAACAATGTTTTCAATACTGTATTATGAATATGACCATAATACATGATAAACATTTTATAATGATTCATTCATTAGTTATAGGCTAGGCTACCATGAAGCAACTGTATCCATTACACGAGGCTACCATAAAGCAATCATATTGCCATTTCTTCATTATCAGTGCATCAATCATTATAATTATGAATTTCTTTTTCACATTATCTTTTCATTTTTGATGTCATGTTAGTAATACATATAACATCACGGCGTTTTGTATCATATAAGACAATATTGATGGAGGTACTGATAGACAATTCATCTTGTAAACTGAAGACAAACTTATGGTATTGATAAATACAGTACAGTACTGTAAATGTATTTTCCTTATGAGTTTCTTAATAATATTTTCTCTTGCTTACTTTCTTGTAATTATACAGTCATATCACGTACAAAATATGTGCTAATCAGCTGTTTATGTTTTCTGGTCAACAGTAGTCTATTAATAAAGTTTTGGGGGAGTCAATAGTTATATGTAGATTTTTGACTGCCTGGGGAAAGCACCTCTAACCCCTGCATTGTTCAAGGGTCAGCTGTAGTTGACAACCTACAGCACCCTCTCATGATAAAAACCCTCAGCAAACCAGGTATTGATAGAAATTTCCTTCACATGAAAATGAGCATCGATGAAAAAAATCACAGCTGATATTATATTTAATTGTGAAAAACTGGATGCTTTCCCCTGAATATCAGGAAGGAAACAATGATATCTGCTCTTATCATTTCTATTTGACAATACCCTGGGGGTTTTAACCAGGACAATTGTGCAATGAATAAATCAATGAAAAGGAAATAAAATGAATCCAGGTTGGATAAGAGAAAGTAATGCTGTCTCTACGTGTAGATGATGTATCCTGTAAATAGAAAACTCTAAGGAATCCACTTTTTAAAAAAAACATTAGAAATGATAATCGAGTTTGGCAAGGTTGTAGGTACAAGATCAATATATAAAAATACATTCTATTTCTAATCACTTGCAGCAAAAAAATCTGAAAATGAAATTAAGAAAACATCCATTCAGAAGAGCGTAAAAATGAATAAAATAGGGGAGAGGGATAAATTGGGATTGACATTTAATAGATGGCTAATAAAAGCCTACTGTATAGCACAGGAAACTCTGCTCAATACTCTGTGATGGCCTATATGAGAAAATAATCTTAAAAAAGAGTGGATATATGTATATGTATAACTGATTCACTTTGCTGTACACCTGAAACTAACACAACATTGTAAATCAACTGTACCACAATAAAAATGAATAAAATAGTTAGGACTAAATTCAACAAAAGAGATACCAAGCAAAAACTCTGAAATCCACAAAACATTGTTGAGCAAAGTTAAAGATCTAATTACATGGTATAACCTCCCATGTACGTACATT
Source organism: Neophocaena asiaeorientalis asiaeorientalis (assembly GCF_003031525.2). Classification (NCBI taxonomy): domain Eukaryota; kingdom Metazoa; phylum Chordata; class Mammalia; order Artiodactyla; family Phocoenidae; genus Neophocaena; species Neophocaena asiaeorientalis. The sequence goes on from NW_020175432.1 coordinate 4,458,130, forward strand.
GGAAGACAATATTTTGAGATGGCAATACTCCTCCAAATGATCCACAGATTGAGTGCAATCTCTGTCAGAATCCCAACTGACTTCTTTATAGAAATTGTTAAACTGTTTCAAAAATTCAAATAGAATTGCAAGGTATCCAGAATAACCAAAACAATGAAAGCAAAAATCAAGTAGGAGGACTCACATTTCCTTATTTCAAAACTTTCTGCTGAACAATGGTAATGAAGGTAGTGTGGTAATGACACGGGGATGGACATATAAATCATTGGAATAGAATGAGATTTCATAAATAAACCCATCCGTCCGTGGTCAACTGGTTTTCAAACACAATGCCAAGAATGGGAAAAGAATATTATTCTTAAAAGTTGGCACTGGGACGAGTGGATAGCCACATGCAAAAGAATGAAGTGGATGTTTACATCACACCACATACAGTAATTTACCAAAATGGATCAAAGACCTAAACATAAGAGGTTAAACCTTAATACTCTTAGAAAAAACGTAGGGACTCCCCTGGAGGTCCAGTGGTTAAGACACTGCACTTCCACTGCAGGGGCACAGGTTCAATTCTTGGTCCTTGAACTAAGATCCTCGCATGCCCAGTGGCGCGGCCAAAATATATATGTATATGGAGGAAAATATTCATGACCTCGGATTTGGCACAAAATTATTCAAGATGACACCAAAAAAACAGACAACTTGAATTTAATCAAAATTATTAGCTTTTGTACTTAAGAGTATACTATCAAAAAGGTGAAAACACATATTGGGACCCAAGTTTACTATCGTGGGAATATAGAATGGTGCAGCCACTTTATTTATTTATTTATTTATTTATTTTTTTTTTTTTTTTTTTTTTTTTTTTTTTTTTTTTGCGGTACGCGGGCCTCTCACTGTTGTGGCCTCTCCCGTTGCCGAGCACAGGCTCCGGACGCGCAGGCTCAGCGGCCATGGCTCACGGGCGCAGCCGCTCCGCGGCATGTGGGATCTTCCCGGACCGGGGCACGAACCTGTGTCCCCTGCATCGGCAGGCAGACTCTCAACCACTGCGCCACCAGGGAAGCCCTATTTATTTTTAATTAATTTATTTACTTACTTATTTTTGGCTGCATTGGGTCTTCCTTGCTGTTCGCGGGCTTTCTTTAGTTGCAGCGAGCAGGGGCTACTCTTCGTTGCCGTGTGTGGTCTTCACATTGTGGTGGCTTCTCTTGTTGTGGAGCCCAGGCTCTAGGCACGCAGGTTTCAGTAGTTGTGGCACTCGGGTTCAGTAGTTCTGGCGCATGGGCTTAGTTGCTCCGCAGCGTGTGGGATCTTCCCGGACCAGGGCTCGAAGCCGTGTCCCTTGCATTGGCAGGCGGATTCTTAACCACTGTGCCACCAGGGAAGCCCGGTGCAGCCACTTTAGAAAACAGTATGGCATGGGAATTCCCTGGCAGTCCAGTGGTTAGGACTCCGCGCTTTCACTGCTCGGGGCCTGGTTCTATCCCTGGTCAAAGAACTGAGATCCTGCAAGCCGGGCGATGCGACCAAAACACACACACATGCGCACACACACACACGCGCGCACACACACACACACGCGCACACACAAAATCCCCACAAAAACAAACAAAAAAAAACAGTATAGCAGTTCCTCAAAAATTATATTCAAAGTTACCATGTGATCCAGCAATACTGTTTCTGGGTATGTACTCCCAGGACTCAGATATTTCTACACCCATGTTCACCGGAATGTTATTCATGAGCCAAAAGGTGGTAGCAACTCATGTGTCCATCAAAAATGAATGGATAACAAAATTTAGTATATACATAGAATGGAATTTTATTCAGATTTAGAAAGAAAGGAAATTCTAACATATGCTGTAACATGGGTGAAACGAGAACATCATGCTAAGTGAAATAAGCCAGTCAAAAATGGACAACTACTATATGAATCCACTTGTATGAAGTACTTAGAATAGTGAAATTCATAGAGACAGAAAGTAGAATGGTGGTTGGTAGGGCCCGGGGGAAAGGGAAGTGGGAGATGTTGTTTAATATGTTTAGATTTTCAGCTTTGAAAGATGAAAACACTTCTGAGATTGATTTCCCAATGTCAGTGTACTTCTCACTACTGAACTGGACATTTAAGATGTAAACTTCATAGTATGTTAAAAGTTAAAATTTTAAAGCAAGAGAAGGAAAACACAGCCCACAGAATGGAAGAAAGTTTTGCAAATAAAATATCTAAGGGATTTGTATTGAAGGTATATAAAGGACACTAATAACTCAGTAAGAAGTCAAATAACCCAATTTTACAATATGAAAGAATGTAAATAGACATTTTTAAAGGAAAATGTACAAACGGTCAAGAACACATTAAAAGATGCTTGCACTAGCCATCAGAGAAATTCAAATCAAAACCCCAATGAGAGGGACTTCCCTGGTGGTGCAGTGGTTAAGACTCCATGCTCCCAATGCAGGGGGCTGGGGTTCAGTCCCTGGTCAGGGAACTAGATCCCCCACGCATGCCACAACTAAGGAGCCCACCTGCCGCAGATAAGAGCTGGTGCAACCAAATAAATATATTTTTAAAAATGAGATACCACTTCACAACCACTAGGATAGCTAGAGTTTAAAAAGTGAGATAATAAAAGTTTTGTGGATGATATGGGAAAATTGGAACCCTCAACCACTGCCGGTGGGAATATAAAATGGTGCAACAACTTTGGAAAACAAATCTGGCAATTCCTCAGAAATTAAACCTAGAATTACCATAGGACCCATCAATTCATTCCTAGCTATATGCCCAATAGAGATGAAAATATGTCCAAACAAAAATTTGTACACGAAAGTTTATTGCAACGTTATTCATAATAGCCAAAAGGTGGAAAGAAACTAAATGTCCATTAAGAAATGAGTAAATAAAGAAAATGTGTTTTATGCATACAGTGGAATATTATTCAGCCATAAAGATGAATGAGGTATCCATACATGCTACCACATAGAAGTTCCTTGAAAAAGTTATGCTAAGCAACTGAAGTTAATTACAAAGACAATATTTCATATGATTCCATTCGTATATAACTCCAGAACAGGGAAATGTATAGAAACAGAAAGATTAGAGGTTGCCTACAACTCTGGCTTGGAGAAGGAAGATGGGAAGATAGGGAAGTGATATCTAAAGGGTACCGGGGTTTCTTTTAGAGGTGACAAAAATGTTCAAAACTTGTGGTGCTGATTGAACATATCTGTGAATGTACTGAAAAACATTGACTTGTACACATTAAAGGGATGCAGTGTATGGTATGTATATTTTACCTCAATAAAACTATTCAGATAAATAAATGCATTAGAAGTTTTGAATCAATGTGTTAAGAATATTAAAAGTTTTCAAGTATATCCCACATTTTCAAAACTTATTGTGTTTCATATATATATAATGTTCAATGTCAATTATACCTCGTTTGGGGTTTTTTTGATTTGGGTTTTGTTTTTGTTTTGCAGTACCGGGCCTCTCACTGTTGTGGCCTCTCCCGTTGCGGAGCACAGGCTCTGAACGCGCAGGCTCAGCGGCCATGGCTCACGGGCCCAGCCACTCCGCGGCATGTGGGATCTTCCCGGACCGGGGCACGAACCCGTGTCCCCTGCATTGGCAGGTGGATTCTTAACCACTGTGTCACCAGGGAAGCCCCCAAAACGTATTGTTTTTTGTTATATTGGTAAAAATAGTAACTAGGGGCTTCCCTAGTTGCACGCAGCAACGAAGACCCAATGCAGCCAAAAATAAATAAATAAATTTATAAAAAAATAGTAACTGGATTGCCTTAGGGATATCATAGCCGTTTACATTTCAAAATTTCTAGGCACACACTCTGAAACTAAAATAAATTTCCTTCTAGTGTAAAATGTATACCTGAGAGTATTGTTGAACACATCTCGCAAATTATGATTGGTGGGAGAAGAGTCCCTGTTCCCAGGCAAGGGCTGCAGGGTTCAAACTTCCCACCAGAGTCAAGTGCTTGGGAGGCCAGGGGATTCTCTAACTAAAATACCACATGTGTGGAGAGGGAAAAGTGACGGCCTCAACGCTGTCAACAAAGATAAAAATGGAGCCAGACTCTTTATTACACATGGTGAGGTCATTTTTCAGTGTGTTTGTAAACAAGGGTCACAGTATCCTGAGTGGCCTCACAGTCTATGCCAAGTATTGCCCCGTGGAGGACCGTAAACCCTCTTTTCCCAGTTGGCCTGACCAGGGCGCCCCTCTTGCTTTGGATAAGGACGTCGGTTGTTCCGGAATCTTACTCTGGAATTCCCTGAGCACACCTGTGTCCCCACATTCTGAAAGATTTGAGGAAGACGCCACTGTCCCTCTAGGGCCAGTGACAAGTGTGGTTTAAAAGAAAACGTCGCTGCGGCATCCCTGGTGGCGCAGTGGTTGACAGTCCGCCTGCCGATGCAGGGGACGCGGGTTTGTGCCCCGGTCCGGGAAGATTCCACATGCCGCGGGGCGGCTTGGCCCGTGAGCCATAGCCGCTGAGCCTGCGCGTCCGGAGCCTGTGCTCCGCAACGGGAGAGGCCACAACAGTGAGAGGCCCGCGTACCGAGAGAAAAAAAAAAAAAAAAAAAAAGGGCAAACGTCGCTGGAAGGGACAAGCTCCTGCCCGCCTGTGGAAACTGGTTCTGCTCAATCATGTGACCTCCTGACCCGTTGTCACTCAGGAGAAAGGGGGGGGCGGGTGCTTGCGAACTGTCCAATCAGGGGCGCAGCAGGGTAAAGTGGGTGGGCCACGCTCTGCAAACTGCGTGGACGCTCGTGGCCACGCTTTGCGTGGAATCTCGTCTGCGTTTACGTGTCTCAGGTGTGTCTGCTGCAACGTAAATACGTGCTGCACGGGCCGCGGGAGTCTATGGGAAGACGCCGGAGGAGCCCAAAGCCGGGAAATGGTGAGTGTGCTGGGCCAGGTGTCCCAAGACAGGGAGGAGGGACAGTCTGAACCGGCCGTGGCGGGACGTGGGCCTCCCGGCGCGGTAAACTCAGGAGTCTGCGGACCCAAAATCGCAGGGGGCGCCGTTCAGACCTCATTCCCTCCGGCTGTCGCAGTGGCGGGGCTGGGTCGGCAGCCGGGACCCCGGGCGTCCTGTCCCGTCACTGCAGTCGGTGACAAGCCTGGAGCCTCTCTGGGCAGCTCTTCGCCCACAGCCCCGCAACTCCTCTAGAAAGTGTGGTGACCATGGGGAGGGTTATCAGGGGACAATCGTGATTCCGTCTCCGTGGTTCGTGCGTGGGAGGAGCTGTGGTCTGTGGGGTCCCAGTCTCTCCTTTCTCTCCAGGGGGCACTCGTTTTCTCCTGAGTTTTTCAAATGTTTGGAGAGCAGGGTCTCAAATCCAGGGTCCAGACTAATTTCCAGATTAGCTCTTCTTAAAACTGGCAATAAATCTCTAAATTTCCACATCCCTCCCTCATTCCCACAGCCAACTTTTCGTCTTCAATTCAGAGCATCATTATCAACTCTTCGTTCTCCTTGGTGTATTTCAAACAGACCCAGTATTTTAATTGTTTATCCTTTTTCTTTGTTTAAAAATTATTTATTTTTGGCTGTGTTGGGTCTTCATTGCTGCACGCGGGCTTTCTCTAGTTGCGGTGAGCTGGGGCTACTCTTGGTTGCGGCACACGGGCTTCTCATTGCAGTGGCTTCTCGTTGCGGAGCATGGGCTCTAGGCGCATGGGCTTCAGTTGTGGCTCACGGGCTCAGTAGTTGTCACTCGCCGGCTCTAGAGCATAGGCTCAGTAGTTGTGGCGCACGGGCTTAGTTGCTCCGCGGCACGTGGGATCTTCCCGGACCAGGGCTCGAACCCGTGTCCGCTGCATTGGCAGGAGGATTCTTAACCGCTGCGCCACTAGGGAAGTCCCTATACTTTTTCTAAAGAGTCATGGGTGGCTCTTTTTTAAGGATTTATACATGCTGTGGATATTTTCCATGAGAGGAAATCTGAGAATAACTACCAGGATCTGAAACCAACCACCTGGAACTGAAACCGTGTAACTCAGATTGGGGCTTGAACCCACGGTCTTTTAACTGAGATCTCACACCTGGTCTCAGGACTTAATGAAGCTCAGGTCCTTGATGTCTCATCGCAGAAAGAATTCAGTGAGAGACAAAGCGATAGGTAAGAAGTGGACACACTCCACAGACAGAGTGTGGGCCACCTCAGAAGGTGAGAGTGGCACCGGGGTGTGGGGTTGGCCATTTTTATAGGGGTGGATAATTTCATAGGCTAATGAGTGGGAGGGGTATTCCAGCTATTTTGGAGAAGGGGTGGGGATTTCCAGGAATTGGGCCACCGCCCACTTTTTGACCTTTATGCTCGGCCTTGGAACTGTCATGGCACCTGTGAGTGTGTTACAATGAGTGTATACTGAGGCTCAAGGTCTAGTGGAAGTCAACTTGTCCGCCATCTTGGACCTATTCTGTTCTAATCAGTTTATGTCATGTCCTCAGGCTATGTCATTCTTTTAAAGGTTGTGCCGTGTCCCCTTCCCTCCTGTTTCAGAGCTACATTGTGTGAAATCTTTGTGCCTCTCCTCGAGGATCTTTCTTGGGCACAGACATCCTATGGGTAGTCCTTTAGGTAGAGTTTCTTCTTTGGAAACGTTCCTGGGTGTTCTCTCCTGTAATCACTTCCCCTCCCTGGGTTTGTCACCCTGGAAAGATTTATTCGTGTATGTGAGCCTCAGTTATTCAAAAAATTAAAATTTATGTAAGCAGTGGAGCTTGAACGATAGCATTTTCCAAAGAGGCAAGAAATAGGTGAGTTTCAGAAAAAAGAAAATATTCTTGTATTACATTGCATTAAAAATTCTTGTTTCTTTTTTCTTCCCTCCCTGAGCAGGCATAGTAATATCCTGAGGTCTGTTCTTTTTGTTTTGGGGTTTTTTTTGGGGGGGGGGTGGGGGGGTTGTTCAAATGCAATTCCAGGGCTTAGGCTTGAGGTGTTCAAGTACAGTTTTTAAAAAATTTTTATTGAAATATAGTTGATTTACAATGTGTTAGTTTCAGATGTACAGTCAAGTGATCCAGTCATATATATACATATATACGTGTATACTTATATGTGAATATATGTATATATACTTTTTAGATGCTTTTCCATTACAGGTTAGTGATATTGAGTATAGTTCCCTGTGCTATACAGTAGGTCCTTGTTAGTTATCTGTTTTATATATAGTAGTGTGTATATTTTAATCCCAAACCCCTAATTTACCCCCCAATTATGTTTTTATAAAACAATTTCTTGCTGTGAAATAATTAATTAATACCATTATTTTCTGAGAGTAATAGATACTTATGCGTTTTCTTGTTGAACTAGAAAAAAGCCTTACACTTTTTCCCTCCTTTCTACATAAACACTAGGTTTGTGTGATTTTGCTAGATTCTTCAGCCACTGGGTTCATTTAAAATAGCATCGTGTGGTCCAAAGCAATGTGACTGGGAGCAGAGGCCTGAGGTCAGTGACTCAAGGTGAGGCCCCCTTGAGGCTGCAAAGGGAAGTACTTGAAGGCCCAGCTGGTTCTTCCTGGAGAGCCCAGCAGGTGTCCTACCTGCTCACACCCACCATGGAAGGAGCCTTTAAGCTGAGAGAAGTTACAGAGCCCTGGAAAGCTGGGGATAACAACTGCACATGGCAGAAAGGGTTTGGGGGGAGATGGGATGGTGATGCCCCTTTTGAGGTTGTAACCGTGGTTCCCGCGGGTCTGTTTCTAGGTATAGGCTGGAGTTGTTGGGTTTTTTTTTTTTTAATATAAATTTATTTATTTATTTTTTGGCTGAGTTGGGTCTTTGTTGCTGCGTGTGGTCTTTCTCTAGTTGCTGCAAGCAGGGGCTACTCTTCGTTGTGGTGCACGGGCTTCTCATTGCGGTGGCTTCTCTTGTTGTGGAGCACGGGCTCTAGGCATGTGGGCTTCAGTAGTTGTGGCTTGCGGGCTCTAGAGTGCAGGCTCAGTAGTTGTGGCACATGGGCCTTGTTGCTCCACGGCATGTGGGATCTTCCCGGGCCAGGGCTTAAACCCTTGTCCCCTGCATTGGCAGGTGGTTTCTTAACCACTGCGCCACCAGGGAAGCCCTAGGTTGGAGTTTTACATCCACAGTGTAGCTGCGCTCAGAGTGTAATTTGTTTACATTGAGAAAGTCTGTGACAGGAGTTCTGTGTCCTGGGTTAGGGGTCATGAATTTGGGAGTTCTTTTGGGTCAGAATCTTAAATTGAATTCTACTGAGAGTTTTCTCACTGTGGGAATGGAAGCCTGAAAAAGGGAGTGGTTCCATTATTCCCCAGGGAGGGGAGGGCGTGTGGCGCTCCCAGAGTCCATCCCTGTGGCTGCTCAGGTGCCCCCACCCTCCTTCACCAGGGACTGACCTGGTCCAGCGGTTCTATCTCAACCAGGAGAGGCTAGTGGGTGTTAAACTTTCAAACAGGCTCCTTCTGTCCTGTGAGATGCTGACTGCTTATCTGTGCTGATTCCAATATTTGTGTCTCTTTCCTCTGGATTCTTTTATCCATTGAATAGTGCAGCCCTTTGGCTGTAGTTTCCCTTAGCACTTTGTAATTAATTCCCTGTGTGGGAAATAACATTTTTAGTTTCTTGGGCTTAAAGAAAAATCTCAGTTGATTGAGAGATATGATGTCAGTAAGGCAAGAAAATTGTGGAACTAAATAGAATTTTTGTTCCTTTTAGGGAAGAGAACCTCAAGATGTGAGATGAATGTGTTTACGTTTTCAGGTATGTGTTTCATTTTACATCAGTGTGTGCATGTCCTTAGAGAATATTGAAATTTAAAAGGCAGGGAACTCCCTGGCAGTCCAGTGGTTAGGACTCGTGGCTTTCACTGCTGGTTCAATCCCTGGTCAAGGAAATAAGATCCTGCAAGCCGTGCAGCACAGCCAAGAAAAAAAAAAAAGCTAAAGCAATTGATGTGAGGACAGCTAATCAAAGCTTACATACATCTTTGAAAATTCCACTGCATTTAAAGAACTAAACCCAAACCCCTGTTGCATTATAATGTTATATTGATTTCTGAAAATACCACCCTCCCCCATATGAGATATAGGGAAGGGACAAACTAGGATCCACCTTGTCATTTTAGTTAGCAAGGGATTTGAAAATTATGGTTTATACTTTTGTAACCATTAGTGTTCAAAGGAATTAGATCTTAACAATAGTTTCCTGTGTACAAAAGTTAAAATTAAAGAAAGACTATTAAATAGTAACACGGGGTGTATATACTTTGCTTATTTTCAAGAAACCTGTGAGATACAAAAGCCTAACTTAAGCAAAGTCACTGCCCACCTATCCTGGTCCCCTCCAGCATTGTTACTCCAGCCATTGCAAATACACAGTTTTAATCATTTCTTGAGCTTCCTGTTAATGTTTCTTTATATAAAAACAAGCCATTGTGAATTCATATTTTTCATACCCAAGTTTGTCCTTACAATGAGTAGTCAGACTCCACATTTTTGAAACTTGATGAAAGTATAGTTGGTATACAATGTTGTGTTAATTTTTGCTGTACAGCAAAGTGATTCAGTTATACATATATACATTCTTTTTCATATTCTTTTCCATTATGGTTTATCACAGGATATTGAATATAGTTCCCTGTGTTACACAGTAGGACCTTGTTGTTTATCCATTCTATATATCACAGTTTGCATCTGCTCATCCCACATTCCCAGTCCTTCCCTCCCCCAGCCCCCCTCCCCCTTGGCAACCACAAGTCTGTTCTCTGTGTTTGTACGGACTCCACGTTTTTTGATGTTTACCGACAGCTTACGCCTCCCTTCTCTCTTCCCCTTGTGTCCACTCCCGGAAAAGCCGATAACAAAGTCTGTAGTCCTCTGGCATTAGTTTCACATTCCAGCCACACGAGTCCCTGTCTGCATGCAGAACTCTTATCCTGGCCCAACCCCTGACAAAGATTCTTTGCTTGACCAGAGAATCGTTGGTTCTGACCCTAAACCTTCTCCTGGGCCTATCTGCGTAGTTCCTCGTGAAATCCAGTTTTACCAGAAACCCTGCTGCATCAGTTAAACCGAATTCCCCAGCTGCCCATGTCTGATTGCCTTCTGTATCTGATTGGGTTCCTACACTCCCACCATTGCTCAGGTGATGTGTGATCACCCTGGCCCTTCAGTAAGAATCCTGTTAGGTCAGTTTATCCAGACCCACCAATCCCTGGTTTTTCTTTCAGTAATTTTCCATCCACTGACGCCCCCCACCCTGCTCTCTGGCCATGAATTCCCACTTCCACGTGCTGTATTCAGAGTTGAGCCTAGTCTCATTTCCCCCTGGCTGTGAAATCCCATCGCAGTGGTCTCTGTACCTGTCCCAGGGGTTCTGGATAAAATCTGCTTTACCTCTTTGACAAGTGTCACTGAATATTTTTCCTTTAACATCCCCTAGCCATGATAAAAATCCAGGCCAGGCTCCTTTCCTTGCTTTCTGAAGCCTTCTCAGAGCTGCTTGAGAGGCCAGCCCTGCCCTCCCCCCAAGAGCGCAATTATGTGGGTCATAGACCTTTTTTTTTTGGCCCCGCCGGGTGGCATGCGGGATCCTAGTTCCCTGACCAGGGATCGAACCTATGCCCCCTGCATTGGGAGAGCGGAGCCTTAGCCACTGGACCACCAGGGAAGTCCCGGTCATAGGCTTTTTCCTACCCTGAGTGTGTGTGTGTTTGCATGACACACCAGCATCAGTCTCAACGTGGAAATCACACCTCTGCAGGTGGCAAGAACAGTTGGTGTGGTGAGCAGCCTGGCCAGACGTGACCACCACCCGTGGGTCTGTCTTCTCTTGCTCTGACTCGCCCACCTGCTGTGTTGTCTTATGGCAGCCGGGGCTGTGGGCTGCTAGGTGCCAGGGACCTCGTGCTGTGAGCTGTGCTGCCTGTGTTGCATTGCTGACCATACCAAGCCTCAGTTTTAGATTCAGCAGACGAGAGTTGGCAGTTTCAAGAATTCCTAGGCTTTGGGGAGCAGCAGTATGGGATTGGCGCCCTCCTTGTATTAGTCCTGGGTTGATATCTTTGCCAGGATTTATCTGTGTGTTAGAGTGAAGCTGTGACAGAGGCAGGCTTGGCCCCGACACACCCCAGTGAGGGTGAGAGAGAGAGAGACTATGCCCTGTGCAAGAGGTGGCTCCATTGAGTGTTGCTCTTGAAAGAACAGTCATTTAAAAAGACAGAAAACGAGAAGAGGGGGAAAGACAGCCAATAGATGGCAGGCTGAATCCGCCCTCCTAATACCAGGGGGCGCACCAGGACCCCTAAGTACCTCTGCTGCTGCCCCTGTCTCTACTGCAACAAAGCTCCTGACCATCAGAGTTACAGGGGGCAACACCCATGGCATCCTTGTGGCACAGCCAAGGGATTAGTTCAAACGGACCTAAACCTGGGGTCTTTAAACCCTATAAAGCAACCTGTTGTCCTGGAGGAGACCCCTATTCCTCATGGCATTAATGTGAGGCCCTCTGGAGGGAAAAATTTTATAAATACCAGGGTAGAGAGGTCACCCTCTCCCCCGAAGTATATACAGTGACTGAAAAACTAAAACAGGGAAGGACAGGAGAGAGGAAATAAGTGAAAAAATACTGAAACAAAGGTCCACAATTTAACCCAACTGGAAATCTAAAATATAGTAAAAAGAATTTACACAACAGAAAAGATAAAGGGGCACTGTTTGGTTTCTGGGGCCTCTACAACATAGTTTCTGAATTAATTTTGTCATCTGCTATATTGCATTGATTCACAAACCTTCATGCAAATAATACTGGGTCTCGGGCTTCCCTGGTGGCGCAGTGGTTGAGAGTCCGCCTGCCGATGCAGGGGATACAGGTTCGTGCCCCCATCCAGGAAGATCCCACATGCCGCGGAGAGGCTGGGCCCGTGAGCCATGGCCGCTGAGTCTGCGCGTCCGGAGCCTGTGCTCCGCAACGGGAGAGGCCACAACAGTAAGAGGCCTGCATATCGCAAAAAATAATAATAATAATACTGGGTCTCACGGTACAGTTATATTAGGATCCCACTAAACTTAAGCAAGGTAAGATAATCTCTAAGATGATCTAAGATTCCCAATAATCTTAGAGGAGTTACTGAATATAAAATAGGGGACAGTGCTTGCTTCAGCAGCACATATACTAAAATTGGAATGATACAGAGACTAACATGGCCCCTGCGCAGGGATGACACGCAAATTCGTGAAGCTTTCCATATTTAAAAAAAAAAATTATCAAAGCTATAAGACCCACCGATAGACAGTAAACTTTACTATGTTAATAAAAACTACATGTGCTATATCGCACATTTTAAAAATATTTTGATAACTGTATTTCTACATAATTTGTTTCCTTTATAATTCTATGTATTTTTTGCAATAAAAACATTATTCCAAAAATATAAATATAAAAAAAATAAAATAGGAGACAAATAAGCATGTCTCACCTTAACCATCAGCCAACTTGCCTAAAGACCCCATGGTCATAGGATTCATTTGTCCTAAAGTATCCTATAGTGAACAGGAAAGCTCTGAACTAATGATTCACAAATTAAAATTAAATAATTTTTTAAAATAAATTTATTTATTTATTTTTGACTGCTTTGGGGCTTCGTTGCTGCACGTGGGCTTTCTCTAGTTGCAGCAAGTGGGGACTACTCTTCATTGTGGTGTGCGGGCTTCTCATTGCAGTGGCTTCTCTCATTGTGGAGCACAGGCTCTAGGCACATGGGCTTTGGTAGTTGTGGCACACGGACTCAGTAGTTGTGCCACGCTGGCTCAGTACTTGTGGCTTGCGGGCTCAGTACTTGTGGCTCGCGGGCTCTAGAACGCAGGCTCAGTAGTTGTGTGCATGGGCTTAGTTGCTCCACGGCATGTGGGATCTTCTTGGACCAGGGCTTGAACCCGTGTCCCCTGCATTGGCAGGCAGATTCTTAACCACTGCGCCACCAGGGAAGTCCTTAAATAATGTTTTTGTCAATTCCAAATTGGCTTGACAAAATGGGACCCCACAGATTTATCCCCCAGGTGAATAATGTGTGCCAAAGTAAACTAAACAGGGCTTTGAAGAATTGAAAACCATTACAAAAAATTATTTCGTGAAGAGGTGATTACTTGCAGTGCTTCTCCTTTACACAGCTGAATTTGGCCTGTTCTAAAACATGAAAAGAAGGAATAGCACTTGGTACAACCACTGTGGAAAACTAAAAGTAGAACTAACATATGATCCAGCAACCCCATTCCTGGGCACATATCTGGAGAAAATCATAATTCAGAAAGATACGTGCATCCCAGTGTTCATTGCAGCACTATTTACAGTAGCCAAGCCATGGAAGCAATCTAAATGTCTATCAACAGAGGAACGGATAAAGAAGATGTGGTACATATATACAATGGAATATTGCTTAGCCATAAAAAAAGAATGAAATAATGCCATTTGCAGCAACATGCATGGACCTAGAGATTATCATACTAAGTGAAGTAAGTCAGACAGAGAAAGACAAATGTCATTATTTTAAAAAATGATACAAATGGAATCTAATTTTTAAAAAAATGATACAAATGAACTTATTTACCAAACAGAAACAGACTTACAGATATTGAAAGCAAATTTGTTTACCAAAGGGGAAACGTTGGGGGGAGGGATAAATCTGGAGCTTGGGATTTACATACACTTCTATATGTAAGACAGATAACCAACAAGGACCTACTGTAGAGCACAGGGAACTCTACTCAATATTGTGTGATAACCTATATGAGAAAAGAATCTGAAAAAGAATGAATATATCATATGTATAATTGAATCACCTTGCTATACACCTGAAACTAACACAACGTTGTAAATCAACTATACTCCAGTAAAATTAAAAAAAAAAAAAGGAATGAATGACACCTCACAGTGGATTACCTTTTGAGTTTGTGGTCTCACCACACAAACCCCTGTACCCAGTCCCCAACATTGTGGAAATTACTGACTCTGTCCAGTCAGCAGCTGGTAAATATCGTGCTCTCACAGATTCGGTTAAGTCTGTTGTGTTCAGTGCCTGTTTCAACAGTCTCTCAGCTTCAGTTGGCCTTCACCTCTTAAGGGATGTGATGCACTTTTAACTGGTTAACCTTAGGGAACTTGAACACCATTGTCACTGCACACAGTCTCTGCAGGCAGGATGTGAGCTGTATCGACCTTGCTCTGGGAGCACAGGTATGACATTACATTAATGACATTCTCCTCTGAGGAAGTTCATTTGGGGACATACAGATACTGAAAAAAGGAGCTCCTGGCAAGTGGATGGGTCATTAGCCCATCCATAAATAAGGCCCTGACACTGGTTACATTCTTAAGAATTACATGGTAAACAAGGGACTGTTCTCTCCCTGACACCATGAAGAAATAGCTGTTGTCCCTCTTAGCACTCACAGCATCTCCTAGGTTGTTTTGGTGCTTGGAAGGCAACATATTCTTTCCTTACAAACTTTACTTCTATGCAAGAAACTCCCCTCCTTGGCCCACACTTTATGACATTAGAGCTGTAACTACCACCAGGTACTGAGCTCTCCTGAAAACAGAGGATCTCCCAGGACCTGAGCATGTGACCCTCCACCCTGAAAACAGCCCCCCATGAGCTCAGCATGTCTACTGAGATTTGAGACATGACGGCAGAGTGCAACCTGAGCCCTCTGGCACAGCCTGCCTTCAGGAGGGGGCACCCACCCCCTCAGTCCCTTTCTAGATGCCACCGTTCTGGAAGAGGTCTCTTCACCATTCACTATGTTACCTATAGGTTTGTCATGTATGGTTTTTATTATGTTGAGGTATATTCGTTCTATACCTAAGTTGCTTCGAGTTTTTATCACGAAAGGATGTTAAATTTTGTCAAATGCTTTTTCTGCGTCTGTTGAGGTGATCATATAATTTTTTCCCTTTATTTAGTTAATTTGGTGTAACACATTTATTGATTTGCGTATGTGGAACCATCCTTGCATCCCAGGGATAAATCCAACTTGATCATGTTGTATAAGCCTTCTAATGTGCTGTGAATTTGGTTTCTTTTATTTTGTAGAGGATTTTTACATCTATGTTCATCAGGGGTATTGGCTTGTTATTTTCTATTCTTGTAGTGTCCTTGTCTGGCTTTGGTATCGGTGATGCTGGCCTCATAAAATGAGTTTGGAAGTGTTCCCTTCTCTCCAAGTTGTTGCAAGAGTTTGAGAAGAATTGGTATTAATTCTTCTTTAAATCTTTGGTATAATTCAGCAGTGAAGCCATGTGGTCCTGGACTTTTCTTTGTTGGGAGGCTTTTGATTACTGATTCAACCACCTTACTCCTTATTTAGCGGTTCAGATTTTCTGTTTTTGTGATCCAGTCACAGTAGGTTGTACGTTTATAAGAATTTATCTAGTATGTCTACATCAGGGATCCCCAACCCCCCGGGCCACGAACTGATATGGGTCTGTGGCCTGTTAGGAACCGGGCCGCACAGCAGGAGGTGAGCGGCAGGCAAGCGAGCGAAGCTCCATCTGTATTTACAGCTGCTCCCCATCGCTCACATTACTGCCTGAGCTCTGCCTCCTGTCCGCATTATGGTGAGTTGTATAATTGTTTCATTATGTATTACAATGTAATAATAATAGAAATAAAGTACACAATAAATGTAATGCGCTTGAATCATCCTGAAACCATCCCCCCCTGCCCCCAGCCCGTGGAAAAATTGTCTTCCATGAAACCGGTCCCTGGTGCCAAAAAGGGTGGGAACTGCTGCTCTAGGTTATCCAATTTATTAGCATATAACTGTTCATAGTAATTTTTTATGATCCCTTATATTCCTGTTGTACCCCATATAATTTATCCTGTTTCATTTCTGATTTTATTAATTTGAATCTTTTCTTGTTTTTCTTAGTCTAGCTAATGGTTTGTCTTTTCAAACAACCAATTCTTAGTTACTTTGACTAGTTTTATACTTTCATGTGTTTTCACGTTACTAATTAGCATCCTTTCATTTCAGTTTGAGGAAATCCCTATAGCATTTCTTGTAAAGTAGGTGTAGTGGTGGTGAACTCCCTCAGCTTTTGTTTGTTTGCAAAGTCTTTGTTTCCTTCATTTCTGAAGGAGGGCTTTGGTGAGTAAAGCTTTCTCAGTTGGCAGTTTCTTTCTTTCAGCTCTTTGCATATGTCATGCCACTCTTATGGCCTCACGGTTTCTGCTGAGAAATTTGTTGATAGTCTGTTGGGGTTCCCTTTATGTGATGTATCACTTTCCTCCTGTTACTTTCAAAATTCTCTTTCTTTGATTTTTAATAATTCGATTATAATGCATCTTTATGAAGTCTTCTTTGGGTTTAACCTGTTTAGGGATATTTGAGCTTTAGGTACCTGGATGTCCATATCTTTCCCATTATTTGGGAAGTTTCCAGTCATCATTTCTTTAAATAGGCTTTCTACCCTTCTCCTTATAGACATTCCATATGCGTATATTATTTCTTTTGCTGGTGTCCCCTAATTCCCATAAGCTTTCTTCATTCCTTTTCATCTTTTTTTCTTCCTCTTTTCTCCTCTAACTGAATAATTTCAAATGAACAGTCTTCAGGTTCACAGATTCTTTTATCTGATTGATCAAGTCAGTTCTCGAAGCTGTATTTCATTTTTCAATTCATTTATTGTATTCTTCAGCACCAGAATTTCTGTTTGGTTCTTTGTGATTTCTATCTATCGGTAGAACATCTCCTTTTGTTCATGTATTGTTTATTTTGTTGAGTTGACTGTATGTATTCTTATGAAGCTCCTTGAGCTTCCTTTGAACAATTATCTTAAATTCTTCATTAGGCAATTTCTAGACCTCCATTTCTGTGGAATAGGTTCCCAGAAAGTTATTGAGTTTCCTTGTTGTCATTTTTCTGTGTGTGTGTGTGTTTGTGTGTTCATTCCTTGAGGTTTTGCACTGCTGTGTTCACATGTGAAGGAGCAGTCAATTCCTCCACTGACTGGTTTTGGGAAAGAAACACTTTTCACCAGTCAGCCCAGCTGGGAATTCTGTGATTCTGTCAGACCTTATCTATGAATGCACCCGCCTCACACCTCTTGTTCCCTCTTTAGCAGGAATTCTTAAGATTGTATGCCTTCGTTTGTTTTTTTGTTTTTCTTGTCTGCACCCCTCCGCATACAGGATCTTATTTCCCCAGCCAGGGATTGAACCTGTGCCCCCTGCAGTGGAAGCGTGGAGTCCTAACCACTGGATCACCAGGGAATTCCCTGTATGCCTTCTTTTGATCCCTCACAACCAGGCAGGGTACTGAGAGCCTCCCATTTGTTTTCCTGAGATGTAGTCCCCTGAAATGCTTGTCTTCTTCCAGTGCCACTGAGTTGAGCCATCTGAATGCATGTGCTTACAAGACAGGGGAGAGGCTTTCCCTCGCTGTCTGGAGTACATACATGGAG
>NW_020175432.1:4475607-4511865 GCF_003031525.2 Neophocaena asiaeorientalis asiaeorientalis
CATGCACCAGACAGGAGTGTCTGCAGATATCATATCCCAAGTGGCTGAAATGCAAGCCTCCTGATGGAGTCTGTGAGGGACTAGTAGGATCTGCAGCCATTTGTTGTGTTCTGAGCCTTGATTTCTGTGGGTCCTTGCAACTCTTCCCTGCTCCCAGCCCTCCAGCTGTCCTGACTCCCTTAGTATTCTTGGTGAGATGAGAAATCACTGAGCCTCTCGGGCAGCATCTCACACCACTCGGGAAGCCAAGTGCTCAGTCACTACACTCTCACTTTCCCATGGGAGGAATCCTGGGCCACGGAGAACTCTTAGCATTGAGCTATGCCACCTTTGGGGAGGAGTGAGACTGTTCTTCGTACCTTTCTTGTGGTGTCTGTTCTCAGATTTTTTTGCTCCACTGGTGTGCTGGAACTTCTCCACTGGGCTCCCTGACTTCCACAAAGGTACTCTCATCCTTGACTGGTTGTCAAAATCAGTACACTGTGGGGAGATGACAGTAGAAAATTCCTCTTCCACCATCCTGCTGATGTCACTCTCTTATGGATCCAAGTGTTATTTAAAAGCGTGTTGTTTAATCTCCAAGTATTTGGGAGTTTTCCAACTATCTCTCTGTTACTGATTTCTAGATTAATACCATTGTGATCTGCAAGCATGTCTTGTATGATCTCTCTCTTTTCAAATTTAAGGCGAATTTTGTGTCCCAGAATGTGGTCTGTCTTGGTGAATGTTCCATATGATCTGGAGAAGAATGTGTATTCTGCTGTGTTTGGATGAAGTATTGCATGGATTTCAATTAAATCCACTTGTTGGATTGTGCTGTTTAATTTAACTATGTCCTTCCTGCTGGAACTCTTAATTACTGATGAGGGCATGTGAAGTCTCCAACTATAATGGTGAATTCATCTATTTCTCCTTGCCGTTCTAGTATTTTTTTCCTCGTATATTTTGCCCTGTGTTGTTATGCATGTAGACATTAAGTATTGCTATGTCCTCTTGGAAAATTGACACTTTGGGCTTTTTGTTTTGGTTTTTTTTTTTTCGCGGGGTGGGGGTGGGCACAGCAAGCGGCTTGTGGGATCTTAGTTCCCTGACCAGGGATTGAACCCGGGGCCACAGCAGTGGAAGTGCCGAGTCCTAACCACTGGAACATCAGGGAATTCCCGACACTTTGAACATTACGTAATGTTCCTCGTTATCAGTGTGAGTTTTCCTTGCTCTGAAGTCTGCTTTGTCTGAAATTAATATAGCTATGCCATATCATTTGCAGCAACATGGATGGACCTAGAGATTATCATACTAAGCGAAGTACGTCAGAAAGAGAAAGACAAATACCATATGATCTCACTTATATGTGGAATCTAAAATATGACACAAATGAACATACTAAACAAAAACAGACTCACAGATACAGAGAACAGACTGGTTGCCGGGGGGTCGGTGGGAAGGAAGGATTGGGAGTTTGGGATTAGCAGATGCAAACTATTATATATAGGATAGATAAACAACAAGGTCCTACTGTATAGCATAGGAAACTATATTCAAAATCCTGTAATAAACCATAATGGAAAAGAATATGAAAAAGAATATATATGTATAACTGGGTCACTTTGCTGTACAGCAGAAATTAAACACAGCGCTCTAAATCGACTATATACTTCAGTAAAATTAAAAGAAATATATATGTGGCTATGCCAGTTCTCTTTTGTTTAGTGTTGGCGTGGTATATCCTTCTCCACCCTTTACTTTTTTTTTTCTTTTTGGCTGCACTGGATCTTAGCTGTGGCATGCTTGATCTTTAGTTGCAGCATGCGGGCTCTTAGCTGCGCCACATGGGCTTCTTCACTGCAGCATGGGATGCGGGATCTAGTTCCCTGACTAGGGATCGAACCCAGGTCCCCTGCACTGGGAGCACAGAGTCTTACCCACTGGACGACCAGAGAGGATCTTAAAGAAGGTCCTTACTTTTAATTTATCTGTGTCTTTATATCTAAACTGATTCTTGCAGACAACATATAATTGTTATTTTGTTATTCACTTGACAATTTCTGTCTTTCATTTCTTGTATTTAGACCATTGATGTTTAAGGTGATTATTGATAGAGTGGATCAATATCTACCATATTTCTACTCTTTTCTATTTGTTACCTTTGTTCTTTGTTTCTTCATTCTCTTCCACCTTTCTTCTTTCTCTACCTTTTAATGAGCATTTTATGTGGTTCCATTTTTTCTCCTCTTTTAGCTTACTATTATACATTTTTCAGTAGTTGCCCATGAGTTTGCAATATACATTTACAACTAACCTTGTCCTGTCTGAAGTAACAGTATACCATCACTTAAATGGTTGTGCAGTTTTCTCATAACAGAGTATTCCAATTCCTCCTCCCTGCCCTTGTACCATTGCTATCATTCATTTCATTTAACCATAAGCTATAATTACTTGCTATAAGCTATAATTATATAGTTGCTGTTATGATTTTGAACAAAGTGTTTTCTGTCAGAATACATAAAAATAACAGAAATAAATCATTTTATTTTACCTTCATTTATTCCTTCTCTAACACTCTTCCTTTCTTCATCATTACCTTCTTCCTGACAAAATTGTTTTTAATGTTTATTTATTTATTTGGCTGCACTGGGTCTTAGTTGCGGCATGTGGGATCTTCATTGTGGCATGCAGGATCTTTAGTTGCAGCATGTGGGATCTAGTTCCCAGACCAGGGATCGAACCCCGGGCCCCCTGCATTGGGAGCATGGAGTTCTTAACCACTGGACCCCCAGGAAAGTCCCTGACAAATTTCTTTTAACAGTTTTTGCAAAGCAGGTGTGCTGATAACAAATTCCCTTGATCTTTGTTTGTCTCAGAAAGTCTTGATTTCTCTCTCACTTTGGAAGGATAATTTCGCTTGACACAGAATTCTAGTTGGGTGGTTTTTCTTTCAGCACTTTATTTCACGAAACTCTCTTCCTGCTTACATGGTTTCTGAAAAGAAGTTTGATTTCATTCTTATCCTCGTTTTTCTATACCTAATATTTTCTCACTCTACCTTCTTTTAAGATGTTCTCTTTGTCTTTGATTTTTCTCAAGTTTGAATATGGTATTTCTAGATGTGCGTTTTTCAGTTTTTAATCTCATTTCTCTGAGCTTTCTGGATCTGTGGTTTGGTGACTGTCATTAATTTGGGGAAAATCTCAGTCCCCATAAGCTTCACTTATTCTGTGCCCTTCTTTCTTCTCTTTCGTGTATTCCCATCATGCGTATGTTACACTTTTTATAATTGTCTCAAAGTTCATGGATTTCTGTTCCCTTTTTTGTTCTTTTCATCTCTTTGCATTTTAGTTTTGGAAGGTTCTCTTGACATTTCCTCAAACTCAGTGATTCTTTCCTCACATGTTTCCATTGTGTTGATGTGCCCTCACCCCCATCCTGCCAAAGGAATAATTCATTTCTGTGCTTTTGTTTTTTATTTCTTGTATTTCCCTTTTGGTTTTTTCTCAAGTGTTTCCATATTCGCGTACGTGACCTATCTGTACTTGCACGCCACCCACTATTTCTTTTTTTTTATTATTATTTTGGCCATGCCCTGCAGCATGTGGGATTGTAGCTCCCCGGCCAGGGATCGAACCTGCACCCCCTGCATTGGGAGAGTGGAGTCTTAATCACCAGACCACCAGGGAAGTCCCTCATCCACTATTTCTATTCGAGTCCTTAGCATATTCATCATGGTTGCTTCAAATTTCTGGTCTGATAATTCCAGCATACCCACTACATCTGAATCAGTTTCTTTTCCTTGTCCTATTGTTATCAAATCAGGGCCCGCTGCTCGCAGCTTACAAAATCAAATTCACAAATGTTGATAGAAAGGAAAGTTGTCTTTGATTAATCAGAGTGCGGGCAATCCAGGAAGATGGTGGACCCAAAAAACCACCTCCCAAGGGCCTGCTCGGCCATGAAAGTTTTAAAGGGAAAGAGGGAAGTAATCTCAATCATTGAAATAGGGGGTCACAGTCATCACTGCCCCCCACTGCATGCAGGCTCGTCAACTTGTGATCTTCCTCCAGATGTTAATCACACAGTTTGTTCACGAGGTTACTGAAAGGGAAGCTAGGGAAGAGATCTGGTCATCTGTTAATTACTTATTCTACTTATTCATTTCTACTTCTTTGAACCAACAGGCTAGGCAAGGTGTTATGTGATGAAAAGATTTGAAAGGTGTGCTTGGGCGGGAGATGAGTAGAGCATGGGGGTGCCTGGTTTAAAAGTTAGTTACATTACAACTTTGCTAAAGTGACAAGGAAAGGGACTTCCTGCTGAGGGCCGTTTCCTGCAAAGAGCTGCTTACACTGTCTCCTGAAGGTGTGTTTTTTAAGTCTTTTCTTGTGCCTTTGAATTTTTTGTTGAATACTGGAAGTGATGTAGTGTGAAAAGGAACTGAGGTAAATAGACCTTAATGTGAGGCTTTTTGTTTATCTGACTAGCCTTAGGCTGTGTCGACTATTTGTTGTAGCTGTCAGGGGTAAACTCTCCTCAGGTGTCCTTGCTTTTGTCTCCCATGTCACCTCTGGGGTACTGTAGAGACTTGTAAATAAGTTCTGAAACATACTGTTCTTTCCGTGTTTCCCACTGTGATGAAACAGGAGTCTGCTTGGTGTAGTGGCATGTTGTGGGTGGAGAGGAAATGTTCTAGCGTCCCGTGATTTGGTCTCAGTATTTTAATGAGCGTGTGTCCTTGGGCTGTGACCTTCTGTGGTATGATAAAAATGTTTGGTCTTTGTCCATAGATCTTATCAAAGATCCCCTAAGGCCCTTGGACTTTCTGAGTGATGAGAGCATCTTATGTTGTAATGAGGCAACTGCTTCCAGGCCCCTAAGATGGCTTCAGGGTATGGGTCGGTCACCAGGAAGACCAAGCTTTGATTAGAGGCTTAGAATGTTCAGCCCAGTTCCCAGCCTCTGGGGAGGAAAGAGGGACTGGAGATTGAGTTATTCACCAGTGGTCGACATGAGGGAACTCCATCGAAACCCCTAAACCTCGGGATTCAGAGAAATCTGAGTTGGTGAACACATCACCATGCTGGGAGGCTGTCATGCCAGGAGAGGGCATGGAAGCTCCCTACCCACCGACCACCATTTTGCCCTGTGCACCCTTCACATTTGGCTATTCCTGACTTGTATCTTTTACAGTAAACTGGTAATAATAAGTAGTGCTTTTCTGATAGCTCTTCTAGCCAATTAACGAAGATGAGGTATTGTCCAGGGAACCTCTGAATTTGTAGCGGGCCATGCAGAAATGTGTGTAACCTGCCCACTGCCCTGTTTGCAGCTGGCATCTGACATGGGGGCAGTCTTACAGGATTGAACCTGTAAACTGTGGAGTCTGATGTTAACTCGGATTAGTTTGTGTTAGACTTGAATTGAATTGCAGGACACCCAGTTGGTGCTGGAGAGTTGGCATAGTTTTGGAAAACATACCAAGTATTTGCTGAGAGGTCAGGCAGAAAGGCTAGAGGGGACTCAAGTTGCCTATTTCCCACCCCTCATGTCATTTAGGCACTGGTAGAATCCCAGTTGGTTAGCCTCTAATGAAGCAGATTCTTTTGAGGACAGGACTTGTTAAGAAGAGTGGAATTTTGTGGGCATATTTCAAAATGGCTATTTTTCAGTCTCTCTGAATTTTGGAGACAGCACTTTGCCCTGTGACCTCAGTTCTTTGATAGATATAAGAAGAGTCATTGATTTTTTCAGTTTGCTTTTTACAAAAAGTTTGTTGAGGATGGGACTGTTACCTTTTAAGCTCCTTATCTGCCAGATCAGAGGTCTCTGACTCCATCTTTTAATGTTTGACTGCTGATATGTTGGGAAAACTCAGTATTTTTCCTGAGTAGAGAAAATCCAGTTCTTCCTGCCTGTGTTTCTCCTTTACTTTTACCCAGAACACTTCACTCCTGACACTTTTGGTCACCAAATATGTGAGGGCCTCCCCCCACAATAAGTACATTCTCTGTGACACCAGTGGGGTGTCCTACAGCTTAACTGAATCCTATCACTGTCTGCCTGGAGACGGCATCAGATTACACAGGTTAAGGGCTAAGTCCCACAAGGCAGCCACTCCTGCCCCCCAACTTCAGATGCCAATCACAAGGAGTAGGTCCCCAGGTTACTCACAACTTCTGTCTAACTTGGCTACAAATCAGGGGTTCCCACAACCCCCTCCTTGGGTTCTGTTTGCTAGAGCGGCTCACAGAACTCAGAGAAACACTTAATTTACATTTCCCAGTTTATTAAATGATATGATGAAGGATACAAGTGAAGAGCCAGATGAAGTGATACAAAGGGTGAGGTCTGGGAGGGTCCGTGTGAAGTTGGGGTGCATCACCCTCCCCGATATGGATGTGCTCACCAACCTGGAAGCTCTCCGAACCCCATACCCTTGGGATACCCTTGGGATTTTACGGAGGTTTCCTCACGTAGGCATGATTGATTATTAACTTCATTTCCAGGCCCTATTCCCTCTCTGGAGGACGAGGGTGTTGGGCTGAAAATTCCAAGCTTCTGATCATGGCTTGCTCTTTCTGGTGACCAGCCCCCACCCAGCAGCTGTCCAGGAGCCCACCCAGAGTCGCTTCAGCGGAACAAGAGTTGTTCCTAGTGCTCTTATCCTTTAGGAATTTACAAGCTTTTAGGAGCTGGGTGCCAGTAACCAGGGGCAGAGACCAGTATATGTATTTTCCATTATTTGACAGTTGACAACTTTAGAGTCTTACCCCTCCTTCTTCCCTTTGTGCCCCACATCTGTACAAGGTGATAAGAAAGGCTGTGTGTGAACCTCCACCTTAGCCCAGCCCCTGACCTCAGTTTAAAAAACCCAGGCCAGGCTCCCTTCCTTGTTCTCGATCCATTTCCCACCGGCTTGAGAGGCCCGCCCTGCTCTCCCCAGAGACCTCAGTTTCAGAAGTAACTAACCCTTTCGTATATTCTTGGTAGGTGTGTGTTAGTCTCCACTACTCAACCAACGCTTGCAGTTGGGGTGGGGGGGGGGGGGTGTCCAGGGTCCACCTGTCTCCGAAGGTTATAGAAAAGGTAACATGGTATATATATTGCAATACACTGCATTTATTTGCTCTGTTGATAAATCCTCCAGATCTTTTCATAGCAATACCTTTTGTTTTTAAAAACTACATATGATGATGCATTTATGGAACCCATTCTTTTTCAACAGACAGTTGGCTTCTTGCTGATTTTTCTGCCAAAACCGTGAGTGAAAACTCAGATTGCCACATTATAGGACAAACTAACATACAAAAATTATGTTTGTTTCCAAACTTAATTACTGCTTGAAATTTTTATCAGCAAATTTATTCAGAAAAGAATATACAAAATGTTTTGTGGCAAGATTTAGTGATAATTGAAACATCTTTGGAATCTTCATGAAGATTCATAAATGGCCTGTGGGCAGTGGTGAGTGTCCTGACGTTCCCATCCCTCAGTCATCTCGGTCCTGCCCCATACATGACGGTGGTTGTGATTCTTTGTTTATCCTTCATACCTTGGCTATCTGTCAGTTTTCACTCAGCAGGGGTCTTTCAGTTTTGCCTCCTTTGACCTTTCAACAAACAAGGAATTACACTGAAAAGGTTTTCCGGTGGTTTCTCTTTCTCAGTGTTTCACACATGCTAGTGTTTGAGGTTTCAGGGCTGGTCTAGGACTGCGGGGTTCATACTCCCACCAGAGCCAAGTGCCCCTGAGGCCGGCGGGCTTTTAAAGTACCAAATGAGTGGGGGTAGGTAGGGATGGATGGGCGTCTCTCACAGGAAATGGTCAAAGATAAAAGTGGAGCCAGACTCATTTCATATGGTGAGGTCACTTTTAAGTCTCCGTGTCTGTGAAGAAGTGTCACAGTTCCGTGAGGGCCTCGCGGCCTTATGGTTCAGTGCAGTGTCCGTGGAGGGGACAGTTCTGGGCCCCTGCCAGGACAAGGTCGGCGCAAAGACGAGAACTCCGGCCTCCTGTCACTCAGGCACGGGAGGCGGGGCCTTGCGAACTGTCCAATCAGGAGAGTCGCTGGTTACGTACGTGTGGGCGCCAGCGGGCGATGCTCCAGTGACGTGCGTGTGTGGCGTGGACTGCTTGCTCACTCTCATTTGCTCCCCTTGTGCAGCACGTCCCCTCTCGATGCCCTTAAAGGGCTCCGGTGGCTCCGCGGCATCCTCTGTCGCTGAGACCTGCACTTGCCGCGGCAGTTGTGGGGTGGACGACAGGGAAGCCGAGAAACCGAAAAATGGTGAGTTGGGGAGCCTGGTGTTGGGAGACGGGGGCGGAGGGACCAGTTGGAACTGGCCGTTGTGGGACCCGGGCCTCCCCGCGGTCAACTCCAGACCTGCGGACCCGAGTCCACAGCCGGCGCGGCAGGCAGCGTTGGGGCTTGGCCGGCAGTCGGGACCCAGGGCGGCCTCTCCGCTCACTGCAGTGGCCGGGTCTACTCCAGATTGTGTGGTGTCCACGGGGAGGGTGATCAGGGGACAATCGTGACTCAGTATCCGGGGTTCCTGCGTTGGAGGAGCTGTGGTCTTTGGGGTCCCCAGTCCCTCCTTTCTCCCCGGGGTGGGGGGACTCATTTCCCCCTCACTTTCCCAACTTTTGAGAAACATGGTCACAAATCCACGACCCTGTTCTTGTACCCTAGATCTTCCCAGGGCAGGCAGTAAATGCCTAGATTTCCAGATCTTTCCCCACGTTCCCAAACGCCATCTTCCCCTCTCCAGTGCATAGCTTCATCATTAACTATTTGTCTTCCGCGGTGCATTTCAGACTACGCAGTATTTTAATTGTATCATTTCTCCACAGAGCCATGAATGGCTTTTTTTAAAGATTCATTTTTTTGTCTGTGTATATTTTCCATGAGAAGAAATCAGAGACTAACCACCTGGAACTACATTGTATAAGTCTTGCGCTTCCCCCCCAGTACTTTTGCTGGGCACAGACATCCTGTTTGAGCCCTTTGGGTGGAGG
This sequence comes from Neophocaena asiaeorientalis asiaeorientalis, assembly GCF_003031525.2. Lineage (NCBI taxonomy): Eukaryota > Metazoa > Chordata > Mammalia > Artiodactyla > Phocoenidae > Neophocaena > Neophocaena asiaeorientalis. The sequence continues at coordinate 4,484,614 of NW_020175432.1, forward strand.
TTCCTCTTTGGAGACTCCTGGGTAATCTTTTTATCATAGTTCCAGGTCAGCCTTGCCCCTCCCTGAGTTTGTGACTTTATTCACTTTAAGTCTCGGTTTTTGGTAACTGTAAATGTATTTAATCAATAGATCTTGAAAGAGAGTATAAAATATTTCCAAAGGGGAAGAAAGAGGTGAATTTCAGAAAAAATAAAACAAAATATTCTATTATACCATTCCATTAGTTAAAATTTTTCTTTTTTTTGGTCCCATGAGTGACTGTGTGTAACATTCGGAGATCTGTTTTTTTCTTTTCTTCAATTATGATTATTTCCAAACAGTTCCTTGCCATGGAAATAATAATTAACTGACATTTATTTTCAGAAAGGAACAGACATTTGTGTGTTTTGTTCTTGAACTAGAAAAATGCCTTACAATTTTCTTCCTTCCTTTACACGTAAATCCTGGTTTAGAATGGTTGTGCTGGATTATTCAAACACTGGGTTTGTGTCATTTAAAATATCAGTGGTGTCCAAGGCAACAACAGTGGGGAACCGAGACCTGTGGTCAGTATTTCTAAGCTCAGGCCCCCTTAAGCCTGCAAAGGGAAGTACTCAGAGGACCAGTTGTTCTTGCTGGGGAGCCTCCCCCTGTAAGTGTCCTACCTGCTTGCACCCACTGTGGAAGGAGTCTTTATAGTAAGAGAAGATACAGACCCCTGGAAAGCTGGGGATGCACCTGTGATGGTGGGTGGGGGATGGGGAGTGATGCCCTTTTTGAAGCTGTAACTGATTTTCTTGGTGCCTGTTTTGAGATACAGGTTTGAGTCGCTTTTGCCGTGTAGGTGCACTCAGAGTAATATGAGTACATTGAGAAAGTCTGTGAAGGTCATGTGTTCTGTCTCCTGGACAAGAGTTTATGAGTTTTGGAGTGCATTTCAGTTAGAACTTTAAATTGAATCTGGCCAAGAGTTTTCTCACTTGTAAGAATTGAAGCCTGAGAAGGGAGCATTTGCATTATGTTGGAGCCTCCAGAGTTTATTTCTATGGCTGCTCAGGTGTCCTTACCCTCCATCACCAGGGACTGACCCACTCTAGGGGTTGTATCCCCACTGGGGGAGTCTGGACCTCAAGCTTGGAAATCTGGGTTTCCTTCTGAACTGTAGGGAAACAGGCTGCTTATCTCACTGATTGAAATATTTGCATTTCTTTCCTTGTATATGTTTATAAATTGACTATTGCAGCTCTTAACTCTAGTTTCCCTTAATGGTTTGTGATATAATTTACTGTGTGAGTGTATAATATTTATAGGTCTCAGGCTTTAAATGTATGTTGATTGAGAGACAGTGGGAGTAAGGCCAAGAATTTTGGAACCAGAGTATTTGTTCCTTTTAGGCAAGAGATCCTCAAGATATGAGATGGCTGTATTTGAGTTCTCAGATGGTTTTTAATTTGTAAGTCAGTTTTTGTATGTGCATGTCCTTAGAGAGCTTTGAAATTTTAAGTGCTGCAATATTACTGAAGCAAATGAATTCCTTTAATTGATATGAGGAAAACTATTCAAAACTTAGCTAAGTCATTGAAAATCCTAGTATATTTAATGGATTAGACCCAAATTCCTAGTGCATTACACATTACTTATTTCTGAAATAACCCCCAGAGTGAGATATAAGGAGAAACTATAATGCCTCTCTTGTAATTTTAGTTAGAAGGAGATATGAAACTTTTCACTTTTTATGCTTTTTATAAGTGTTAAATGTTTAAAGGAGTAAATCTTAGCATGGTTTCCTCCATAGAAAAGTAAAAAATAAGTTAAAATTTAAAAATTAAAAGCAAGTTAATTAAAAGTAAAGCCTGTTAAATAGAAAAATACGGTTTATGCAGATTACTCAGTTAATCTTAAATAATCATGCGAAGGTTAGGAAAAGGCTGTTAAGCTAAGAAGGTCTAGGGCTTCCCTGGTGGCGCAGTGGTTGAGAGTCTGCCTGCCGATGCAGGGGACACGGGTTCGTGCCCGGTCCGGGAAGATCCCACATGCCGCGGAGTGGCTAGGCCCGTGAGCCATGGCCGCTGAGCCTGTGCTTCCGGAGCCTGTGCTCCGCAACGGGAGAGGCCCCAACAGTGAGAGGCCCGCGTACCAAAAAAAAGAAAAAAGATAAGATCTAAAGTAGACTCACTCCAGAACACCCTGGCCCCTCAAGTGCTCTTGGTTCAGCCACCCCCAATAACCAGTACTGATCATTTCTTGAGCATCTTGATTTGGTGTTTTCTTTATCAAAAAGGAAGCAATTGCAAATGCATATCTTTCTTTCTTTCTGTTTTTTGGCCACACCACATGGCTTGTGGGATCTTAGCTCCCCGACAGGGATTGAACCTGTGCCCCCCTGCAGTGGAAGCGTGAAGTCTTAACCTCTGGACTGCCAGGGAAGTCCCCAGACTCCGCATTTTTTGATGTTTGCTCACAGTTAAAGCCTCACCAATCTGTTAAAATAACAAGAATTCAACTAAATAAATGTTAAAGGTCTTATTGGCTTTATTAAGTGATTGGTGGTGAATTGGACAGCATCGCATCTAGCAAGTAGAGAGGTGTCCAGATGGAAGGCTTAGATGGGCAGAAGGGGGAAGAGGTAAGGAAAGAGTGGATTATCTCGTCTTTCTTTGAGGGACAGAAAAAAACCTATGCGGGGACTTCCCAGGTGGTCCAGTGGTTAAGACTCAGTGCTCCCAATGCAGTGGCCCCGGGCTCAATCCCCGGTCGGGGAACTAGATCCCACATGCCACAACTAAGAGTTCACATGCCGCAACGAAGATCTGGCGTGCTGCAACTAAGACCCAGTGCAGCCAAATAAATATATATTTTTTTAAAAAAGGAAAAACCTATGTGGTAGATTACCTCGTTGGTGTTGACCAGAAAATTCCAGATTGGTTAAGATGACATTCCTAGGGGAGGTCGTATTTGCAGTTAGGTTAGGTATTAAGTGTTGGTTTGGTGACATGGGCTTAGCACAAATGATGCCATTTGGGGCCTACTGTTTCTTTTTAACACCTCCCTCTTCCCCTTGTGCCCTGACCTGGACAAGCTGATGAGAAGTCTGGGTGGCCTCCCTTCTAGAGGTGGCAGGGGGTTCCAGCCACACAAGCTTCTGCCCTTGGGCAAGAATTTTTGCCTCAGTCCCACCCTCCACCCACAGTGAACACCAGGGCCAGGCTCCTTTTCTTGGTTTGTGAAGCCATTTCAGAGCTACATGAGAGGCCAGGCCCGCTCTCCCCCACGAGACCTCTCTTCTATGAGTCGTCACCCTTTTCTTATCCTCTTGGTGGGTGTGTACTACACCGGTGACAGCCTCAGCCACACCTCTGCAGGTGACCATAGCAGCTGGCACTGTGAGCGGCATGGCCACACATGATCACCACCTGTCTGCCTTCTCCAGCTCTGACTCACTCACCTGCTCTGCTGTCTGATGGCGGCCGGCGCTGTGGGCTGCTGGGTGCTGGGGAGCTCAAGCTGTGAGCTGTGCTGCCCTGTGTTGCATTGCTGACCATACCAGGACTCAGTTCTGTGTTCAGCCGAGCAGAATTGTCAGTTTTAAGAACTCCTAGGCATTTGGGAGCAGCAGTATGGGATTGGAGCTCTCCTTAAATTAGTCTTGGGCCAGTGTGTTTGCTGGGATTTAACATGTAAGGCAGAAGTGGGAAAGAGAGACAATAGCCTGTGCAAGAGCTGGGCTAGTTGGGTGGTAGTTCCTGACAGAGCAGTTACTGGAGAGAAAATAGAGGGGGAAAGGCAATCATTAGATGGTGGCTGAGTCCCCACTCGTAATTCCAGAGAATTCCCCAGGACCCTTGAGTTCTGCTGCTGCCTTTATTGCAACAGAGATCCTGACCTTCAGGGTTACAGGGGACAACACCATGGCACCCATGTGGCACAACCAAGGGCTTCCTTCAAACCTGATTTAAGCCCAAGTTCCTTATACTTTATAAAGCAGCCAGATGTCATAGAGGAGGCCTGTGACCCTGATAGCACTGATGTGTGAGGCTCTCCAGAAGTAGAGTTTATAAATACCAGAGGATACCCCCTCCCCCGAAGTATTCAATATAACCAGTGATTAAAAAAAGCAAAAGCGGGGGGGACAAGAGGGAGAGGACAAATGAAAAAAATAATGAAACAAAGGTCCACAATTTGACCCAATTGGAAATCCAAAATATACAGAATTTACACAACGAAAAAGATGAAAGGGCACTACTTGCTTTGGTGCCTCAACAACATAGTTTATGAAGTAATTTTGCCATCTGTTGTGCGGCACTAATTCTCAAACTTTCATGCAAATAATAAATACTAGGGCTCAAATTACAGTTATACCTGGGATCCCACTAAATTTAAGCAAGGTACCCCTGATAAATTTCGGGGAGTTACTAGATATCATATAGAAGACTAATAGGTATATTTCGCCTTAACTTTGAGAAGTGTCATCTTACCTAAATTCCCTGTGGTCTTATCACCCACTGTCCTAAAATAGCCACACCCAGCAAGGACGGTCTGATCCAGTGAATTATAAATGAAATTTTAATTTAGTCTTTGCCACTTTCAAATTATATTGATAAATGAGACACCACTGACCTTACCCCCTAGTTAAATATGGCCCAGTGTAAATTTAACAGGGTTTTGAAAGATTGAAAAACATTGTACAAATCTGTATAGTGAGGAGGTGATTAACCCCCTGTGCTTCTCCTTTTAATAGCCTTATTTGGTCTCTTCTCAACCCTGGAAAAAATGAATGACACCTCACACTGGATTACAGCAACCTTGAGGCTGTGATTTCACCAAATAAGCCCCAATTCCCAGCCCCCAACATAATGGAAATTACTGGCTCCATCCACTCAGCAATGTAAATATCCTGCTCCCACAGATTTGGCTAAGTCTGTTCTGTTCAGTGTCTATTTCAGCAGCTTCTCAGCTGCAGTTGGCCTTCACCTCGAAGGGGCATGGTACACCTTTACCTGTTTACCCTCAGGGAACCTCAACACCACTGTGACCACGCACAGTCTCTGCAGGCAGGATCTGAACCGTAGCCACCTTGGTCCAGAAGCACAGGTGTGACATTACACCAACGACATCCTCTTTCTGAGGACATCAGAACATAAAAGTATTGACAAAAAGAGCTCCTAAACAGTAGACAGGCCATTGCTGGTATATGATGTGAGGTTCCTGCCACCTAGCTTAAATCCCTAACAATTATTTGGTAACCTGGGGCCCGCTCTCCCTGACACAGTGAAGAAATAACTGTTGTCCCTCTCTGTACCCACAACCTTGTCTAGATTCTTCTGGTGTTCTGGAGGCATGTTATTCCTTGTTTATGAATTTTACTTGAGCCCATTTATACTATTACTTGTACATCGACCCACCTTGAATATTCCCCCTACAAAAAACAAAAAGGCTCTGGACTCAGGTCGAACTACCAGATGACAGGCACTTCCCTTAGTGCCATCAGACACTGATTCACGGTAGAGGCTTCAGTGACCTCGTCTCCTGCCCCTGGAGTTGCCATCAGTAACTGCCCTAGGCTCCACGCTATATGCCATTCGAGCTGCAGTTATCCCTTCTGACAGAGCTGTGCTAAACACAGATAGCCCTGAGGATGTGACCCTTCACCCAGATTCCCGTTGTGATTTGGGACCTGTGAACAGCACCCCAAGAGCTCAGCTCAGCTCAGCTATGGAGACCCCCTTCAGGCAAGATACAGCTAAACCTGGGCCCCCTGCCATAACCTACCTGCAGGAGGGGTGGCCTACCCTCTCTTCAGTCCCTTTCTGAAGAAGGTCACCCCCTTCCCAGACCCCTAGGCTCCTTGGGGAGCTCCTTAGGATTCTCTGAGTGAAAAGCAGTGGGAGTTTTAGGCATTAGAGACAGCATCACCACAATCATACATGATCCAGCTCAGGCAGAGTTGCTGCTTTTCATCCCTTATTTGGGACATTCTGATGAAGGATGGGACTCAAGGGTGCACAACTGACGAAACATCAGGCTGTCGTCTGAGCCCTGATCAGCAACTGACTTTATCAGCATGTGTTTATAGACCCCTGGATGGTTGTCTAAGAGTTGCTCCTTTGTGGTAAAAGAATTCTGAGACTCTCTTGCCTAACAGATACCCACGATATAAATCAAGGTAGGGATTTCCCTGGTGATCCAGTGGTTAAGACTCTGTGCTTCCACTGCAGAGGGCACCGGTTCAGTCCCTGGTCAGCAAACTAAGATCCCACATGCCGAGCAGCCACACACACAAAAATTAAGGTAACACTCGTCTGTCCATGTCAGAGTTCCAGGCGCTGCTAAAAGTAACCAAGGCACTCATTTCACTTCTCAGAATATCCAGTGCTGCACTGTGGAACACAGCATTCAGTGTAGTTTAACCCTCTCTTGTAAGTCTCAGAGTCTAGGCCTCATAAAAGCACCAAAATGGCTCATTGAAATAACTTCAGATCAGTTGATTGAAAGATGACCTCTTTCAGCCATCAGTCATCTGAGATGAATATTAAGGCATCTGACTTCATCTTTTTTTTTTCTAATAACACTTTCTCTCTCTCTATAGCAGTTTTAGGTTTATAGAAAACTTGATTACAGAGTTCCCACTTAACCCCTCTGCCTTCATATAGTTTGCCCTGTATTTTTTTTTTTTGGCCATGCCACAGGGCATGCGGGATCTTAGTTCCCCCACCAGGGATTGGACCCACGCCCCCTGCAGTGGAAGCAGGGAGTCCTAACCACTGGACCCCCAGGGAGGTCCCTGCCCTATTTTTTATATCTAGTATTACTGTGGTACATTTGTTACATTTGATGAACCAATACTGATGCATTAAAGTCTGCAATTTACAATAGCGTTGACTCTTATGTTAGACAGTCTGTGGGCTTTGGCAACATAAAATGAGTTGTGTCCATCATTTCTGTATCATGTATTCTACTTTCATGCTCTAAAAGGCCCCTGTGCTCCACCTATTCATTCATTCCTCCCTCCCACCCGAAACCCCTGGCAGCTGAAGGTCTTACTCATAGTTTTTTCCTTTCCAGAACTATGGTTGGAATAATATAGCGTGTAGCCTTGTCATATTGGCTGCTTTCACTTAGCAATATGATTTAAGGTTTCTCCATGTCTTTTTGGTTTGATACCTCATGTCCCTTTTTTTTTTTTTTTTTTTTTACTATGTATAAAAGCTTCCATCTGCTAACCCCAGCCTCCCACTCCATCCCTCCCCCACCCCCTCCCCCTTGGCAGCCGCCAGTCTGTTCACTATGTCCATGATTCTGTTTCTGTTTCATAGATAGGTTCACTTTCTCCTGTGTTATATTCTAGGATTTCTGTAGTTTTGCCTTTTACGTAAGATCTGTGGTCCATTTGGGGTGAATTTTTGCAAAAGGTGTAGGATCTGTGTCTAGACGTTCTTTTTTTCAATGTGGATATCTAGTTTTCCTGGCACTATTTGTTGAAAAGACTGTCGTTTCTTCATTAAATTGCCTTTGATCCTTTGTCAAAGATGAATTGACTAGATTTGTTTGGATCTATAGGAAATCATTGACTTTGTATGTTAACTATCCTTTGGTCTTACTGTACTCTCTTATTAGTTCAGGGGTTTTCTTTGTTGTTGTTGATTCTTTTTCTCCATAATCATGTCATATATGACAAAAGACAGTTTTATTTCTTACTTTCCATTCTGTATACCTTACATGTCCTTTTATTCTGTAAGCTTCCAGTACAGTGTTAACTAGGACTTGTGAGAGAGGGGACATCATTGCCTCCTGATCTTACCAGGGAAGCATCTAGCGTCTCACCATTAAGTGTGATGTTAACTGCAGGTTTTTTGTAGATGGTCTTTCTCAAGAAGAAGTTCCTCTCTTCCTAGTGTGCTATCATAAATGGATTTTGGATTTTTTTCAAATGCTTTTACATTTTTATTTTTTCCTGTTTCATTCCTCATATTAATAATTTGGCTTTTCTTCTTTCTTTCTTTTTTTTTTTTTGGCCGTGCTGTGTGGCTTGCAGTATCTTAGTTCCCCAACCAGGGATTGAACCCAAACCCTCAGCAGTGAAAGCACAGAGTCTTAACCACTGGACCACCAGGGAATTCCCATGTCTTTTCTCTTTTTTTCTCAGCTTATATAGACATTTCTGAATTTCACCTCTTCAAAAAACAGATGTTTTGTTGATTTTTCTCAATGATTTCTTGTACTTTCATTGATTTCTTCTCAAATTGTTACATCTCTTCCTGTGCTTACTTTGGGCTTAATTTCCTCTTCTTTTTTCTACTTTTTAAGGCTAAACGCTTAGGATCATTAATTACAGATCTCTTTCTTCAAGTATATGCCTTCAATGCCATAAATTTCCCTCTACGCCCACCCTATTTTTGCTGCATTCCACACGTTTCGGTAAATTGTACATTCATTTTTATTTAATCAAGGTAATTTTTAATTGCTGTTGAAACTTTTTCTTTGATCCATGGGTTATTTAAAAGTGTGTTGTTTAATCTTGAAGTATTTGAATGTTTTTAAATATCTTTCTATTATTGATTTCTAGGTTAACGCCTTTGTGTTCTGAGAGTATATTTTGTATGATTTCCCTTAAGATTAGTTAATATGTGTTTTATGTCCCAGAATGTGTTGTTTGTTTTGGCCACGCCACACAGCTTGCAGGATCTTAGTTCCCCAACCAGGGATCAGACCCGGCCCCACGGCAGTGAAAGCACCCAGTCCTAATCACTGGACCACCAGGGAATTCCCCCAGAATGTGTTCTATCCTTATGAATTTCCCATGTTAACTTGAGAAGGATGTGTATTCTGCTATTGTTTGATGAAGTAATACACAGTTTTCAGTTACGTCCGGTTGTTTGAGGGCACTGTTCAATTCATCTCTGTGGCTTTTCTGAATTTCTTCCTGCTGGTTCTCGTAATCATTTATTAGAGGGGTGTTGAAGTCCAACTGTAATAGCGGAGTCGTCTGTTTCTCCTTGTAACTCTATCCATTTTTCCCTAGTGTATTTTGCCACTCTGTTGTTGCTGTGCACGGAAGCACTAAGGATTACTTTGTCTTCTTGGAGACTTGACCCCTTTATCTTCATGCATTGCCCCTCTTTATCTCTGTGCTTTGTCAGAAAGTAATATGGATATTCTACTTATCTTTTAATGTTAACATGATAACATCTTTTTCCATCCCTTAGTCTTAATCCATCTGTCTTTATTGTGAATGCGGCTTTATTACAGACAACATATAATTTTTTAAAATCCACTATGACAGTATGTGGCTTCAATTGTTGTATTTTTAGGCCACTGACCTTTTTATAGGTATAGTTGATTTACAAAATTATATCAGTTTCAGGTATACGACCTAATAATTCAAAATTTTTATAGATTATACTCCATATAAAGTTATTACAAAATATTGGCTATATTCCTTGTGCTATACGATATACGCTTGTAGCTTTATTTTATAAATAGTAGTTTGTACGCCTTAATCTCCCACCCGTCTTTCCCCTCCCCACTTCACTCTCCCCATTTGTAACTGCTAGTTTGTTCTATCTGTGAGTCTGTTTTTGTTTTGTTATATTCATTTGTTTCTTTTAGATTCCCCATATAAGGGAAATCATACAGTATTTGTCTTTCTCTGTTGACTTATATTACTGAGCATAATACCCTTCATCTACCCATGTTGTTGCCAATGGCAAAATTACATTCTTTTTTCTGGCCAAGAAGTATTCCATTGTATGTATGCACCACATCTTCTTTATCCATTCATCTGTCGATGGACACTTAGGTTGCCTCCATATCTTGGCTATTGTAAATAATGCTGCTGTGAACATTGGGGTGTGTGTATCTGTTTGAAATAGTGTTCATCTTCTTCAGATATATACCCAGGAGTGGAATTGCTGGATCATATGGTAGTTCTATTTTCAGTTTTTTGAGAAATCTCAGTACTGTTTTCCATATTAGTTGGCACTAATTTACATTCTTAGCAACAGTGTACAGGGGTTCCCTTTTCTCCACATCCTCACCAACATTTGTTATTTGTGGTCTTTTTGATGGTAGATGTTCAGACATGTTTGAGGTGATACCTCGTTGTTTTGACTTGCATTTCTCTGATGCAGTGATGTTGAGCATCTTTTCATATGCTACTTGACCGTCTCTATGTCTTCTTTGGAAAAATGTCTACTCAGGTCTTCTATCCATTTTTTAATCAGGTTTTTTTTTTTTGATACTGAGGTATATGAGCTGTTTATATCTTCTGGATATTAACCCCTTATCAGTCATATCATTTGCAAATATTTTCTCCCATTCAATGTGCTGTCTTCTCATTTTGTCGATGGCTTATTTACTTATTCTTTAACCACAAAAAGTTTATTGGTATACATACCTTTCCATATTTTCGCCTGTATTTAAATTTTTTCTTTTTATTGATATTTTATTGACATACAAAGTACTTTAAATGTAGTATTAACCAAGTTTTTTTTACAGAATTTTTAATTTTTTATTTTATATTGGAGTACTGTATAGTTGATTAACAATGTTGTGTTAGTTTCAGATGTACAGCATAGTGATTCAGTTATATATATACATGTATCTATTCTTTTTCAAATTCTTTTCCCATTTGGGTTGTTACAGAATATTGAGCAGAATCCCCTGTGCTATGCAGTAGGTCCTTGTTGGTTATCTATTTTAAATATAGTAGTGTGTATCTGTCAATCCCAAACTCCCAATATATTCCTCCCTCCCACCACCTGTCCCCTTTAGTAACCATAAGTTTGTTTTCTAAGTCTGTGAGCCTATTTCTCTTTCGTAAATAAGTTCATTTGTATCACGTCTTTTTAGATTCCCCATATAAGCAATATTATGATATTTGTCTTTCTCTGTCTGACTTCACTTAGTATGATAATCTCCAGGCCTGTCAATGGTTTCTTTAGATATGCAAAACCTTTTAAATTTAATTAGGTCCCATTTGTTTCTTTTTGCTTTTGTTTCCTTTGACCCCAGCCCCTTACTCCCTGCTCCCATATTTTTCCCTATGCATCTCTTCCATCTGGCTGTTCCTGAGTTGTATCCTTTATCATAAACCAGTAATAGTAAAGCCAAGTGTCTTCCTGAGTTCTCAGAATTGTTCTAGCAAATTACCAAACCTGAGGGAATGTCAAGGCAATCTATGACTTTGTAGGAGGCTGGGTAGAAATGTCAGTAGCCCAGGCACCCTGTTTGTGGCCAGCAGCTGAAGTGGGGGCAGTCTTGTGGGAGTGAGTGTTTATTAATCTGTGAGGTCCGACACTAACTCCAGGTAGCATTCATATTGACTCAAACTGGTTGACACATATTTGATGACAGAGTTGGAGCAGTGGTGTTAAAAAGACACCACATATTTGACGTAAGGAGGGGAAAACACTGTCACAAGTGCTTCTGTCCTCTACCCCCACCTTTGGAGAGCAGGGAGGCTAGAGGAGTCTCAAGTGGGTGTTTCCACCACACACACACACGCACGCCCCAGATCAGTTGCACTGTTACAAAATAGATTATTTTGAGGACAATTCTTGTTAAGAACAGAGTATTCTGGACATGGCTACTTTTTTGTCTCGCTGATTTTGGAGACAGCGGTTTCCCCATGACCTAAATTCTCTGATGGGTCTATTGTTAATATTTAGTTTGTTGTTTTTTTCCTATGAGGGTGCTAATGCCAGCTTCTAAGCTCCTTACATGCCAGATCAGGAACCGGAAGTCTCTGACCTCAGTTTTTATTTTTGTCTGCTGACAGCTTTAATACTTTCATCCCTCCTTATTCCTCTTTGTACCCCACATCTGTACAAAGCGCTAAGAAAGCCCGAGTGTTCCTTCCTTTGATGCTGGTAAGAGAGTAATAAGTCCATGGAAGTTCCTGCTCATGTGTGCAAACTGTCACCCTAGCTCACCCCCTAATCTCAATGAAAAAACCCAAGCCAGGCTCCTTACCTTGCTCTCTGAAGGCATTTCCCACCTGCTTGAGAGGCCCGCCCTGCCCTCCCCAGACACTTCCATTATAGAAGTAAAAAACTTCATACCCTCTTGGCATTGAGTGTGTGCTGTCGTCAGCCTACACATCTGAGCCAAATCTCAGATGGGGTCCACAAGAAAAGGGAACATGGTCTGTATATTGCAACACACTGCTTAATTATTCTATTGAGGGACTTCCTGGTGGCGCAGTGGTTAAGAATCCACCTGCCAATGCTGAGGACACGGGTTCGAGCCCTGGTCTGGGAAGATCCTACATGCTGCGGAGCAACTAAGTCTGTGCGCCACAACTATTGAGCCTGCGAGCCACAACTACTGAAGCCCGTGCACCTACAGCCCATGCTCTGCAACAAGAGAAGCCACCACAGTGAGAAAGAAGCCTGCACACCACAACAAAGAGTAGCCCCTGTCGTCACAACTAGAGAAAGCCTGCGCATGGCAACGAAGACCCGACGCAGCCAAAAAATAAATTAATTTAAAAAAATTATTCTATTGAAAAATCTTCCACATCTTTTTATACCAGTTCATGTCACCCTTTTTTTAAAATTTAATTATTATTTTTAGCTGCGTCAGGTCTTAGTTGCGGCATGCGGGATCTTTCATTGTGGCGTGCAGGGATTTTCGTTTAGGTGTGTGGGCTTCTCTGTAGTTGTGGCATGTGGGCTCCAGAGCGCGTGGGCTCTGTAGTTGTGGCATGCAGGTTTAGTTGCCCCGTGGCGTGTGGGATCTTACTTTCCTGACCAGGGGTCGAACCTGCGTACCCTGCATTGGAAAGCGGATTCTTTACTACTGGACCACCAGGTAAGTCCCTTCACCCTTTATTTTTAAAAAGTGAATATGAGGGTGAGATTATGTAACCAGTTCTTTCAAAATAGACACTTGTCTTGCTACCAGTTTTTGCTACCAGAATCTGTGAATTAAAACTCAGGTTACCACATCACAGGGCAAACATAGTAAAATTATGTCCTTCTCCAAACTTCATTAATTCCTTATTTATTTTATCATCACATATATTCAAAAAAGAATGTACAAAGTGTTTTTTTATATAAATTTTATTTTTTATTTTTGGCTATGTTGGGTCTTCGTTGCTGTGTGCGGGCTTTCTCTGGTTGCGGCGAGCAGGGGCTACTCTTCATTGTGGTGCACGGGCTTCTCACTGCGGTGGTTTCTCTTGTTGCGGAGCAAGGGCTCTAGGCGCCTGGGCTTCAGCAGTTGTGGCACGCAGGCTCTAGAGTGCAGGCTCAGTAGTTGTGGTTTTCGGGCTCTAGAGCGCAGGCTCAGTAGTTGTGGTTCATGGGCTTAGTTGTTTCGCGGCATGTGGGATCTTCCCGGACCAGGGCTCGAACCCGTGTCCCCTGCATTGGCAGGTGGATTCTTAACCACTGCGCCACCAGGGAAGCCCATACAAAATGTTTTATTGGAAGATCTAGTAATAATAACAGCATAAACATCTTTGTAATCATCAAGATTCATAACTGGGCCGTTAGGCAGTTTTTAGAGTCTCATGATGTTCTGCTCCCTTGTTCATCTCTGTGCTGCCCCGTAGATGATCTCTGTTGATTGTTTAGTTATTCATACCTTTACCATCTGTTCTTTTCACTACACAGTGTTGTTTTAGTTTTGTCTGTTTTGACCTTTCAGTAAATGAGTATTAATGAAATTACAGTCAAAATGTTCTCTGGTTGGTTCTTTGCAGAAGTATGTTTCATACACATCTAGGGTCTGAGGCTACGGGCCAGTCAAGGTACTCATCCATTGCAGTGGTTATAGGGTTCAGCTTTTTCCAGTTAAAAAAATTTTTTTTGGTCGTGCCACACAACTTACGGGATCTTACTTACCCAACTAGGGATTGAACCTGGGCCCTCGGCAGTGAAATCACGGAGTCCTAACCACTTGACCTCCAGGGAATTCTCTCCAGTTTAATTTTTAATCTCCTTAAAAATACATTTTCTATATTCTTGCATTAGTCTCCAAGTACATAAATCCTCTGGACATTAGAGAAAAATTGCTAAGCTGTAGATAGTGATCAAGTTCGAGTGTACAGGAAATGGCAGTGGAGTGCATCAGTTGATGCTTCCTCCATTCGTGCATAATTTACGTACTTGTCACCTATGGTCATCAACACTTGGGATTACTAAATTGACTAAATTTTTGTCCTAATCAGTGTGAAATGTAATCTGCTTGACATGTTGTTTCATTACTTCCTATTACCAATCAGACAGATATTTTCTCATACGTGATCTCACATCTTCTGTTAAACATGTTTTGGTTATTTTCCCTTTTTTTTTCCCCCTTAATTATTGTGTCCGTTCATCTTACTTCACACACTAACCCTTTAACATTGCATGTATTTTTTTCCACCTGTTGTTTGTCTTATAACTCCCTTAGTTTTAATATGTTTGAATTGGTCAGGCTCTTGCTTTAGGGCTTCTTCTTTTTTTGTTTTGGTGGGGGATTGTTTTAATTAATTTTTGTTTGTTGTTAGTCATCCATTTTATACACATCAGTGTATATATGTCAATCCCAGTCTCCCAATTCATCACACCACAACCCCCATCCCTTGCTGCTTTCCCCCCTTGGTGCCCATACGTTTTTTCTCTACTTCTGTGTCTCAATTTCTGCTAAGCAAACCAGTTCATGTGTACCATTTTCTAGGTTACACATATATGTGTTAATATACGGTATTTGTTTTTCTCTTTCTGACTTACTTCACTCTATGACAGTCTCTAGATGCATCCACGTCTCTACAAATGACCCAATTTCGTTCCTCTTTATGGCTGAGTAATATTCCATTATATATATGTACCACATCTTCTTTAACCATTCGTCTGTCGATGGGCATTTAGGTTGCTTCCATGACCTGGCTATTGTAAATAGTGCTGCAGTGAACATTGGGGTGCGTGTGTCTTTTTGAATTATGGTTTTCTCAGGGTATATGCCCAGTAGTGGGATTGCTGGGTCATATGGTAATTCTATTTTTAGTTCTTTAAGGAACCTCCATATTGTTCTCCATAGTGGCTGTGTCAATTTACATTCCCACCAACAGGGCAAGAGGGTTATCTAGGTATTTTTGGCTGCTTTGGGTCTTCGTTGCTGCGTTGGGCTTTCTCTAGCTGCAGCGAGCAGGGGCTACTCTTCGTGGCGGTGCGTGAGCTTCTCATTGCAGTGGCTTCCCTTGTTGCAGAGCATGGGCTCTAGGCACCTGGGCCTCAGTAATTGTGGCACATGGGCCCAGCTGCTCTGCAGCATGTGGGATCTTCCCAGACCAGGGCTCGAACCCATGTCCCATGCATTGGCAGGTGGATTCTTAACCACTGCACCACCAGGGAATCCCTCCCTCTTTTCCTTGATGAGTCTGGCTAACGGTTTGTCACTTTTGTTGATCTTCTCAAAGAACCGGGTTTTAGTTTTATTGATCTTTGCTATTGTTTTCTTTGTTCCTATTTCACTGATTTCTGCTCTGATCTTTATGATTTCTTTCCTTCTACTAACTTTGGATTTTGTTTGTTCTTCTTTCTCTAATTCCTTTAGGTGTAAGGTTAGATTGTTTATTTGAGATTTTTCTTGTTTCTTGAGGTAGGCTTGTATAGCTATAAACTTCCCTCTTAGAATTGCTTTTGTTGCATCCCATAGGTTTTGGGTCATCGTGTTTTCATTGTCATTTGTCTCTAGGTATTTTTTTTATTTTCTCTTTGATTTCTTTAGTGATCTCTTGGTTATTTAATTACGTTTAGCCTCCATGTGTTTGTGGTTTTTACATTTTTTTCTCTGTAATTGATTTCTAATCTCATAGCGTTGTGGTCAGAAAAGATGCTTGATATGATTTCAATTTTCTTAAATTTACTGAGGCTTCATTTGTGGACCTAAGATGTGATCTATCCTGGAGAATGTTCCATGCACACTTGAGAAGAAAGTGTAATCTACTGTTTTTGGATGGAATGTTCTATAAATATCAATTAAATCTATCTGGTCGGGCTTCCCTGGTGGCGCAGTGGTTGAGAGTCCGCCTGCCGATGCAGGGGACACGGGTTCGTGCCCTGGTCTGGGAGGATCCCACGTGCCGTGGAGTGGCTGGGCCCGTGAGCCATGGCCGCTGAGCCTGCGCATCCGGAGCCTGTGCTCCGCGACGGGAGAGGCCACAACAGTGAGAGGCCCACGTACCGCAAAAAAAAAAAAATCTGGTCTATTGTGCCATTTAAAGCTTGTGTTTCTTTATTAATTTTCTGTTTGGATGATCTGTTCATTGGTGTAAGTGAGGTGTTAAAGTCCCCCACTATTACTGTGTTACTGTCAATTTCCTCTTCTAGAGCTGTTAGCAGTTGCCTTATGTATTGAGGTGCTCCTATGTTGGGTGAATATATAATTGTTACATCATCTTCTTGGATTGATCCCTTGATCATTAAGTAGTGTCCTTCCTTGTCTCTCGTAACATTCTTTAAAGTCTATTTTATCTGAGTATTGCTACTCCAGATTTCTTTTGATTTCCATTTGCATGGAATATCTTTTTCCATCCCCTCATTTTCAGTCTGATGTGTCCCTAGGTCTGAAGTGGGTCTCTTGTAGACAGCCTATATATGGGTCATGTTTTTGTATCCATTCAGCAAGCCTGTGTCTTTTGGTTGGAGCATTTAATCCATTCACGTTTAAGGTAATTATCGATATGTATTTCCTATTACTATTTTCTTAATTGTTTTGGGTTTGTTATTGTAGGTCCTTTTCTTCTCTTGTGTTTCCCACTTAGAGAAGTTCCTTTAGCATTTATTGTACAGCTGGTTTGGTGGTGCTGAGTTCTCTTAGCTTTTGCTTGTCTGTAAGGCTTTTGATTTCTCCATCAAATGTGAATGAGATCCTTGCTGGGTAATCTTGGTTGTAGGTTCTTCCCTTTCATTAAATATGTCATGCCACTCCTTTCTGGCTTGTAGAGTTTCTGCTGAGAAATCAGCTGTTAACTTTATGGGAGTTCCCTTATATGTTTTTTGTCGTTTTTCCCTTGCTGCTTTCAATAATTTTTGTCTTTAATTTTTGCCAATTTGATTACTATGTGTCTTGGCATGTTTCTCCTTGGGTTTATCCTGTATGGGACTCTCTGTGCTTCCTGGGCTTGGGTGGCTATTTCCTTTCCCATGTTAGGGAAGTTTTTGACTATAATCTCTTCAAATATTTTCTCAGGTCCTTTCTCTCTTCTCCTTCTGGGATCCCTATAATGCGAATGTTGTTGAGTTGAATGTTGTGCCAGAGGTCTCTTAGGCTGTCTTCATTTCTTTTCATTCTTTTTTCTTTATTCTGTTCTGCAGCAGTGAATTCCACCATTCTGTCTTCCAGGTCACTTATCCATTCTTCTGCCTCGGGTATTCTGCTATTGATTCCTTCTAGTGTATTTTTCATTTCAGTTATTGTATTGATCATCTCTGTTTGTTCTTTAATTTTTCTAGATCTTTGTTAAACATTTCTTGCATCTTCTCCATCTTTGCCTCCATTCTTTTTCCGAGGTCCTGGATCATCTTCACTATCATTATTCTGAATTCTTTTTCTGGAAGATAGCCTATCTCCATTTCATTTAGTTGTTTTTCTGGGGCTTTATCTTGTTCTTTCATCTGGTACATAGCTCTCTGCCTTTTCATCTTGTCTTTCTGTGAATATGGTTTTTGTTCCACAGGCTGCAGGATTGTAGTGCTTCTAGGGCTTATTCCTCTTAAATGAGAAAATTCTATTTTTGGATCAATGAAGCATTTACTTGTGACTTCTAGAAGTGTCCCAGTTTTTTCTTTCACGTTTCAATCTATAATGAATTGGCTATTGCCCATGGAATACAGGGGAATACAATGTCTTTCCCAGTTAGATAACATTTTGTTAGAGATATATTTGGGGAGAAGTAACATCTTAGTGATGTTGGGTTATTTCTAAAAACATCTTTTGTATTTTCATTTATCTCATTCTCCTTTAATGTTACCCAACAAAAATTTAAAATTTTTCCCATAAGGATCATTAAATACCTTGTTCATTCTTCTTTAGTACCGAATTAAATTTGAGGGAGCCAGATGCAAACTTCCAGATGGTCTTTCCTAGTGTAATCACATAGGAAGGGCTCAAGCCTACAAGCAGCAGGTTGTGACAATACATATAAAATAATTGTCTTCCAGAGAAGCTCATTAGAGCCTCAATACCCAGAGTGATTTTGGGGAGCAGATCACATAGGAACTCTGCCTAAGCGTAATGAAAGTTCAGACGCTTATAATGAAAAGCGTTTATAATGTACCATAAACAGTTTAGACACACTGAGCCACTCTTATCAGGTTGGTGGGGTCACTCATAAATCCCAGTTCCCAGATACCAACAAAGGACAAACATGGTGAGCAGGCATTCCTAAGAATCAGCGATCTCAGACCTACTAGTAACTCTCTTCTGCACACTTCATAGTAAGACATTGTTAGGAGCAAGCGCTACAGATACACCATAGAAAGTGTAATTAGAGCTGATGCAAGTAGCTCAAGCAGGAAGTGGTTACTTCCTCACAAATTTAACAGCATCATGAACATGTGGAAATTATACATTTTTACTATGATCACTTAAAAGTCTTACTGTTCTCTAATGGTAGGGTCCAGAGCACATTGGAAAAATTAGAGAAATGCTATACAAATAAATATTTCCATTTTAAGACCATCGATTCCTGTGAGAAAACTTCTCAAGAACTGGGGATTTCTTTTTCTGTTCCTTAACTGAATAGATAAATTCTACCATTGTAATTACTGTGTGGGGAACCTTTTCTCTGTCCCCTGCATGTGGACATCAGTAGGTTAGTGATCTTTTACAGAGACCAGCATTTAGGGAAGTTATGTGGTTGAGGGGTTCCTATGCCCAGACGTTGCGCTGTCATGTTTCTGTGCACCACATGGAGGCATGGAAATGAGAGAAGTGGAAAGGCAGCCTCTCAAGTGGCTGGTTGAGAATCACTGCCTCCTGTAATTGGAGAAGGGAAGTTTTATGTTTTTTAGAGGAAAGCACTGCTGGACCCTTTGTGTTTTATAATGATGGGCACGTTCACCATCAAACCATCGTGGTCTTCAGGGGACTCTGGTGCAAACTGCAATTCTTACTCAGTTCCCCAAGGTCAGCAAGGTCCAGGGTACACTGTTATGGTTTTGCCGGAAAATGCTCTTCTGGCATTTATCTTCTCAGTATATGCACATATATGTGGTAAAGATGGTGAGAAGCCACTCTGAGGCCCATGAATATAGGGATTTTGTGGAGGTCTGAGTTGTCATGCCTTCTTTCTCATGCCTGAGTACTAACTTCAGAATAGCTTCCTAGCCTCATGCAATAGGACAGAGATAGATAAAAAGTAACTATCTGTCATATTTTTACAGGCAAGTTAAACTTAATACTTTTCCACAAGATTATTTTTATTCAGCCAGTTGCATCTGACTACTTCTGATAGCCTGGAGTACTTTAGGACAATATGGCCAGCTGGGCCTAGTGATAAGCTGGATTTCCACAGGTCTCCTGTCCTTGTCACGTTTGGTGATGGGAATGGAAGAAAAAGCTTCCAGTTCACTGTGTTTTTTTCCATTAAAACCTCATGCAAGGGGCTTCCCTGGTGGCACAGTCGTTAAGAATCTACCTGCCAATGCAGGGGACATGCGTTCAAGCCCCGGTCCAGGAAGATCCCACATCCCACAGAGCAGCTAAGCCCATGCGCCACAACTACTGAAGCCCGCACACCTAGAGCCTCGTGCTCTGCAACAGGAGAAACCACCGCAATGAGAAGCCTGCACACCACAACAAAGAGTAGCCCCCATTTGCCGCAACTAGAGAAAGCCCGCACGCAGCAACGAAGACCCGACACAGCCCAAAATTAAGTTATAAAAAAAAAAAAAAACTTCATGTAAATGTGACCCTGTGTTTCATGGAGTGCTATGTGATAGATATGGTGGGTATTAAAGGAGATGGATTTTTCTTACGAGGAGTTGATGATCTGGAAATATTTCTTTCATTTGGAGTTCACATTTCTCCAGCATGCTCTGGATCCTACTGTTAGAGAATGATAAGACTTAAGCGATCATAGTAAAAATGATTTCCATGTGTACATGATGCTGTTAAATATGAGGAAGTGGTCATATAGAGAATAAGGATTTTGATGATCAAGTCACAGAATAAATATTTAACTAACAGCATCATATGTGAACTTGTGAATGGACTACAGATTCCCACTACTGTCCATGTCACCCATCTTCCTGTACACATATTTGTGATGTTTTAGGACCCAGTGGCCTTTGAGGATGTGGCTGTGAACTTTACCTTGGAGGAGTGGGCTCTGCTGGGGCCTTCACAGAAGAAACTCTACAGAGATGTGATGCGGGAAACCTTGAGGAACCTGGCCTCAATAGGTAAGGATGATGACATTCTTTCACTTAATCAGTTAGAGAACAAGTGTTTCCTGCCCATCAATGTTGTTCTAAGATGTGGAATGGGGAAAGGGAATACTTTGTAAGTAAATCATAGTTTGAGGTCATCATAGACCTGTGAAATAATAATTGTCCTATAATTTACTGATCTTTTTGGTTCTGCATTTCAGGGGAAAAATGGGAAGACCGTAACACTGAAGATCAGTACAAAAACCAGGGAATAAATCTGAGGTGAGTTGCACTCACAGTTTAAAGCAGTGTCCCACAAGAGAATCTTCTTATGTCATGAAATTTAGAAACAAGTAGACACAAAAGGGCCCAGCTTCAAATTTATTTATTCTCAGAAAATTTTTACCAAAAAAATATTTTCTTAAGTGTGTCATGGATGTTGTTTCCCAAATAGTTTACTTTAAAACATATTCAGAGACTGCATATATGAATATCACTATGAAAATAGCAGTGGTTGAGCTTTCTTGTAGATCATTCAGTATATTCACTTTCAAACAATTTACATGGTGCAGAAAAACCTAACACTTTCCTGATAAATGATAAAAATGTAATACTAATATTTACTGTAAAATCATTAACAAAGAAATCATTAACAGTGTGCTTCTAATTTTTTTTAACAGAAGCCATACATTACGGAGATGCTGTGAAAGTGAAGAAGGTAGTCAGTGTGGCGAAAATATCAGCCTTATTCCAAATCTTAATCTGAACAAGAATTCTACTGCAGTAAAACCATGGGAGTGCAGCGTGTGTGGAAAAGTCCTCATGAGTCGTTCATCCTTTAATAGGCACGTTAGATCTCACACTGCACCCAAACCATCCAGGTATCAGGAATGTGGAAAGAAGCCTTATAAATGTAAGGTATGTGGAAAAGCCTTCAGTTATCTCCAGCCTTTTCAGAAACATGAAAGTAATCATAGTATAGAGAAATCCTATAAATGTAAGGAATGTGGGAAATCATTTAGATATCGCCAATCTGTTCGAAAACATGAACGGACTCACACTGGAGAAAAACCCTATCAATGTAAACAATGTGGGAAAGCCTTTCGATATCATCAAACCTTTCAAACACATGAAAGAACTCACACAGGGGAGAAACCCTATGAATGTAAGCAATGTGGTAAAGCCCTCAGTTGTCCAAGTTCCTTTCGAAGTCATGAAAGGACTCATACTGGAGAAAAACCCTATGAATGTAAAAAGTGTAGTAAAGCCTTCAGTTGTCCCAGTTCTCTTCGAAAACACGAGAGAACTCATACAGGAGAGAAACCTTATGACTGTAAGGAATGTGGGAAAGCCTTCATTTCTCTTGGAAGCTTTCAAAGACACATGATAACACATACTGGAGTTGGACCTTATAAATGTAAAGAATGTGGAAAAGCATTCAATTGTCCCAGTTCATATAGAATACATGAAAGATCTCACACTGGAGAAAAACCCTATGAATGTAAACAGTGTGGTAGAGCCTTCAGTTGTTCCAGTTCCTTTCGAACACATGAAAGAACTCACACTGGAGAGAAACCTTATCAATGTAAGGAATGTGGAAAAGCTTTCCATTGGCTCACCACTTTTCAAGTCCATGTGAGAACTCACACTGGTGAAAAACCCTATATATGTAAGCAGTGTGGTAAAGCCCTCAGTTGTCCCACTTCATTTCGAAGACATGAACGGACTCACACTGCAGAGAAACCCTACGAATGTAAGCAATGTGGGAAAACCTTCAGTTCTCCTTTAGGTTTGCAAATACATGAAAGAACTCACACTGGAGAGAAACCCTATAAATGTGAGAAATGTGGGAAAGCATTTGTTTCTCTCACAAGCTTTCGAAGACACATGATGACGCACACTGGAGATGGACCTTATAAATGTAAGGAATGTGGGAAAGCATTTAATTGTCCCAGTTCATTTCGAATACATGAAAGAACTCACACAGGAGAGAAACCCTTTGAATGTAAAATATGTGGTAAAGCCTTCAGTTGTTCCAGTTATGTTCAAGTACATGAAAGAACTCATACTGGAGAGAAACCCTATGAATGCAAGGAATGTGGGAAAGCCTTCATTTACCGCACAACCTTTCGAGGTCACATGAGAATGCACACTGGTGAGAAACCGTATAAGTGTAAAGACTGTGGGAAAGCCTTTAGTCGACCCAGTTCATACAGAAGCCATGAAAGAATTCACACTGGAGAGAAACTTCTTGAATGTAAGCATTGTGGGAAAGCCTTCAATTGGCCCACATCCTTACATAAACATGTCATGAGAATGCACACTGGATATAAGTGATAAATACAAGAGTTTCCTATCTTAACAAATACTTGGCTGGCCAAAGAGTTCATTCGGGATTTTCCATAACATCTTACAGAAGAATGAACTTTCTGGCCAACCCAATACATTCAAAGTCATATGAAAACTCTACTGGAGAGAAATGCTATAACATGTAAATAATATGGGAAAGCCTGATGTAGATTAAGTCACATAATGCTCCAAAAAATTCGTAACATGAAATAAATGTTTTAAAAGTTAAAAAATATATCTTTATCAGTGGCTTATTCTGAAACTCAATCTCTAATTATGGATTCTACTTGTTAATTTTGCAAATGAACACAACACTGAGTTGAAACAATTCTGTAAGTACTCTTTAAGCAATAGTATATAAGCTTAGTAGTATTTTTCCTTAAATTAGCTTATAGAATTTTTGTCTTTCCATTTTGAAATCTGTTGGATCCATGAGTGAACTGGAATATAATTGTAATGTGCCAATATTATATAATGCGCCAAAAATATATAATTTTTAAGTTGTTCTGTAAGTAAAGGGGGCATGGACTAATGACACTCTGGTGGTAGTTGTTGGGATTTTCCTATTGGCTTCATGTGGCAGGTACTGGATATTTTTTACCCATTGTAAATATGCCTCTTTTATTAGGAAAACTTTTCTTTTGTCAGAAGAGCCTTCTTCCATTTCCTTGCTAATAAATAGTTGGCATAAATTTGTAATTATGTGAAGTTTAACACAGAGTATAATCTCATTTGACTTAGTATTTACATCTTTTCTCTTTACTCTGTCATTTTCTCTTTACTCTTTGTCATTCCATCTGACTGTGATTTGGGTAAGAGACCTTAAGACACCCATGTTGACATCAACTGCATACTTAAACAAAGCAACCTTACATTGTTTGCAAGTGCAATTATTTTAAATTCATAGCTACAATACTTTTGCACTGAAGCAACATTTTTTTCCCCCACCAATGCATTAAAAATTCTCCTACATTATTCTGATATCACCAGTGTCTCTTTACCCATAATGCAATTAGAATAATTATATCACTGAAGTCAACTAGTGGTATTACCATCCCTTCATTCATATTGAGCACCTACTATGTGCCTGTGCCGTAAATACAACAGTGAACATAACTGATGTGGTTACTGCTCTCACATTGCAAGTCTGTGAGATTAAAAAGTAGCTAGAAATGTGATGTTTATATTTAAAATGTTATTAACATTTAAGCTCTGATTCATTTTTGTAATAACCTTGTATGTTAATGGACCAATAAGTCTTTATATTTGCAAAAAGAAAAGAGACCTGTTACAGGACACGAAAATGTAGAATTGGAGATGCTCTCCTGAAATGTGTTATGTTAACATGGGTAATATGTTGTGACCTACATTTTCTAGAACCTGTTCTTTTCATGGTTCCATGTTAGAATTCACCACTAGCCTCCCTTGCATGACACTTGGAAGGCAAAGTGAAGAAGGCCTTAGTTCTTGAGCCACACAGGAGTTTCACATGTACCTGGTTCTAGCCCATTTTCCTGATTCTTTGCCCTGCCAGTCCAAAGTAGCCTCATTACCACCAGCTACATGACTTCCATTTTCTCAGACCTGTTGGTTTCCACAGATGCCTCCACAAGTTCCACAGCAAAGATCCCTCACAGTTTGGATTTTCCTGCAAGTCTTCATGTGTCCACCAGGCAACAAATTTAGACTGCTGTGATTAAGAACGTTTTGTGAAGCACTGACTCACCTCTTCTCTATATTGTATTTGTATAAGGTCTAATTTGTGTAGTAAACACATTGTTCTGTTGATATTGCTAGGGACTGTGTGTTCCTGATTCCACTATAGCAGCTACAGTGGTGCAGTCAGAAGAAAGCACGTGGTCCTGTAGTGAGTTCCTCTACTGCACTGTGCAGTGACTTCTGTGGCCCAATCCTTCCATGTGAGAATTAGCACCTTCCTCTTATCGGATAGATTATGGATATTTCCAATCACTCACAATTGAACATAATTCCTCAGTACATTTTCAGTTATGACTGATTGTATGTGACTGAAAACAATGGTTTTTTGTCAAATGCTTCTCTTTCAAAAAAACTTGTATACTAACAAATATTATCTTTTCCATTTCCTAATAGGATGTATTGAAACATCCCATTGCAATTGTGGATTTTTAGATCAACTTTGTGGTTTTTTTCAAGGTAATCATCATACATTTTGATTCAGTATTACCATGTATATTCTTCCTCAGGCAAATTTTTTTTTCATAGTTAGAATTTTTGTCATGAAACGGATTTCTCATTTGTTCTTAATTAAAAACTTAAATCATGGTTTTGTTACTGCCTTCTTGCCAAAAACTGCCAGGTTCACGCTTGTATTCAAATAGAGGGGCGTGGGGGAGGGATAAATTGGGTGACTGGGGTTGACATATACACACTACTGTATATAAAATAGATAACTAATGAGAACCTACTGTATAGCACAGGGAACTCTACTCAATACTCTGTAATGGCCTATATGGGAAAAGAATCTAAAGAGTAAATGTATGTATAACTAACTCACTTTGCTGTACACCTAAAACTAACACAACATTGTACATAACTACAATAAAAAATTTTTTTGAAAAATGGATCAGAAAAAGCAATGTAAAAACAACAACAAATAGAGGGGCATAACGAATCATAATAAGGATGAACACAAACCATAAATGATAATGGGTCATATCAGTAAGAGACTGTCCAAAAGGTCTTACAGGATTTGGACTTGTGTTAGGTAGTACCTCCTTTTCCGATCAACTGAGGCTTTGAGTTTAGGTAAATTGTCAAGAACACAAACCTGGCAAGGGACAAAGACAGGGTTACTATTCCAAGCAAGGCTTTCTTGCTCAGAAGCTACTCTTGATGCTAATTTTTCAGCATCCCTCTTCTACTAGGCACTGTAGACTCAAATCATACACAATTTAGCATAAATAGGGCACTACACACTCTGGATATATAAGTGTGAAACAAGTTCTTCAAGTCCTGGCTCTTACATTTTTGTGGGAAGAGGTGATTAACAAATAGCACAATCTGGGTTTATAAGATGGAAATAAGAGCTTTGAAGAAAGTAAACAATGCTATGAGGTAATAGGGAGACTGGAATTGTGTGTCTGTGGCAGGTCAGGGCCTCATGAGTGAGGATGTCATCACTGATCACTTTTTATTTACACAGTCTTGCGTCTTAAACACTATTTGAGGAACTGCTTGGGTGCAGATACAAGAAGTGGGGAGCAATACAGACATCCCTGCATTCCTGGGATCAACCATAATGGTTTCCCATAAAGATGTAGACATGGTTCATCTTCATCTTTGCCACAGTTGAAAGTTTTATTGCATGTAATAGTAATCATGAGTTTGGACATGGATTATCCAAGACTTGAGACTCCCCATTCCCATTACTTTGGGCCATGAGTAGTTTTGGTGTTTATGTTTGTATTTAACATCATTTGAAAAGATTTAAATTGCCTTTTAGGGACTTCCCTGGCAGTCCACTGGTTAAGACTCTGAGCTTCCAATGCAGGGGATGCAGGTTCAATCCCTGGTCAGGGAACTAAGATCCCACATGACATTGGGCACGGCCAAAAATTGTAAAAAAATAAATTGCCTTTTATATTTCCATTATAATTTTGCTGCTACACAGAAGGAGTGACTCCATGAAGCCTTTCTGGTCCTCCAAGTTTGAGGGAGGGTTCTGGTCATCTGCACACTTGTAGCCAGTCATGGGTTTTCCTGTGAGTGATATCTGTGCAAGTCCAACATGAAACACTAAAAAGAGCTACGGATGTTTAGGGGGCAGTCATCCAAGGAATAAGTGAAGTGAGCTGCAGACAGAGGGCTATCCTCTTCAGTAATATCCCAAGTTAGTGGGAAAGGAGGTACGTCTGACATCCTCAAAATGGAAAGTTTTTAATGCCTTTTATAAGAAGAGAACTGGAAGCTTTTTGTTTCAATGGTCCACAGAGTTACAAAGCCCATTTTGCTGTTCATAGGTGTTATTCCTATAGTTTTAGACCTCCAGCACATGTTATGAAAAGGGAGGGGGGGCTTCCCTGGTGGTGCAGTGGTTAAGAATCCACCTGCCAACTCAGGGGACACGGGTTCAAGCCCTGCTCAGGGAAGATCCCACATGCCGCAGAGCAACTAAGCCCGTGCGCCACAACTACTGAGCCTGCGCTCTAGAGCCCATGCTCCACAACAAGAGAAGCCACCGCAATGAGAAGCCCTGCTCACTGCAACGAAGAGTAGCTCCTGCTCACTGCAACTAGAGAAAAAGCCCGCATGCAGCAACAAAGACCCAATGCAACCAAAAATAAGTAAAAATTTAAAAAATAAATTTATTTTTTAAAAAAAGAGAGGGGGAGGGATTACCAGCTTTGTGTTTCATTAAAGAGCAAAAGAAGTCTAAACTTCCTCCATGTTTTCAGTACTAACTTATGTCTTCTATGCATGGTATAGATGTGATTTCATAATTATTTTTCTCAGTTGCTCCGCCCCTTCCCCAAGGATTCCTCCCATCTTTTTTTTTTTTTTTTTTTTTTTTTTGCCTCCCCCT